>NC_091462.1:104914011-105265678 GCF_027789765.1 Dendropsophus ebraccatus
ATCAGGAGTGAGAACCGCAAGAAGATGGCATCCAATTTGCCTTAATCCCCATAAGATGCCGTCTCTATATCTTCCTCATTACCTCTCCTAGAAATGCATATCAAAGCCTGGATAACAGCCCGTAATCAGCCGCCAATGATGCAATACGGGAAACCGTCCAGATATTAACCAGTCACTCGGGGGTTAAGGAGACAGATGTCTATTAGTGTTCTCAGCAGGCAGAACGTCATCAAAGAGTGAACATGTATACAAGGATGGTGCCCTGGGGGGAACGCATGCTGCCGACAACCCTACCTGGGCAGGTATCCATCTGGAGAACTAAACTGCTATGTGGGTAGACGGGAGCGACAACCAGTCTGTAGTGCAAAGAAGAGGAAATCCTGCTCCCCTATATCTCTATAGCACACACAGGAGAGGAGATCCTGCTCCCCTATATCTCTATAGCATACACAGAAGAGGAGATCCTGCTCCCCTATATCTCTATAGTACAAACAGAAGAGGAGATCCTGCTCCCCTATATCTCTATAGCACACACAGGAGAGGAAATCCTGCTCCCCTATATCTCTATACCACACACAGAAGAGGAGATCCTGCCCCCCTATATCTCTATAGTATACACAGAAGAGAATATCCTGCTCCCCTATATCTCTATAACACACAGAAGAGGAGATCCTGCTCCCCTATATCTCTATAGCACACACAGAAGAGGAGATCCTGCTCCCCTATATCTCTATAGCACACACAGAAGGGGAGATCCTGCTCCCCTATATCTCTATATAACACACAGAAGAGGAGATCCTGCTCCCCTATATCTCTATAGCACACAGAAGAGGAGATCCTGCTCCCCTATATCTCTATAGCACACACAGGAGAGGAGATCCTGCTCCTCTTTATCTCTATAGCACCCACAGAAGAGGAGATTCTGCTCCCCTATATCTCTATAGCACACACAGAAGAGGATATCCTGCTCCCCTATATCTCTATAGCACACACAGAAGAGGGAGAGCTCCTCTATATCTCTACAGTACACACAGAAGAGGAGATCCTGCTCCCCTATATCTCTGTAGCGCACACAGAAGAGGAGATCCTGCTCCCCTATATCTATATAGCACACACAGAAGAGGAGATCCTGCACCCCTATATCTCTATAGCATACACAGAAGAGGAGATCCTGCTCCCTTATATCTCTATAGCACACACAGAAGAGGAGATCCTGCACCCTTATATCTCTATAGCACATACAGAAGAGGAGATCCTGCACCCCTATATCTATATAGCATACACAGAAGAGGAGATCCTGCTCCCCTATAATTCTATAGCACACACAGAAGAGGAGATCCTGCTCCCCTATATCTCTATAGTACACACAGAAGAGGAGATCCTGCTCCCCTATATCTCTATAGTACACACAGAAGAGGAGATCCTGCTCCCCTATATCTCTATAGTACACACAGAAGAGGAAATCCTGCTCCCCTATAATTCTATAGCACACACAGAAGAGAATATCCTGCTCCCCTATAATTCTATAGTACACACAGAAGAGGAGATCCTGCTCAGCTATATCTCTATAGCACACACAGAAGAGGGAGAGCTCCTCTATATCTCTATAGCACACAGAAGAGGAGATCCTGCACCCCTATATCTCTATAGCACACAGAAGAGGAGATCCTGCACCCCTATATCTCTATAGCACACAGAAGAGGAGATCCTGCACCCCTATATCTCTATAGCACACAGAAGAGGAGATCCTGCTCCTCTATATCTCTATAGCACATGCAGAAGAGATTACAAGCCTCTATGATGTCTTCCATACACTGCACAGACAAAATAGGAGAACCTGCTCCCTTATATCTTTAGAGTACAGCATCAGAAGCAGAAGCAGTGTGGAGGACATTATAGAGCAGTACTGAACAGTGCAACTGTGATACAGCACTGGGGTTAGGTATAAAGTGTCACTGTTGTTTGTAAAAACTTTTGGCATGTCATAAGTTTTGGTCGGTCCGGGTCTGAGTGTTCAGACCTGGACCGATTAGGAGAACCATTGCTTAGCTGTCTCCTCTCCCGATCTGTACTGGTGTGAACACTCAGACCCGGATCAATCAAAACTTATGACATGCCAAAAGTTTTTACAAACAACAGTGACAATTTAAAACTTACATGAGCATTCAGCCATTTCCCTGAGTGTATCTCTGCTACTGTCTCACTTGAGTGAGGCAGTGAGATTGATAAGGGACGATTCTGATAAGTGAAGGAGGCATTTTTGTCTAATAAGATACATTACACAGTTTCTTATATTTGGTTATATCACTGATCTATGCAAAGCTTGCTAAAAAGTTAGGGTACTATTACACAGGCCAATGGGGGCCCGATAATAATTGTAAACGAGCGCCGATCTGCTAAATCGACGTTCATTTACTGGGCCTATTACACGGCCCGATAATCGTTTAACAAGGGATGCATGGACATCGTCCTTGCAGCCCTTGCCTAAACTCCATACTTTACCTGTCCATGGTCCAGGGCTCCTCTTGCGCTCTGCTTCTCACCAGGTCCCGTACGCTGCAGCTCCAGAGCGGTGCGGCCAGTGGTTGGCTGAGCGGCCTGTTAGCTCAGACAGGCCGCTCAGGAGCTGCAGCGTACGGGACCTGGTGAGAAGCAGAGCGCAAGAGGAGCCCTGGACCATGGACAGGTAATGTATGGAGTTTGGAAATCGTCAGCCACTGGGCCCCCATGGTAGGCATCTCCCCTGGTATTCAGTTTCGGACTGGCCCACCAGAGGATCCTCCGGTGGGCTACCAGCTTTAGAACTTGCACTAACACTGACTGGCATGTCTTTTCTTATTACTTCTTCATTGGTAGACCCCTAGGATCATTTCCTCTGGTGGGTCCCAGATACCCCAGTCTGACACTGCTGGTATTCCCCTCCCTCAATAGAAAGTGTCTGCCCTGGTAGCCTTTTCCTTGGTAGTAATAGCCCCCCCCCTCCCCATGTAGGCAACCCCCAAGTGGAAAAAAAATCCATACTCACCTGGCTTGAGCTCTGCAGCACTTCTCCAGTTCCTTTTCTCCCTGCTCTGCGAGCGCACGAGCAGCCTCCTATGACACAGACCTGCCTGTGGTCACAAGATTGACTGGCAGGGCGGGGAGCCAATGGCTCCTCTCTCTGTCATCACAGCCCTGCATATAACCACAAGTGCTCATCAGGAGTTAAAGGGACATTTGCAGCTCGGCCAGTGGGTGCTGCAAATGTTGACAGCTCAGTGTATTGCAGGAGCAGGCCACTTGGCTCTCTGATGTGGAGGACCCCTTAGCAGCCGCTATGGATGCTACGGCGGTACATTGCCCCTGCCAATGACCTATAAGTGACCTATACATTTTCCGGTGGCATAGACAGTGATTTGACATATAGGGTCCCACAGCATGGCAGAGTGGGGGATGGGGTGGTCTGTGTCCAGCGTCCCCCACAGTGGTGGCGAGGCTTCTCTCCTCCTAATCTAGGGAGATTATTTCATCCAGAGAATCACTATATGAAATGACATTTAAGCCCCCGACGTGTTTTTGTTGTGATGGCTCGGGTAATCTTGTGACTTAATCGACCAGAATGCTGGGTACGTTTTGATGCAGGATGAGTCACCGTCTCCTTAATCCGTCCGTCTGATCCCTCAGCGCTGACAGCTCGCTATACGTCTCTTCCAGACAGAACAATACAGTCCGCACTCCACCGCCACGCGGCTTATCATTTCCTTATTAAACGGACCGGCGCTACAAATAAATTAAGTGGATAATGCGACTTTCATTAAAACTTCTTCCTGATTACAAGACGCCGCCACTCCGATCTGTAAAGAGTCTGCAGTGATGGGGGAGGGGGGGGCGACAAGTCCTGTTCATTTGATTAAGATTTGATGCTGAAGGACTCGAGAATATTATGTTAACCCATTTGTCCCGGGAAGTCAACAGAGAGATTCCAGCATGGTGGCCGGCCAATCGACCTAGAGAATGGAAGAGTGGACAGAACATGAGGCAGAGGGGCTGCAGAAGACAACATATATATAATCAAATTATATCACCATATAGTGCTCAAATAATACCAACATATACTTATAAAATAATACCCCCATGCTGTGCTTAAATAATACCAACATACACATAAAATAATACCCCCATACTGTGCTCAAATAATACAGCCCTGCAACGCTCAAATAATACCACAGTGCTCATATAATACCACCATATAGTGCTTAAATAGTACCACTATACAGCGCTCATATAATACCAACACATAAAGCTCAAGTAGTACCACTATACAGTGCTCATATAATACTAACATACACTAGTAAAATAATGCCATCATACAGTGCTCAAATAATACCAACATACAGTAATAAAATAATACTGCTATACTGTGCTCAAATAATACAGCCTTGCCATGCTCAAATAATACCACCATATAGTGCTCAAACAATACAGCCATACAATGATCAACTAATACCATCATGCACTGGTCAAAAAATACACCATAAAGAGCACACATAATATCCATGTACACTGGTTAAATAATAGAGCTATCCAGTGCTCAAATAATACAGGCTTAGGTTAAGTTCACACTACAAGATTTTTCAGCCATCATTGCTGGCGGCGGTCAGAAAGACGCCCGATATGTGCTGATGACGGACATCTATCATGACCTTTATAGTTGCCCATAAGGCCGTCGGCAATGACAGCCAAAAAATCCCATATTATGAACATAGCCTAACAATTTTCACATAATAACACCATACAGTGCTCAAATAATCCTACAATACAGTGCTCATATAAAACCGCCATACAGTGCTAAAATAATCCTAAAATACAGTGCTCATATAAAACCGCCATACAGTGCTCAAATAATCCTACAATACAATGCTCATATAAAACTGCCATACAGTGCTCAAATAATCCTACAATACAGTGCTCATATAAAACTGCCATACAGTGCTCAACTAATCCTACAATACAGTGCTCATATAAAACCGCCATATAGTGCTCAAATAATCCTACAATACAGTGCTCATATAAAACCGCCATACAGTGCTCAAATAATCCTACAATACAATGCTCATATAAAACCGCCATACAGTGCTCAAATAATCCTACAATACAGTGCTCATATAAAACCACCATATAGTGCTCAAATAATGCTACAATACAGTGCTCATATAAAACCGCCATACAGTGCTCAAATAATGCTACAATACAGTGCTCATATAAAACCGCCATACAGTGCTCAAATAATCCTACAATACAATGCTCATATAAAACCGCCATACAGTGCTCAAATAATCCTACAATACAGTGCTCACATAATAACACCATACAGTGCTCAAAGAATGCTACAATACTATGCTCAAATAATAACACCATACAGTGCTCAAATAATCCTACAATACAGTGCTCATATAAAACCGCCATACAGTGCTCAAATAATGCTACAATACAGTGCTCATATAAAACCGCCATACAGGGACCAAATAATCCTACAATACAGTGCTCATATAAAACCGCAATACAGGGACCAAATATTAGCTCCATATGTAACGTTATCCAATACTAATGCTTACAATGTCTAAATGATACTGCTGTACGACTATTACAATTTGTGGTAGTCGCAGCGAGCTACAGGTGCCAGGTTATCCATGACAGCAGATGTGTCCGCAAAGGTCGTAGCATGGACTGTTAGTGTCCATCGATTGACACGTCTGGCATAGCTGTCTGGGTTAAACCCTAAGGGTCCTATTACACGAAGTGATTTTTAACGATTAACGATTAACAATCACAAACGAGATTGTTTATCGTTTACCTGAAATCGTTCACCATATTACACAGAACGACGGTCGTTAGTTACGATCATTACTATGATCGTTATTGTGATCGTTATTATGATCATTTGTTTCTTTTGATCCCAGCAAAACAATGAACAATGTGCAATTCCACTGAACTATTAGTGACCAAATGTGAAAGATTGTGGAATTACAGCGAACGATTAACGATAATTTTAGGTTCAGATCTAAATCAACGCTCAACGACATACGAACGTTTTTTCGATCGTTGCCTGCTATTACACAGAACGATTGTTGTTTAAATTTGAACGTTATAACGATTTTTCGCATTATAATCGTCCTGTGTAATAGGGCCCTCACTGAGGCCAAAAATCAAACTGCTGGGAAGGCACACTGCTTTACTGCATTACCCTGTACAGTAATTATAAAAGCAGCACTCACTGCTCAGCCTGAGCCTCCTGCTTCAGGGGTAAAGTAATAACCCTTCACGGACCGTACTGTTCCTGTTGTCTCAGGTAAAAGGTTTTCTATCATCGTCTTTCCCTGTATATCCCTTGGGCATGGAGTAAAGGGTGTCTATACACTTCAGAGCAGATTCTATATACTCCTGTCAGTCATATTACACGCATCACGTCTTGCTGTATACTGCGCCGGCCGCTCATATACACACTGCATAGATCATGCTATTATTATCTAGGGTTATACACAATGTAGGGAATACAGAGGTAAAGAAAGAAGAATATATTAGAGGACTTTACCTGGTATAATCATATACATCTCCTGTATATAGTCATATGGCGCATGCTGGTATAACCTCGGTATCTCCTGTATATAATTATATATATACAGCTGGTATAACCTGGGTATCTCCTGTATATAATTATATATATATATATATATATATATATATATATACACACACACAGATGGTATAACCTGGGGATCTCCTGTATATAACGATATATGTACAGCTCGTATAACCTGGGTATCTCCTGTATATAGTTGTATATGTACAGCTGGTATAAGTTATACATCTCCTATATATAATTATATATGTACAGCTGGTATAACCTGGGTATCTCCTGTATATAATTATATATGTACAGCTGGTATAAGTTATACATCTCCTATATATAATTATATATGTACAGCTGGTATAACCTTGGTATCTCCTGTATATAATTATATATATACAGCTGGTATAACCTGGGTATCTCCTGTATATAATTATATATATATATATATATATATATATATATATATATACACACACAGATGGTATAACCTGGGGATCTCCTGTATATAACGATATATGTACAGCTGGTATAACCTGGGTATCTCCTGTATATAGTTGTATATGTACAGCTGGTATAAGTTATACATCTCCTATATATAATTATATATGTACAGCTGGTATAACCTGGGTATCTCCTGTATATAATTATATATGTACAGCTGGTATAAGTTATACATCTCCTATATATAATTATATATGTACAGCTGGTATAACCTTGGTATCTCCTGTATATAATTATATATATACAGCTGGTATAACCTGGGTATCTCCTGTATATAATTATATATATATATATATATATATATATATATATATATATATATATATACACACACAGATGGTATAACCTGGGGATCTCCTGTATATAACGATATATGTACAGCTGGTATAACCTGGGTATCTCCTGTATATAGTTGTATATGTACAGCTGGTATAAGTTATACATCTCCTATATATAATTATATATGTACAGCTGGTATAACCTGGGTATCTCCTGTATATAATTATATATGTGCAGCTGATATAACCTGAGTTATCTCCTGTATGTATGTACAGATGGTATAACCTGGGTATCTCCTGTATAAAGTACATATATATGTACAACTGGTAGAAGTTCTACATATCCTGCATATAGTGATATGGGGCATGCTGGTAATACCTGGGGATCTACTGGTTTAGGTTCTCTCTCTATACACACACACATATAGGACCAAATTTTACAGCATAATATACCGGAGCGGAGCCAATAACTTTACAATTTTGACATCAACTCAGTTGCTATGACGACGGCTGGAACGTGCCTGTTTGCCGAGCGATTGGTGTTGTGGACGGGGGGCCGCTTGTGTTCTCCGCCTGGTGCTGCGCGGCCACAATGGAGATTTATACCACAGCAGAAAATGACTGAATTCACATAATAGGAGAAGCAGCGTGGGGACTGGAAACCATGGTTATTATAAGACCCCGAAGCCATGATATAAACGTGTGCATGGCGGCTGGAGGGGGTGGGGGCGGCTACACATTTGTATAACAATAAAGAAGATTTATGCTTCTCTAGGACTCTACCGAATTTAGTCTATTTATAGCCAAGGCTGCCTATATACAGGCTGGCAGCTGCCCCCGGCTAACAATGCGCCAGCATGGCTGCCTCTACGAGTACTGGCCTGTTATGGTGCATCATGGTCAGAGGACCTTGGACCCTCAGCCATAATCTGCAGGATAACCTGGCAACAGGTCTTGAATTCCCCTACAGCGCCTCGATAGGTTAAATGAAGTATAACATGGTTCCCAAGACCCTGACTAGCTGAGAGCTGTAACACCTCCTCGCTCCCCCTGCCATACACGGGCCTGGTTGAGGCTCAACTTCCAGCTAACTGTCAATCAATCAGGGATAGGAGGGGGAGCAAGGAGGTGTTACAGCCCTTAGCACTTGGATGTCCTGGTGAAGGCCTGAGGAGCAGAAGCATTCTTCTATGTTCTGGAAGCACAGACAGATATATTAAAGATACCATAGGTCTCCGTACCCTAACAGCTATCTAACAGTGTCAGCAGTCTGGAACGTAAATTGCAGCCGACATGGCTGCCTATTTTCAGAAACAGCGCCACTCTGTCTTCAGTTTGTGTGTGGTACTGCAGCTAATCTCTATTGAAGTGAATGAAGCTGGGCAGTAATAGCAAAGGAGAGAAAGCCACTGCCAGACACCTCTGCTGGTGACCTATCTAGGATGAACAAGAGGCAAAAAAATCCAACACGTCAAATTATTCTCCTCCCAAACATCATCTGATGGGGACACCCTGTATACATTAGACAATGGACCGGTCCCACCAAAAGCAATGGGTTTTGTCAACACCTCTGTAATGTGTGTGTGTGGGTGTGGCGGGGAGTTTGATCCACAGCTGACATATACCTGTCCTGTGAGATTTGTAATGGTAAAAGATTCAATTAACCTATAGTCAATCCCCATTCCTGATCTTTACGTGAGAGCTGAGATAGCGTCTCCTGTTTCCTCCGCTTATATGTCAGTGTTACTGAAGAGGATTTCTTTTCTTTATCTTAAGGTCAACAAGCATAACATAACATGAAAGAAAGGATATATAAGACACATCCTCCCCAATACACTCAACAATACAAACACGTTTATATATATATATATATATATATATATATATATATATATAAGAATCTCGGACACGATTTTCAGGTTTTCTTGGCCTCTTAATGTATATAGATTACTCTATATAACAGCGGCAAACACTACAGAGTGCTACCCTGCTGGGAAATGTGCACTGTAATAATATAGTACACGGGAAATCTGTACTTTGTACTGCCTCCTATATACAAGAATATAACTACTATAATACTGCCCCCTATATACAAGAATGTAACTGCTATAATACTGTCCCTATATACAAGAATATAACTACTATAATACTGCTCCTGTATACAAGAATATAACTACTATAATACTGCTCCTATATACAGGAATGTAACTACTATAATACTGCTCCTATATACAAGGATATAACTACTATAATACTGTTCCCTATATACAAGAATATAACTACTATAACACTGCCCCCTATATACAGGAATATAACTACTATAATACTGCCCCCTATATACAGGAATATAACTACTATAATGTAGTGGGGAGAGAAAAGCGTCCGGCACTAGCTGATAATGGGAACACTGAGTAAGGATATACAGGACAGGGGATACGCGGCTGTAAGCGATAGTGTCCTAACCACTGAGTTGCGGTGCAGAGGCTAAGCAAAGGGGAGCAAATGACAATGTAGAGAAATAGAGTCTCGCACTCACCAACTTCAAAGATGCAGGTGGTTTATTTCAGACACATCGGAGCTAGTGCAGCAGGGAGAGGGAAGCTGGAAAGGCAGGTGCATTCACAGAGGAGCAACAATGTTTCACGCCCACTAAGGCGCTTCGTCGGGCTAGGTTCCTAGCCCGACGAAGCGCCTTAGTGGGCGTGAAACATTGTTGCTCCTCTGTGAACGCACCTGCCTTTCCACCTTCCCTCTCCCTGCTGCACTAGCTCCGATGTGTCTGAAATAAACCACCTGCATCTTTGAAGTTGGTGAGTGCGAGACTCTATTTCTCTACATTGTCATAACTACTATAATACTGCCCCCTATATACAAGAATATAACTACTATAATGTGAAATGGAGAGAAGAGTGCAGCTGCACCTCACACCCATGGCTGATACTAAAGCCGCTAAGCTGCTTTAAAAACAAACACCAGGAATTTGGTATACAATTTGATCAAACCAATACGCCCCGTGTACCACGTGCAGGTATCCTGGTTCACACGGGTCCCTACGCTAACTCTGTACCGTGTCAGTCAGCGACTGCCTCCCCCGCAAGGTGTGCACATGCTGGGAAGTGAGGCCATGGAGTGGCTCTTTTTCTTCCCTGAACCATAACTACTATAATACTGCTCCTATATACAGGAATACAGGTGTAAGCGCCCGCTATCCCATCTGTCCTCCCTCACCTATGGATTAAAGTCGCAATAAACTCAGCTTGGAAGCCTGGTGAGTGCCCCAGTCTCTCTTTTCTACTACTCGCATAACTACTATAATACTGCTCCTATATACAGGAATATAACTACTATAATACTGCTCCCTATATACAAGAATATAACTATTATAATACTGCTCCTATATACAAGAGTATCACTACTATAATACGAACTGGAGAGAATGGAACAGCTGCACATCCCATCTATGGCTGATACTAATGCCGCTAGGCCTATATTAAAAATCAACACCAGAGTGTCTGTATATGAATTGATCAAGCCATATTGCCCCGTGTACCACCGCGCAGGTCCTCTGGTCCACACGGGTCCCTACGCTAACTCCACACCGTGTCGGTCAGCGACCGCCAACCCCGCAAAGCGTGCACATGCAGGGAAGGGAGGCCATGGAACGGCCCTGCAACCCCAATGTCACAGGACCAGACCCAAAAAGCCCCACCAAAACCCAGCCAGCACCACCGGCGGGGGAGGCTGCCCCCAAACGACACAAGTATGGATATGGTATTACACTTACCATTGCTGCTCTCACAGAATGGGGAAGACATAAGGTCCAGACATGTGAGCACAGGCATATCCTGCTAATTTTGGCCATGTGGGTCTTATAAAGGAGTGCGAGCTGTTCAGAGAGGGAGAACTGTGAACTACGAACTGGAGAGAATGGAACGGCTGCATATCCCATCTATGGCTGATACTAATGCCGCTAGGCACGGTGTGGACTTAGTGTAGGGACCCATGTGTATCAGATACCTGCACGATGGTACATGGGGCAGTATGGCTTGATCAATTCATACACAAAATTCTGATGTGTTTTTTATTTAGCCTAGGGGCACTAGTATCAGCCATAGGTGTGATGTGCAGCACTCTTTCTTCCCTGAACATCACTACTATAATACTGCTCCTATATACAAGAATATAACTACTATAATACTGCTCCTATATACAGGAATATAACTACTATAATACTGCTCCTATATACAGGAATATAACTACTATAATACTGCTCCTATATACTAGAATATAACTACTATAATACTGCTCCTATATACAGGAATATAACTACTATAATACTGCTCATATAAACAAGAATATAACTACTATAATACTACCCCTATATACAGGAATATAACTACTATAATACTCAATGGCGGATTATAATGTAGGCGGTTTGGGCGGCCGCCCGGGGCCCGAGGCTCCGGGGGGGCCCATGCCTTGCCGCCCACATTATAATGCCGCCCGGGAGGCCCCCTCGCCACTGCACTTTTGTGACCGCAAGCATTGTTTCGCTTGCGGTCACAAGAGTCTCCGGCTGCCTCCGTCTGATGCGCGGCTGCCGGGGGTGTCCGGTCCTCTCCCCGGCAGCGCGCGCATCACACAGCTCCTAGTGCCGCCTGGGGCCCTGTCTTCCGGTACTGGGAGCGCACGTACCGGAAGTCAGGGCCCAGGCGGCACTAGGAGCTGTGTGATGCGCGCGCTGCCGGGGAGAGGACCGCCCCCCCGCGGCAGCCGCGCATCAGACGGAGGCAGCCGGAGAGAGGATCGACGGGGGAACGCAGGGTAGGTGAGTTATATTTTGTTATTTTTGTGTTATTTACTCACTGGGGGCATCTATAAAGGGGGGGCAGCTATAAAGGGGGGGAAAGGGGGGGGCAGCTATAAAGGGGGGGAAAGGGGGGGGGCAGCTATAAAGGGGGGGAAAGGGGGGGGCAGCTATAAAGGGGGGGAAAGGGGGGGCAGCTATAAAGGGGGGGAAAGGGGGGGCAGCTATAAAGGGGGGGAAAGAGGGGGACCATCTATAAAGGGAGGGGGAGAGGGGGACCATCTATAAGGGAGGGGGGAGAGGGGGACTATCCATAAGGGGGGAAAGAGGGGGACCATCTATAAGGGGGGAAGTGGGGGACCATCTATAAGGGGGGAAAGAGGGGGACCATCTATAAGGGGGGAAAGGAGGACCAGCTATAAGGGGGGAGAGGGGGACCATCTATAAGGGGGGAAAGAGGGGGACCATCTATAAGGGGGGAGAGGGAAGAGGGGGACCAGCTATAAGGGGGGAGAGGGAAGAGGGGGACCAGCTATAAGGGGGGAGAGGGAAGAGGGGGACCAGCTATAAGGGGGGAAAGAGGGGGACCAGCTATAAGGGGGAGAGGGAAGAGGGGGACCATCTATAGAGGGGGAAAGAGGGGTACCAGCTATAAAGAGGGGGGCCATCTATAAGGGGGGAAAGAGGGGGACCATCTATAAGGGAGGGAAAGAGGGGGACCATCTATAGAGGGGGAAAGAGGGGGACCAGCTATAAAGAGGGGGACCATCTATAAGGGGGGAAAGAGGGGGACCATCTATAGAGGGGGAAAGAGGGGGACCATCTATAGAGGGGGGAAGAGGGGGACCAGCTATAAAGAGGGGGACCATCTATAAGGGGGGAAAGAGGGGGACCATCTATAAGGGGGGAAAGAGGGGGACCATCTATAAGGGGGGAAGAGGGGGACCATCTATAAGGGGGGAAGAGGGGGACCATCTATAAGGGGGGAAGAGGGGGACCATCTATAAGGGGGAAGAGGGGGACCATCTATAAAGGGGGACTATCTCCTATAGGATTAGCACCCTCCTCTCCTGACATCCTCTGTGCTGCTGGGACCTCCCCTATAGATCAACATCCTCCTCTCCTGACATCCTCTGTGCTGCTCGGTCCTCTCCTATAAGATTAGCACCCTCCTCTCCTGACATCCTCTGTGCTGCTGTGACCTTGGGGGGGGCAACATCAGGGGACCAGGTGAGGTGGCGATATGTTTATTGGGGGCAGTGGAGGTGGGGTGGGCAATGCTTACTGGGGGTAGCAGCAAGGGACCAAACATTATGTTTATTGGGGCCAGCAGGGAGGGGAGGCAGGCAGTGTTTATTGGGGACAGTGGGGGGGGGGGGGGACGCAGTAGCAGATTATAATGTGGGCGGATTGACTGGGGGGGGGGGGCCCAGGTTGGGTGGACAGCCCGGGGCCCAGAGTACATTTAATCCGCCACTGATAATACTGCTCCTGTATACAAGAATATAACTACTATAATACTGTTCCTATATACAAGAATATAACTACTATAATACTGCCCCTATATACAGGAATATAACTACTATAATACTGCTCCTATATACAGGGATATAACTACTATAATACTGCTCCTATATACAGGAATATAACTACTATAATACTGCTCCTATATACAAGAATATAACTACTATAATACTGCTCCTGTATACAAGAATATAACTACTATAATACTGCTCCTATATACAGGAATATAACTACTATAATACTGCTCCTATATACAGGAATATAACTACTATAATACTGCTCCTATATACAAGAATATAACTACTATAATACTGCTCCTATATACAGGAATATAACTACTATAATACTGCCCCTATATACAAGAATATAACTACTATAATACTGCTCCTATATACAATATAACTACTATAATACTGCCCCTATATACAAGAATATAACTAGTCTAGTCTCTGTCGCTGTCTGACTAGCTTGTCTCGGGGTTGACAGCCTGCTCAGCCAATCAATGACTGAGATAAGACAGCACCGCGGCCAGTTATTGGCTGAGCAGGCTGTTACTCCTTGCTGTTACTTAAGCTCGTCTCAGAAGTAACAGCGGCTACACACAATGGGCGACACCAGCAACATAACATATTTGTTAGGTTTTCTTATATGGCAGCAACATTTTAAAATGTGTGAGCGCTGGATAATCCCTTTAAGCTCTTATGGCGGTGGTATTACTCCCTCAATATCTGCCCCAGGTCTGGATGGTTTTGTCGATGCATGCTCATTTTCCATGCCATGTAACCAAGGTAACTGTTCAATGCCCTCCGATCCTGGTTAACATTTATTTCGCCTTTCCTGACCGTTGTGTCAACACACTATGTCACCTCACAAAATTCCATCCAAAAAGGCAACTTTTCAATCACTTGAACAATGTTGACTTTGTTATATTAAACCAGATATGGGAAACCATGGCTCTCCAGCTGTTGCAAAACTACAATTCCCATCATGCCTGGACAGCCTTTGGCTGTCCAGGCATGATGGGATTTGTAGTTTTTCAACAGCTGGGCTGAAGATTCTCCATCCCTTAAAGGGGTTGGCCACTTCATAGTAAAATAGTTCGGTGTACAGTATTAGTAAGTGTACTCACTGTATATACTGACAGCAGCTTCCTGTGTACTCACTGTATATACTGACAGCAGCTCCCTGTGTACTTGCTGTATATACTGACAGCAGCTCCCTGTGTACTCACTGTATATACTGACAGCAGCTCCCTGTGTACTCACTGTATATACTGACAGCAGCTCCCTGTGTACTCACTGTATATACTGACAGCAGCTCCCTGTGTACTCACTGTATATACTGACAGCAGCTCCCTGTGTACTCACTGTATATACTGACAGCAGCTCCCTGTGTACTTGCTGTATATACTGACAGCAGCTCCCTGTGTACCTCATAGAGATAATATCAGACTCCCCTCATCCAGGCTGGGCTGCCCTGCTCTGTGGTGAGTTTTTCCATAAAATGGCCGACAAGGAGGAGCATGTGGAGGAGCAGTGTTCACCACTGAACCTGTTTATGCCTGGGGGGCGGGGCATGGTCACATGGTCCTCCATGTCGGCCATTTTAGAGCAGAGCAGGGCAGCCTGGAGGAGGGGAGTCTGGTTTAGCTCTATGACATACACAGGGAGCTGCTGTCAGTAAATATTGTGAATACACTTACTTTTACTTCCGAACCCAAGGGGAAAACCATTTACTGTCTTTTGTTCATAGTTAGCTACATAGTAAGATAGTTAATACGGTTGAAAAAAGACACATGTCCATCAAGTTCAACCAAGGAGGGGATGAATACAGGGAAGGGGGAGGGGTGATAGGTTTTATACAAATGCATTTAAGTTATTTTGGTCTAAGAACTTGTCTAGGCCGGTTTTGAAGCCCTCTACTGTTTTGGTTGTGACCAAATAAAATAACAAATAAAGTTTTTCTTTTTTTTAATTTCTCGGGATTCCTGTATATTAACCCCTTAAGGTCAAAGCCAATTTTCGTTTTTGCACTTTTGCTTTTTCGACTTTATAATTAAAAGTCCATAGCGCTTGCATTTTTTCACCGAGAGACCCATATGAGCCCTTTTTTTTTTTTTGCGAATCCAATTGTACTTTGCAATGACAGGCATTATTTTTCCATAAAATATGCTGCAAAACCGGAAAAAAATCATTTGCGCTGTCAAATTGAAAAACCACCGAATTTGTTTGGATTTCGGGGAGTTTTGCATTTACGCCGTTCGCCCTGTGGTAAAACTGACATGTTATGCATGTTCCTCAAGTCGTTACGATTACAACGATATGTAACATGTATAACTTTTATTTTATCTGATGGCTTTTAAAAAATTCAAACCATTGTTAACAAATATGTTACTCAAAATCACTCTGTTCCCAGGCTTACAGCGCTTTTATCCTTTGGTCTATGGGGCTGTGTCAGGTGTCATTTTTTGCGCCATGATCTTTACTTTCTATCGGTACCTTGTTTGTGCATATGCGACTTTTTGATCACTTTTTATTACATTTTTTCTGGATTTGATGCGACCAAAAATGCGCAATTTTGAAGTTTGGGATTTTTTTTGCTCTTACGCCGTTTACCGTGCGAGATCAGGAATGTGATGATTTAATAGTTCGTGCGATTACGTCCCACTAAACACCAGGGATATGAAGGTTTGACAGCTGCATTGAAGTGCTTAATTAGCCATCGTGGCAACGGGACCCGTTCCGGCTTATAGAAGCGCTCCCCGGCTGCAGATCACAGTCGGGAGCGGCGCCGTTCAGAGTGGGGTCCCGGCGGGACTCCTCTCTGAACTCCCCCCGCGGCACCATGATGTACCAGGTACATCATGGGTCGCTAAGGGGTTAAGGGAGGGTCCTGAGCAACAGACAGAAATTAGATGTAGGGTTAAATTTGATAAAAGGGGCAACATGCAAGAGCTTCCACCATTGACCGGACTCCATTCTACATCGCCTACAAAGTGTGGCCCAGCTGGTCAAATAGGCAGATAACAGGGTCCATATCTGTGGTCCTCAAACAACAAGATAACTTGGGGCCATGTTACCACCAGCAGATCAAGTCATTTAGATGTCATAATGTCTATATAGCAGTTTCTTTGTAGGAAAGTTTGGTGACAACCTTCATAATAGCAGCCATATTGGTTGTCACTAGCGATGAGCGAACCTGGAGCATGCTCAAGTCCATCCAAACCCGATCGTTCAGCATTTGATTAGCGGTGACTGCTGAACTTGGATAAATCATGGATATAGTCATTGGCTGTATCCATGTTTTTCAGACAACCTTAGAGCTTTATCCAAGTTCAGCAGCCCCAGCTAATCAAATGCTAAACGTTTGGGTTTGGATGGACTCGAACCCGAACCCGGTTCGCTCATCTCTAGTCGTCACCCATGTATCCTAGAAACAGAAGACGACTTAAGGGATAAAAATGTCTTTAAAGGGGTTGTCCAGCAAAAATCTTTTTCTTTAAAATCAACTAGTATCAGAAAGTTATATAGACTTGCAATTTTTTCCCCATACTTATCTGCTGCTGTATGTCCTGCAGGAAATGTTTTATTTTCAGTTGGACACAGTGAACTGTCCAGAGCAGGAGAGGTTTTCTTTGGGGATTCCCATAGAAAGCCTCTTCTTCTCTGGAGAGTTCCTGTCTCGGCCAGAGATGTCAGCAGAGAGCACTGTGTCCGACTTATAATAGAAAACATTTCCTGCAGGACATACAGCAGCTTATAAGTATGTGGAGAATTGAGATTTTTTAATAGAAGTTAATTACAAATCTATATAACTTTCTAACACCAGTTGATTTGAAAGAAAAAGATTTTCACTGGACAACCCCTTTAAAGGGGTTTTACACTCAAACAAAACTTTTGATATGTTGCTGCCCAGGGTGAGACTAACAATTCCTTCCATACTTTTTATTATCTATTCAGTCTCCTTCCCCCAGTTCTGAGCTGCAGCTTTCTGCCGAAGACACAAGAAGTCTGTGTGTGAGCTTTCCTCTCCGTCTCCCCCTCTCCCCTCCCTTCTGAGACAGCTGATGTAAACAAGTCTCTGGCACGCTTTATCTGCAACATTGTAGCTTTTTAGTAATTCTGGGAGGGATAATCACAGTAAGTTCATCAACAATTTAGAATAACCCTCCCAGTGTTACAAAGAAGCTACAATGTTGCAGATAAAGCCTGCCAGGGACTTATTTACATGAGTCGTCTCAGAAGGGAGGGGGGAGGAGGGGGGAGACAGAGAGAAAAGCTCACACACAAATTTTGTGTATTCAGCAGAAAGCAGCAGCTCAGAACTGGGGGAGGGAGACTGAATACATAATAACAAGTATGGAAGGAATTGTTAGTCTCACCATGGCCAGCAACATATCAAAAGTTATGTTTAAGTGGAATACCCCTTGAAGAAGTCTAATTTATTCTTTTTCATACAATAGAGAATGTGTTGCTTGTTCCTTCTGCCCATTGATAAGAGCTCATACACATTAGGAGTCTATGCTCAGATAAGTATCGACCTCCCCGAGGACAGGGATCAATGTCTCTGAGACACAGGTAATTCCTTGTGTGAATGAAGATGAATGGAGGGACGTCTGTTGCTAAATACAAATAAATTACAAAATTATGTTGTAATTAAACAGTTGAAATAGACACAATATTGAAAAATGGTGCCCAGGCAGAATAACAGACTGATGTCAAATAACAGACAGGAACGGGTATTGGGATCATGTGTATAGCAATCGAGTATGAGAGATGGAGCTTTGTATATATATTACTTATCATGTACTAATCCTGTATTATACTTCAGAGCTGCATTCACTATTCTGCTGGTGGGGTCACTGTGTACATACATTACATTACTGAACCTGAGTTACATCCCGTATTATATTCCAGAGCTGCACTCACTATTCTGCTATAAGGGTCACTGTGTATGTACATTACATTACTGATCCTATACTGATCCTGAGTTACATCCTGTATTATACTCCAGAGCTGCACTCGCTATTCTGCTGGGGGGGGTCACTGTGTACATACATTACATTACTGATCCTGTACTGATCCTGAGTTACATCCTGTATTATACCCCACAGCTGTACTCACTATTCTGCTGGTGAGGTCACTGTGTACATACAGTACATTACTGATCCTGAGTTACATCCTGTATTATACCCCAGAGCTGTACTCACTATTCTGCTGGTGAGGTCACTGTGTACATACAGTACATTACTGATCCTGAGTTACATCCTGTATTATACTCCAGAGCTGCACTCACTATTCTGCTGGTGGGGTCACTGTGTACATACATTACATTACTGATCCTGAGTTACATCCTGTATTATACTCCAGAGCTGGAATCACTATTCTGCCGGTGAGGTCACTGTGTACATACATTACTGATCCTGAGTTACATCCTGTATTATACTCCAGAGCTGCACTCACTATTCTGCTGGTGGGGTCACTGTGTACACACATTACATTACTGATCCTGAGTTACATCCTGTATTATACTCCAGAGCTGCACTTACTATTCTGATGGTGTACATTCATTACATATCAAGTCTTGATCCTGGACTACACTTCTTAGCATGCATATAACCAGGGTGAGGGTTGTTGAGACACTGAACAAGCAGGGAATGATGAAAGATTTCAGCTCTGAAGCCTGCGGGATTATGAATGCAGCTGTGTAATTTATGATGAGTGGGGTAGACAGAGAGGCTGCTCAGACCAGTTAGCCCAAGGTCCTACATACATAATCAGCAGCTTCATTACACAACACTCCTCTCCATTCTCCTATCTCTGATGCAAGCAGATAGCTGTACGATGCGGCAGATGTTACCGTCTCCTCGTGATGCGTGACCCTTAATAACGCATTTAATGGATAAAGGTTTGGGCTCCATTTCCTCCTCTCCTGCAGCGCACTGGGCCCGGGCCCTGCACAGCTGTCTCCCTGTAATATGTGAACACCACCGAGGATATAATTAGGCAATTACAGGAAAATATTGCGTGCGGAGCTGCCTGCCCGCAGAATGTACAGTCTTCTGTCACCTACACTCAGCGCAGCACGTGGATTGTGATCTGGACCGCTAACCATGGGCGCCAGTGTGTGGGATCACTAGCTAAACTAATCTTGTGGGATGCTTTAGTAATGCCCAACCTACTGCTAACCAGTACTGTACCCAAGGATCAGGACCTGAAGTGATTAAATGATGAGGTGATGTTATTGGGCCCCGGAGAGCCCCCTCCATGGTGCAGTTTTTCTCGTTTTCTCCATTTCGAGGGTGGGACCAGAGCTGGGATGTTTGGCAGTAGCACATACACCTGGACTTCCTTTCCCTTAGTTGCCTGGCCAACTAGAAAAGGAGTTTGTAAGGTGCTATGTAAGCATAAAGAAAAGAACCTGTAGCAAGACAGCAAGGAAGGGGTTACATCACAAAAGTCTAAGTTGTGAACTGCTGCTGCTGCTGAGGACAAGCTGAAGGGGGGAGAAGAGGGGATTACATTCAGGAGGCAGCTCTGTGTGCACAGAAAAAAAAGAAAACATGAGTGATTACACATGGGACAGATACCTAGAAATGTATTGCTAGTACAAGAAGGAAACATTGATTTACCTTTTAGGGATAGCATGGACCCCCTGTAGGGGGACAGGCAGGCTCAGGATACATGCACACAGCCCAGACTCACTCTTCCATCCATTTCTCAGGTTATTCATACATTTCCAGGAGTTCTAAGGACATGTGTTCCAGACTGATTTCATGGGGTAGCCAAGTATTGGATAAACAGAAGTACATAAGAAAGAGACAGTCACCGGCACTACTTAGTCTTTCTTTGGGTACTTTTTACCATATAAGTTAAAACAGGGGTGTGAGTTCAATACGGAAAAAATGCAGGGGGTGCTCACCGCTACTGTGAATGCAGATTACTGTAGTAGACATCAGAAAAAAAGAGAGAATTGTAGAGGGCACTCACCATTAAAAACTTCAACTTTTATTTAAAATCTTCTTAAAAGCGCCATAGCAGGACGAGCATAAGACAAGACGCTAACTCCTTCTAGTCAGTGCGGCTGCGTGACAGCTGTCTCGCGTAAAGAGACCCACGTAGCGAGACTCCTCTAGAAGGAGTTGGCGTCTTGTCTTATGCTCGTCCTGCTAAGGAGCTTTTAAGAAGATTTTGAATAAAAGTTGAAGTTTTTAATGGTGAGTGCCCTCTACAATTCTCTCTTTTTTTCGGATAACCAGAAGTGTGACAGGTCCCCGGGACTTGTACTGCTCATTACTATATATTTTGCATGATTGAGCAGAGCTGTCAATCATACTGCTCAGCATTGTAATCATGTAGTCATTGACTTCTGCTGACTCTGATTTCCTTTGTTTCTCTTTCCAGTGTTCAGCAGAAGACAGGACCACGACAGCATCGTCCTTCCCGTCATTTTTGGAATCATATGTTTGGTGGGCACCATTGGGAACTGCATCGTCATCTACACCATCACCAAAAAGCCAAAGGGAAACCACAACATTGCCGACATCTTTATCGTGAGCCTGTCGGTGACCGACCTCCTCTTCTTACTTGGAATGCCTTTCCTGATCCACCAGTTACTGGGCAATGGCGTCTGGCATTTCGGGGCAACCATGTGTACCATCATCACCGCTTTGGATGCCAACAGCCAATTTGCCAGCACTTATATCCTCACCGCCATGTCAGTCGATCGCTACCTTGCCACGGTTCACCCCATCCGATCTTCGTATGTGAGGACAACCTGCGCGGCCGCCATGGTGATCCTGCTGTTGTGTCTTTGTTCTTTGATCACCATCATCCCGGTCTTCATGTACACTCAGCTCATTGAGCTCCCAGATGGCAATGCCGGCTGTGGCATCATCCTGCCCAACCTGTCGATTGATATCTATTGGTACACGCTCTATCAGTTCTTCCTGGCTTTCGTCATTCCTCTCTTAGTCATCTGTGTTGTCTACATCAAGATCCAGAAGCATATCTCGTGTGTGGTGGTCCCTCTACCCCAAAGGAATTTCCGAGTCCGATCCAAGAAGATCACGAGAACGTCTGTGACTATCTGCTCTGCCTTCTTCATATGTTGGGCTCCGTATTACATTCTCCAGCTGGTGCACCTCAAGGTGGAACATCCCACCGTCATGTTTCTGTACGCTTACAATGTGGCCATTAGCCTTGGCTACGCAAACAGCTGCATAAACCCCTTTATATACATTGTCTTAAGTGACACCTTCAAGAGGCATCTGATTAAAGCGGTGTGCCCGGGGCAGCAGCAGAGAAGAGGGGAGCGCCATGCCACCAGTGAGGTCAGCCCCTCCGTCAGGATATGCTCCGTGCCAACCCAAGAGACTTCCTTAAGCATGATGTATTCCAACAACATAGACAATTACATATCTCTATCTGTTTCTGTTCCGTGAACCAACCGAACCGATATATAGCACAACGTGACAGCACAAAGGACAACTACTCCGGGGTGGAAGCTAAACCCATTTCTTAAGAGCCAAAAACATGCTGCTATAGTCAGTGATTACTAAGATTGTCTCCCTCTCTGGAGGACCCATGTGGTTTGGCATTACCTAGAGCATAGTGTAATTCCTCATTCCTCCTGTGGTGGTGCTGTAAGGAAAATGAACACTTTCTGCCAGATTTGTTAAAGATTTGCCCGTCTTATCAAGTAAGGATTGTCCAAGGTGTCAGGACAAAGGGGCTAATATGCCCCTCAACATTGAAGCTGTAATACCAAGAAGGAAAAGCTGTAGAGTTATGGAAATCACAGGATCAGTAGATATATTAAAGGGGTTGTTCACCCAAAAATTTTTCACCAGAGATTTGTAATTTACTTCTGTTAAAAAAAATCTCCAGTCTTCAAGTACTTATCATTAGAGATGAGCGAACCGGGTTCGGGTTCGAGACGATCCGAACCCGAACGTTCAGTATTTGATTAGCTGGGGCTGCTGAACTTGGATAAAGCTCTAAGGTTGTCTGGAAAACATGGATACAGCCAATGACTATATCCATGATTTCCACATAGCCTTAGGGCTTTATTCAAGTTCAGCAGCCACCGCTAATCAAATGCCGAAAGTTCGGGTTCGGATCGACTCGAGCATGCTCCAGGTTCGCTCATCTCTACTTATCATGTCATGCAGGAAGCGGTATTATTTCCAGTCTGGAGAGCAAGAGAGGTTTTCTATGGGGATTTGCCACTCTGGACAGTTCCGGACATGGACAGAGGTGGCAGCAGAGAGCACCGTGTCAGACTGGAAAGAATACACCACTTCCTGCAGGACATACAGCAGCTGATAAGTACTGGAAGACTGGAGATTTTTACATAGAGGCACCAGTCTTTCTGGCACCAGTTGATCTGAATGTAAAAGATTTTTGGTGAACAACCCCTCTAATGATATGTAAATGATGAAAAAAAAAATGCAAGCAAAATATTCAAAACTTGATTTGTTCAGTTACGCAGATGAGCGTGACGCACAGGAATAAACACGCACTTGGCAAGCGATCAAAGTTACGATCTGAGGAATGTTCTGCCACGGTGAATGCTTTGGACGCAGGAATCACCGAGATCGGCTGCTGGCAGTTCCCTTTATATCTGTTGACCAATGAAATTCCAGATGAGCTTGGTAGTACCGCGGTAGCATGTTTAGTTTTGTGTCTCTTGACTTCATGATTTGTGTGCCCAAGTACATTTGGTGTGCAGAACATTCCTCAAAAAAACATTAACGTCACTGGTTATGTTCACACTACGTGACCCGTGGCCGTGGCCGTGGCCGGGTCACGGAACGGCCGGTCTCTGCCCGGATCATCCCGGCCGGTACTTAAGTACTGGCCGGATGATCTTTCTAGCCGCAAGGTTCTGTTGCGGGCGCATCAGCGCGCAACCGCATCAGAACCTCCCACAGCACACAATGAAGCAAGCGGCCGGAGCCGCTCGCTTCATTGTGTGAACTGACAGGGTTTCCGACTGACATGTCAGTTATTTGCGGGTCCGCACGGGATCCTGGCCGGAGCGTATACGATGTGTATACGCTCCGGCTGGGATCCAATAGAAATGTAGGCAATGTTCCACACTGCATAAAGTACGGCCGTTGTTTTCTGAATACTATAGGGATCACAAGTCAATAGCTTGTCTCCTAGCTTGCTGAGCCAGAGTCAAGGTGGTAAAGTAAAAAAGTGAACCAGGCTCTGTTGCCCCTAGCAACCAATCAGATTCCACCTTTCATTTTCCAAAAAGTCTGTAAGGAATGAAAGGTGGAATCTGATTGGTTGCTAGGGGCAACTGAGCCAGTTTCACTTTACATCATGGTTGATAAATCTCCCCCAAGGTGTCCTCATTTCTGCCCAGGTTACAGAATGTACATGTCACCCCTGGGGCCGTATACACCGCTACAGCCGTTCCGTGCATGATGTGAATGTAAGCCGTGTGCGCCATTTATATATTGTGTCAATATATAGAACGTTTTGCAATTATATTGCAGTATCTACAGAATGTCTGACCTTTGTACATTGTCACCGCAGGTGTTGTACTGAACGCCGCCATCTCCTTTTTTTTTTTCTCTCGATGCCACAGTGTAACATTGCAGAACAAAGGATGCGTGAAGCGCGGGGCGAAGCAGCGGGGTCTTATTGTACGGCTGTAGCTTTTGTCTTTGGAAATGATAATTGTTTCATCTGTGAAACTCTGCTGCATAGTATTTTGTATGGAAATAAAAAAAAACAAAATGTGATAAATTGTAGATGGTAAGAAATAGCGCAAAATTTACGGCATAAGGGGGGAGGGTAAAGTGCAGTATCAGGCACCGGTGGCCATGCCTGGTACTGCAGCTCTGACCTTACATGGCACCATTGTGGAGACTCACTACCATGTTGTTATAAGTGGTTTTGTGTAGCGCAACCTGTGTTCTCTGAAAATAAGACATATCTTAAACTTTTTGGGACTTGTTATGCTCTGTCCCCACCTGCTCAACGCAAGCTGCAGGGGAGGCAGGAGCGGTAAGGCTCTGTTCACACAGAGTTAAACTGATGGAATGCCACCAGCCTCTGTGTCATAATGGCAGTGTATGGGAGGCTCGCACGCCTCCTTTTTTTGCGCAGAAGAATGGACATGTTCATTCTTCAGGGCGGAGAGAGGAGGCGCGCGAGCCTCCCATACACTGCCATTATGACACAGAGGCTGGCAGGATTCTATGGCGGAGAATTCCGCCGGTGTGAACGGAGCTTCAGAAGATGACGGAGGATAGAGGGCAAGGGGGCCAACTACAGAGGGTGGAGGGAGGTCTACAGTAAGGAGACTACCTGCAGAGGGGGAGGGAGGTATACAGTATGGAGACTACCTGCAGAGGGGGGAGGGAGGTATACAGTATGGAGACTACCTGCAGAGGGGGAGGGAGGTATACAGTATGGAGACTACCTGCAGAGGGGGGAGGGAGGTATACAGTATGGGGGAATAACTACAGAGGGTTATGTATACAGTATGGGGACTACCTGCAGAGGGGGGGAGGGAGGTATACAGTATAGGGGAACAACTACAGAGGGTTATGTATACAGTATGGGGACTACCTGCAGAGGGGGGGAGGGAGGTATACAGTATAGGGGAACAACTACAGAGGGTTATGTATACAGTATGGGGACTACCTGCAGAGGGGTATGTATACAGTATGGGGACTACCTGCAGGGGGGGGGGGTATACAGTATAGGGGCTTCCTGCAGAGGGGGGGAGGGAGGTATACAGTATGGGAACTACCTGCAGAGGGGGGAGGTATACAGTATAGGGACTACCTGCAGAGGGGGGGAGGGAGGTATAGAGTATGGGGACTACCTGCAGAGGGGGATGTATACAGTATGGGGGCTACCTGCAGAGGGGGATGTATACAGTATGGGGACTACCTGCAGAGGGGGGTGTATACAGTATGGGGGAACAACTACAGAAGTGGAGGGAAGGTTGTTCACTAAAACATTTTTTTCAAATTAACTGGTGTCAGAAAGTGCCAGAGATTTGTAATTTACCTCTATTAAAAGAAATCCAGCTTCCAGCACTTATCAGCCGCTGTATGTTCTACTAAAGTGGTGTATTCTCTCCAGTCTGGGGAGCAGGAGAAGTTTTCTATGGGGATTTGCTGCTGCTCTGGACAGTTCCTGACATGGACAGAGGTGGCAGCAGAGAGCACTGTGTCAGGCTGGAAAGAATACACCACTTCCTGCAGGACATACAGCAGCTGGAAGACTGGAGATTTTATAATGGAAGTAAATTACAAATCTATATAACTTTCTGGCACCAGATGATTTGAAAGAGACATTTTTTGGGTGAACTACCCCTTTAATGAACCAGGAAGCTTAGGATGAATAAGGCATAATATTTATAACAAGATGAAATGATATTTGAGTACAGTAATCAGTTTTCCTATCCAGGCCATAAAGGGTTTCACTTTGTTTATGTTGCCTGGAGAGGTAATGATAGCCCTGAAGAGGCCGTTCCTGGTATAGAGGGGACGTGTCACCATGCTGCCGCCTCGGTAATTACCTGCTGATTTCTATAGGTTTTGCTTCTATTGTGATGTATAAAAGCCACCAGACAACCGGCAGATAATTCAGGAACATCCAGAGCAGCTCTGAAGGCTGGAGACGACTATAAAGAGGAACATATGGATGGAAATTACATATATCACCTCACATATACCAGTCTTTCAGGTTTATCATATGCCAGACGCAGGGGCGTAGCTTGGATTCACGGGGCCCCATAGCAAAAAAAATTTTAAGGGGCCCCCTTCCCCAACATAAAGCACTGCGCATATATATATATATATATATATATATATATATATATATATATATATATATATATATATAGTATATGCTCTGTGATGTGGCCAAAAAAATAATATCTCTTGTGGACACAGGCAGAATCCTGGCTGCAGCCACAAGAGTGACTGGCAGAGCAGAGAGCCAATGGCTGCTTGCAATTACAGTCCACTGTTTTTACCTATAAGGGTCCATTAGGAGCCCTTATGGTTAAATGCATAAGTGCAGGATCGGCTTACCTTCTGCTTAACCCCTTATGTACTGCAGTGTGACCCAATGTTCAAAAGACAAGGAGATCTCTGCTTTACTGCTGGTGCACTGATAACCCCTGACCTCTGCAGGAGCTCTGCACATTTTTCTACTTGATTGCAGCAGAGGAGAACAGAGGTCAGAGGTTATCAGTGCAGTAAAGCAGAGATTTCTGTCTTCTGCTTGTTAACCCCCTTTTTTGTGTTGTAGCATGTAAGTGAACACTGGGTCACTTACACACTGCAGTACATAAGGGGTTAAGCAGTACATAAGGGGTAAAGCAGAACGACCTGCTCCCCCGGACTCCCCTCCTGCATGGGCCCAATAGCAACTGCCTACCCTGCCTCTATAGTAGCTATGCCACTGACCAGACACAGCGCCATGTTCTAGTACGCAAAGCTGTTACAGAGCCATAGCATTCTTAGTCACTCTGTCAGTAGGTTTATGGTGTCCTGTCTCTGGGTAGCATAACCTAGTGACAGAGAAGCTGAACAAAATAATGTATCACTTACATTGTTCTGTGCAGCTGATCCAGAGATCTCCACCTGAATAACCTGGACAATAAGTAGTCCTTTCCATTATGTGCATGAGCTCAGTAGTCCTGGATATTCATGAGAAGCAGAAAACTCCGCCCCCTCAGCTGCTAAATGGTTATCTATCCATGCTGTGTATAGGTAGTCAACTATCAATCAGCAGCAGGGGGAGTGGTGAGGCAACAATCCTATTCTCCTGCATATTAGGAGAACGTCTGAACAGAATGATGTAAATAATACACCGATCTGTTCTGCATTTCTGTCACTAGTTTATGCTGCCCTCATTTAAGGTGACATAAACCTCGTGAAAGATTCCCTTTAAAGGGATAATCTATCATCCACCATCCAGAAGGGGGGGTTCATCTAGTGTAAAAGGATATAGATTTGTTCTGCTGATGTATTAAGCTCACAGAGGATTGTCTAGACGTGTGATTTACTACCTGTGGCTCTCCAGCTGCTGCAAAACTACAACTCCTAGAATGCCCTGACAGCCAAAGGCTGTCAGGGCATTCTGGGAGTTGTAGTTTTGCAACAGCTGGAGAGCCGCAAGTTGTAGTTCACAGGTCTAGACTGATACATTGTAACAAACTACCAGAACTGATAAATTTGTGCAATGTTTAGCTCACAGAGGATTGTCTAGACTGGCTCAGACAGAGATGTCATTCGTTAAAGCCCCGGGGGCCACTTACTTATAGCCCAGGGTCCTTGGCCGTCCTGGCGTTCTATCCCCAGAGCCGTATGAGGAAAGTTAATAAAGTTACATGAGTGAGTTTTCTCCGTTTCATCCATCTTCCTCCTGGCACCTCGCCATCCTCCCCGCTCTTACTGACCTTCCGTCAGTGCCACAAGCCGAGAACTGAAATCTGAAAATCGGAGAATATTAGCATTTCTGTACGGAGCGGTGCGGGAGTGACATTTAATAAAGTGACAGGGCTAATCTGATTCTGCCAGTGTTAACGAGAGATTGTCGATGGCAAAGTATATTATTACTGCTGACTGGTACTGCGGCTTCTAGAGTACATAACACCTGGAGGGATAGCCGTCACTGACATCTGCAAAACTAGTCACAGAATGCCGCCATATATTGTTTTGAATATTTTTTCTTTCATTAATGCGCTAGGTCTTATTTTAAGAGGATGTCTTATTTTTCCATGAAGAAGGATTCACATGTCACATGCACAGTAGAGACAGAGTGTACAGTATGGCGGCTTCCGGCCACCAGGGGGAGCTCACCACAACAAACTTGTACAGCACAGCAGGGACAGCATACGGTATGGCGGCTTCTGGCCACCAGGGGGAGCATACCAGAGCACACTTGTACAGCACAGCAGGAACAGCGTATGGTATGGCGGCTTCTGGCCACCAGGGGGAGCACACCACAACAAACTTGTACAGCACAGCAGGGACAGCATACGGTATGGCGGCTTCTGGCCACCAGGGGGAGCACACCAGAGCACACTTGTACAGCACAGCAGGAACAGCGTACGGTATGGCAGCTTCCAGCCACCAGCTTTGGCTGTGCAGGCATGATGGGATTTGTAGTTTTGCAACAGCTGGAGGGCCGAATGTTCCCCATCCCTATCCCTGACATTGTCCATCATTACCACCATATATCCTCATACAGTCATATAGTGCCATAATGTCACCATATAGTGAATCATTACCACCATATATTCTCCTATATTACCATAATGTTACCACCAACCCCCATGTGCCCCTATCAGGCCGACCTTTCCCACCTGAGACCACAGTGTGAACACTACCATAACCCAACTTACTCGATTTCCTATCGTTTCCTAAGTTTTTACACCAGAAACAAGTTTGCGCAACAAAAACTCAAGATCTTGCAAGAAGAAGGCGCTTAATATTCTGTCCGTCAGGCTGAATGGGCAGATTATTATTTACGGCCTTTGTTCCCGCACACAATACTTGTCTTCAGCCGCCGTGATTTTCTGTGTGAATTGGGATAATTGCGGAGATGCTTTATGCACAGCGACACAATGGTGGAGATTAGCACAGGAGTATCGCTTCCCCGTCCGCAACCGAGGAGCGCAGGTGACTGTCCCCTGTGACAGGTCAATGAGGAATCCAAGTGTCAGATCCTCACAAGGGCCCTCCATTACTAACCCCCTCATGGCTGCCCCTCCTCCACTTCATAGCAGAGCACAATGCTGGGAGCTGTCCAGTGCTGAAGCCTGGAGACAAAGTATATACAGGAAAGCCTTATGATTGGAGATAAGCAAACCGGGTTTGGGTTCGAGTCCATCCGAACCCGAACGTTCGGTATTTGATTAGCTGGGGCTGCTGAACTTGGATAAAGCTCTAAGGTTGTCTGGAAAACATGGATACAGCCAATGACTATATCCATGTTTTCCACATAGCCTTAGGGCTTTATCCAACTTCAGCAGCCACCGCTAATCAAATGCCGAACGTTCGGGTTCGGATGGACTCGAGCATGCTCCAGGTTCGCTCATCTCTACTTATAATCCCTCTGGATGTGGATCTAGATTGTGAGAATAATAAGAAATATAAAATGTGTGTGATGCTGTGTAACAAGAAGCCGATCATTCACTATCAGACCCTCGGGATGTTTAGGCTGCTGGCGACAGCTGAAAATATGAGCAAAAACAACATAAAGGTAAGAAATGATACACAAAGACAACAAGACGTATCCAACAGGTAAGAATCAATAGCGGCAGCCACACAGGAATGTCCATGACTCATACTGCACAAATGTGATCAGTCCTCACTAACATAACAAGTGCCGCTATACCGCCATATACTCTGAGGAATAGAGTGTACAGCTTACACACAGAGGGGATCTATACAAGAGTCCAGTAATTATGTACCTTATCTGATACTACTCCACAGCTGCACTCACTATTCTGCTGGTGGGGTCACTGTGTACATACATTACATTACTGATCCTGTACTGATCCTGAGTTACATGTATTATACTCCAGAGCTGCACTCACTATTCTACTGGTGGGGTCACTGTGTACATACATTACTGATCCTGAGTTACATCCTGTATTATACTCCACAGCTGCACTCACTATTCTGCTGGTGGGGTCACTGTGTACATACATTACTGATCCTGTACTGATCCTGAGTTACATCCTGTATTATATTCCTGAGCTGCACTCACTATTCTGCTGGTGGAGTCACTGTGTACATACATTACATTACTAATCCTGAGTTACATCCTGTATTATACTCCAGAGCTGCACTCACTATTCTGCTGGTGGGGTCACTGTATACATACAATACATTACTGATCCTGAGTTACATCCTGTAATTCTTTTTATTAGAAAAATATAAAACTTAACAAGTATAACTACATAAACATAACCGCGGCTCCATCGGCCAGAACAAAAACAAATACAAAGCTTTCTGCTTGCAACAAAAACAACAAATCAATAAATTCTGAAATAATAATCATATTTTCTATAAGGGAAACATCCCTCACACCTGCCTCACCCGGCCAGTCCAGCTTCATAATAAAACACTACCCCCCCCCCAACTTACCCTTACTACTACTATTACTACCCCACCACCGCTACTACCTACCCCACACTCACACCTCACAGCACACAGAAATAATATAGTAAAGACACTCTGTCTAGACCAAAACCAAATTTTTTTTTTTTTTTTTTTAATTATAATGCGCACACACACACACACACACACACACACCATACCCTGCAAACCCAAGACACAAAGCCCCCCCCCACTCACACACATACACCCCAGCATAAGTCACCCACCAAGCCCCCCACTTCCAGATACATAACTCCCATCCAACAACACACACACACATACACTATACAACTTTAACAGTTATGAAAGTATCCCAAGAATACGAGGTCCGGCTGCCTTATAAGACACAAATACTGATAACGCAACTCATATAATAATGCAAATCATAATAATAATAATGCAAATGCAAATCATAATAATAATAATGCAAATCAATAAATTACAGCAACCATATCGCACATAAACCTATCTACTACACTAACTATAAGCCCCATTTCCCACACCCCAAATCTGGACATGAGTCTGGGTCCATGAGTTCAGTTTTTGTCCCTCAGTGACCCATGCCAGAACCCCAATACCCATCCAGGGAACCCCCCCCCATCACCCCACCCAACCTATCCTATACCCCAGAACTTATACAATAACTATAGAATGAAGTATACACCATAACAATATCCCATAACACCAACACATTATGACATAACAGCAAGGCTCAAGTTCGGTAGCCTGTAAGCCCTTTACTGTTTATTAATTGTTAGAAAACAAAAAGCTAACGTGTCATGCACAGCCCCCCACCAGGATCGGAGGATGGCAGACCGGGTACCATAATAATTTATAACCTATCCCTGACTATTCACCCTACCCTCTCCCTACTACTATCCTTAAATATTAATCTAACCCTCACACTCTCCCTACCTCTGTCCCTACCTGCTCTGTCCCTAACCAGAATTATGGTCCCTCACCCAGTGGGCTCAGTACCTAGGGCACAGCAAAAGAAAAACCCCTCCACAGGAGAGAAGCCCTACTTGTACCCAGCCTGCCATACTCCAAAGACCTGATCTTCCCAAGGTCACCAGTGATGTTCCTACAGACCTCCACCTCGGAGAGGACTCTACGCTGTGTAGATACTAGACACCGTGCGTTCCACGTGTGGTACCTAACCACTAAGCTGACTAGAAATAACGTGCAGCGATCTCGGCCACCCAGGTTCCTGAATGTCCCATAAGCCCACTCCGGATAGGTGAGGCTGAGTAACTGACTCCAACCTATGGAGGAGCCCACCCTGGTGTAAACCCCTATATTGAAGGGACAATGAAGCAGGAAATGATCCATGCTTTCCAGCGTATTTCCACACTCCTCTCGGGGACACCCCCGATCATCGGAGGTCCTGCACTTCAAATTGTCCCTCACATATAGCTTCCCCTGGAAGCAGCGCCAGGCCAAGTCCCAAAACTTCTGGGGGATCCTCTTGGAGTTCAAAAGACTTAACCCAACCCTCAGATCCCGACCTGGGCAATCCCTGAGCGCCAGGGGCTTCTGGAAATGGGTCAACAGAACCCTTTGGTCAAGGAATTTCCTCGACTGAGTCCTGATCTCCCACATTCCCAGACCCCACCGACGTATCATCTTCAGAGTCGGGGTAGCGTAAGCCGGGAGATATCCATGGGGTGTACGAAGGTCCTTCACTCGCCCTCCTGTCTCCCATTCCTGGAAGAAAGGCCGAAACCATTCCCTGCAGGAGAGTACCCACGGAGGAGCCCTCTCTTTCCAGAGGTTTGTGATGTTAGCTTTCAAGAAGGTGTTCACTAAGAACACCACAGGGTTCACCATAGACAAACCCCCAAGTCTCCTCGTGCGGTACGTAACCTCTCTCTTGACCAGGTTCAGCCTATTCCCCCATAACAACTGGAAGAACAGGCTGTAGATCCTAGTATAGGAAGCCTCTGGCAAGATACATACACTGCCCAGGTAGATGAACAAAGGGAGCAGGTACGATTTGATCAGGTGTACCCTTTCCCTGAGGGTCAAAGACCAACCCTTCCACTGGTCCACCCTCCGTGTGGCATCCTGGAGCCTACCATCCCAGTTTTTAGTGGGGTAATCACCCTGGCCAAATGTGATGCCCAATACTTTTGCTGACTCTTGGGGCTCTGGAAGGGTGTCCGGGAGATCAAACCTGGGATCTCCCCCTCCCAGCCAGAGACTCTCACACTTGTCCCGGTTGATCTTGGACCCGGATGCCTCCGAGTAGCGCTCCACTTCAGACATCACCATATCTGCCTCCCCTCTCGAGGATACAAAAACAGTGACATCATCAGCGTACGCCACCACTCTCAGGGTGGCTTCTGGTTCCTCCAGGCTCATCCCGACCCCTGCCAACGGTCCACAACCAACCCTCCTAAGGAAAGGGTCGATCGCGAACACATACAACAGTGGGCTCAAAGGACAGCCCTGGCGAACACCAGACCCAACCTCAAAAGAGCGGCCAGACCAACCGTTCACCAGCGGGAAACCCTCTGCCCCTGCATACAAGGTCTTAAGCCAATTGACAAAAGTAGCTGGTAGGCCATATCTCAGAAGGACAGACCAGAGGTACTCGTGGTTCACCCGATCAAATGCTTTGGCCTGATCCAAGGACAGCAAGTACCCCTTCCAAAGACCCGCACTACTCCGCTCCACTGCCTCCCTGACACTAAGGACAGCACTTAAGGTGCTTCGGCCTGGAACAGAGCAGTGCTGAGCCTCCGAAAGAAGCCGGGGTGCAAACTTCACCAACCGATTAAACAGTATCTTGGCCAGAATCTTCCTGTCCGCATTGAGAAGAGCTATGGGCCTCCAATTCTCAATACGGCTCGAATCTTTACCCTTTGACAGAAGAATCAGGGCTGACCTCCTCATTGACCTTGGCAGAGTGCCCGAGGAAAGACACTCATTGAAGACCTCGGTCAAGAGGGGAACCAAGAGGTCCCTGAAGGTCTTATACCACTCAGATGTTAAGCCATCTGGACCTGGCGACTTCTTCAGGGCAAGCCCTTCAATCGCCAGTCTAACTTCCTCTTCCCTGATCTCTTCTGCCAAAACATCAAGAGAGGAGTCTACCCCTGGCTCAGGAAAGGTCTCAGCCAGGAAACCCGACATCACATCCCAATCTAGATCCTTCCTCCCCAAGAGGTGTGAGTAAAAGGATCTGACGACCTCCAGGATCCCTGATCTGGACCGGTTCAGAGATCCCGTACTATCAACCAGTCCAGTCACGATCTTACTACTCACTGACATCTTACAGTTTCTGTAGGGGTCGGGCGAGCGGTACCTTCCGAAATCCCTCTCAAAAACTAAAGATGCGTGCCTATCATACTGACACCTCATGAGCAAGGCTTTCACTCTGGAGATCTCTTCTCTACTACCTCCAGTCGAGACGAGATGCTCGAGTTTCCTCCTCAGGCCCTGATACACACGATACCTATTCAGAGACCTGAGGCTCGAGAGCTGGCGGAAGAACCTCGCAACCCGCTTCTTGAATATCTCCCACCACTCTGACTTACTACTACATAGGCCCAGTAGAGGTACCTGACTCTGAAGAAAATCCTCAAAGGATTGTCTTACCTCTGCTTCTTCCAGGAGGGACGAATTCAGCCTCCAGTAACCTCTACCCATCCGGAGGGTCTCTGAAACATTCAGGGAAAACAAAATTAGACAGTGATCGGAGAACTCCACCTCAACCACGGACACTGCGGAAGAGACGGCTTCCTCCTTTAAATAAAACCTGTCTAATCTAGACCTGCAGCTACCTCGATGATAGGTGAAACCCACGTGGCCCGAGGGTGTCCGGATGTGGGCATCCTCTAGGCGAGCTTCCCTAACTATACTAATCAGGGCCATGCTATCATAAGCCAGCTTGTCTTTGGCGCCTCTCCTGTCCTGAGACCTCGTGATAGTGTTGAAGTCTCCACCAAAGATCACTTGCCGACTCGTAAAAAGAAAGGGCTTAATCCTCATAAAAAGGCTTTTACGGTCCCACTTAGTTTGTGGGGCATAGATGTTAATGAGCCTGAGCTCTTGCCCCTTCATGAGGACATCCAAGATCAGGCACCTCCCCATTTCTAACTCAATAACCCGTCTGCATTCTACAGGAGCGGTAAAAAGGACCGCCACCCCACTATACGGCTCAGCCGCAAGAGACCAGTGTGAAGGCCCATGCCTCCACTCTCGCTTGGCTTTTACTAGCAAGTCTTGGTCTGTCAACCTGGTCTCCTGCAAAAACAAAATGTCGGCGTTAATACGACCGAGAAAATCAAAGGCTGCAAATCTAGCCGTATCAGACTTAATGCTGGCACAGTTAATGGATGCCAGAGTCAATGGGGTGAGTGCCGCCATCATGGGTGATTGAGTTAAACAGCCTTACTTATTTACTTTTTCCCTTTCTTCTTACCCCCCTCCCCATCAGAGGATGACCCTTTGGACTTTTCTTTAATCCTTTTTAAGGATGTAGACAAATCCATCCCTGGATCCTCATCTCCAGACCCTGGGGCCACCTGACCTCCCGAGGAAACTGCCTCTGGAGAAGCAGGCTCGGCGCCCCCTGGAAGCTCCTCCACCTCCAAACCCCCTTCTCCAAGGGTCTGGTACCTATTGGATAGAACGATCAGAGGGGGGTTAGTCGGGTCTTCCTTAGACACATGGCCTGTAACACCAGAGGAGGATTTAGAGGAAGCACCAGACTTCCCTTGACCCTGCCTCCTTTTGCCACACTTAGGTCTTTGATCTTGCCCTTTCCCACCATCCTCATCCAAACTTTCATATTGGGAGGAACTTGAGGAAATGGCCCTCTTGGCTTCTTCCTTACGAAGTCTCCTTATCTCTTCGCCTAACTCGGTATCCCCCAGAGCCTCAGCTGTTCTCTCTGAGCCAGCGCCAGGAGCAGGACCACTGACTACTCCTGGCATCAGGGAACTTCCAAGGTCCCTGCTCCTTCTGCGCTTCTCCTCTCGCCTGAGCTTAGAGGGGCTCTTGTTTTTCACCTTCTTCACTGGCCCTGGTGCCCCTTCTCCTTTGCTGGTTCCCTCCCCAGGAGAGGCAATTTCAAGGCTCTCCCCATCCCGGGCGGCCACAGCATTGGAAAATGAGCGGGGACACCGGCTAAACGGGTGACCAAGGTCACCACACAGGTTACAGCGAATCCGGCCACAGCTGGCAGCCAGATGACCCTCCGCACCGCACAATGCACAAATCAGTTTAGTACAATTTGCGCTAAAGTGGGTGGGATCACCACACCTGTGGCACAGCTTCGGCTGCCCCTGGTAAAAGACTTGGATTCTGTCGCGACCCAAGAAAGCAGCCGATGGTATGTGTGTGACAGTGTTCCCTGAACGACGGAGACGGACGGAAAACGTCCAGGCCCCAGACCATATGCCATGCTCATCCAGATTTTTCTTGGGGACATCCGTCACTTCCCCAAACCTGCCTAGCCAGGTCATGATGTCATAACAAGAAAGTGACTCGTTACGTGTCAGAACGGTCACCTTCTTGACAGAACTCTGACGAGATACCGCCTTTACAGCGAAATCCCGCCACATGGGCTCATCCTTCACCAGCTCGTGATTAGACCAGAAGAGCTCAAGTCCCTCTGGCTTCACAAAGCTGATGTCGAATTCAGAGGTACCGTAGGGGTGGATCAGGGCAAAGATGTCATTCGCCCTGAATCTCATCTGGAAGAGAAGCTCCACCACCTTTGCCCTGGATGGGCACGCATCACTGCCTCTCCATACCAGAGGGACCACATTCCTACGGCCCACCTCCTGCCCATTTGTAGGGAGGGACCAGGTTACCTCCCCATTTTGCTCTCGGAAAGCCCCAAGCCCATGTCTTTCTATATAGAAGGACAGGTCGACCTCCCGCCCCTCTACTTGGAGCGTTCTATCCCCTTTACGCAAAGCCTCCAGGAGGCGTCGTTGTAAGTTACCTTCCCCAGGGTTTAGAGATGAGGATCCCCTAGGACCCCCAGCAGTGACATTTGCATAGCCCCTGGAAGGAGCGGCCACCGCTGGGGGGGCAGCCGGACCACCCCCACCCCCCACAGCAACATTAGCAGAAATAATATTTACATTTACAGAATCAGAACCAACAGGAGACACAACACTGGAAGTAATCTCCTCCTGCCTAGCTGTACTGGACTGACCCGGGTGTAATCTGGCTGGCTTTAGTATATTTCTGCTGCTGCTGCTGGCTGTCACACTGGCATCCCTGGCATCCTTGGGCTCATGGGACTTTGCAGCAGTCCTCCCTTTGGGAATTTTGGAGGAAGCTACTTTGTCACCGTGTTTGCCCTCAGCCTCAGCCAATACCCCTGCTTCAATTTCTTTAACAGCCAGCAGCATTGCTAGGTTGGTATCATCCGCACTATTGTCAAGTCCCTGCTCCTGCTGTACCAGTCCAGTAGCTGCTGAGGTGTTTTCATGTGAAACGCCAACAGTTTTTATGTTCTCTTTAGCTCCGCCCCCAACAGCCCCACCGCAGCACTGCAACTGAGTAGGGACAGGTACCGCGGATGAAGCTGCTGAGAGCGTCGCACCAGACGCCTGGACACTCCCCCCTCCGCCTGCAGAGGAGCATCTCTCAGCAACAGACCCGCTATGGGAGCCGCCCGCTCTCTTGTCTCCACTGCTGCCCGGCCGCCCGAGCTCCACACCAGCCCTTGGTGCCTGGGCACTCCCCTCCTTGCCTGCAGAGGAGTGCGGTACACCACCAAAGCCCCCTGGTTGGAGGCATGCCACCTTGTCCGCTACATTGTCCGGCCCCTCGGCCGTCCCTGCACTTGCACCAGCCTCACTACCTTGACAAGTGGGGCTGGCGCTCTCCGCCATCTTTACTGTTTTCTTCCCGGTTTTCTGGCCCCGCTTCACATTTGTAGAAGCAGGGACGGGCAGACCACTGGGGGCTGCTCCCTGAACTGACTTTGAAGTCGGCTCAGAGGGCGCAAAAGGAACATAAACAAGATTTACTTGCTGTGATGGTTTTCTTGGTATTTTCTTCTTTGCAATTTTGTCTTCTCCCAAGTCGTCTCCAAAACTGAAATTATCCAGGTGCACCGGTGACTCCATGCTGATAATTTGGGCCATCAGCGCACCTCCGCCATCCTCCTCCTCACCAGCACTTTCATCGGATGATGGTAACGCCACCTGTGCTGGAGGAATGCTGAATTGGGATGTGTTCACACTCTGTATTGGCTGTGATTCAGCTTCCACAGCTTCCCCACTTGCCGCCACAGAGACCTCAGCTGATTCAGCTTCCATGTCTTGCTCATCATCATCATCACTGCTCTCTTCATCCGCTGAGCAATCACTCTCATCCTCCTCTTTTTTGGGGGACTTCATTTTAGTAAACCTGTCCTCATTCAGCAGTTTTTCCCTGAAGACATCGCTGCCCTCCAGGATGGTCATCCTCTGCAGCTCCAGCTCTCTCACCTCCTGCTGCAGAGACTTCACTTTTGCTGTGAGTCCAGGCTTTTGCTTTTTTGGGGCTGAGCTGACTCTGTGTTTAGCAAACTTCAGGTCTTCTCTTAACCCCTTCAGTCTCTTTCCCAGCTGCTCATACTCTGCAAGCTTTGCAGCTATCCTGGTGCCATAGGTGGCTGCAGACTCCCTGGGCCCCCTGAGACCCCACTGCTCCACCACCTGACTCTCCTGGGAGCCCCTCCGTGCAGCTGCACCTGCACCCCGTCTTCCGCTCACCTTGCTTGCAGGCTTTTCCTCCACATTAGAAGCCTTGCGGCTTCCACCCGTCGCTGGAAGGGCTGGGTCCACATTGCTGCGAACCCTACTGGATCTTCTTACCCCTCCAGCCGGAGCGCTGGCCGGTAGCTTACACTCTACACCCCCCGCCGGCCTTGACCGGGAGGTGGAGGTCAGGGGATCCATGCTGAAGACTCTCCCAGGAAGCTGCCACCTTCCTGGGGAAGCAGGTGGTAAATCAGCCTCTCTCCTCCTGGAAGTCTGGAAGTGTGGAACTCAGCAGCAAACACAGACACACCCTGTAACCACACCCTCCAGAGCTGCACTCACTATTCTGCTGGTGAGGTCACTGTGTACATACATTACATTACTGATCCTGAGTTACATCCTGTATTATACTCCAGAGCTGCACTCACTATTCTGCTGGTGGGGTCACTGTATATACATTACATTACTGATCCTGAGTTACATCCTGTATTATACTCCACAGCTGCACTCACTATTCTGCTGGTGGGGTCGCTGTGTGACAGGCTTGCTCATGGAAAGTGACCTCTAAGCTGCATTATGTATAAACAAAACATTTTATGTAAATTATCCCCTCTAATACTTCTACAGAGAAGGAATCCGAGTCTCATCACTCCACAAAATCGATTTGTTTGCCAGTTGAGAACAATGGAGGAAACAATGTGACGTGTCAGGTTCACTGTCTGCGAATCCAAGGGAAACTAAATTGGCAAATAATGGTTCACTCCACTTATCCCTGCTGGGGGAGGGGGATATACAAAAATTATTTTGAGGAAGAAGAACACTGTATTCATAGAAAGTTTCCATGATACCCAATGATCACGGAGATAAATGGGTTTTCTATTACTGCAGAGAAATGAGTCGAACGTGTAAAGCGGCTTTTATAGCTAAAATTCTAAAATATTTTTATAGATTTTTTTCAAATACAATAATTATATCGGGGATGGATATATATATATCTCCTTGATATAATGATATACAGTATATATAAATAAATAAATATATGTATATATAAATGCCTTAGCACAGGGATGGGTTTTTTAAGCCCTGCAACAGCTGGAGGGCCAATGGTTCCACATCCTTTGCCTTAGCATGTACTGCATCAGTTTGTAACCTAAATACTGCCACCATGTGGTAGTATGACCCTATGACACACTGAGGAATTTAGATATGTGGGGTAATAAGGCAGGACTTGACATCTAATTGTTTACACTGTACAGGGAACTGTGGTCTGCACTCACCAGCCAGGTGTTGAGGAATAATGATTCCACTCCACTCCCTCACCAGTGTATCATAGAGCAGCCCCTGCTACACTCACAGTCAGCGCTTACACTGGAGCACTCTTTATCAAAGTACAAAACCAGCAGAGATCGGCTCCTGCTACACTCACAGACAGCGCTTACACTGGAGCACTCTATATCACAGTACAAAACCAGCAGAGAACAGCTCCTGCTTCACTCACAGTCAGTGCAGACATATGGAGTACTGTACAGCAATGTACAAACCAGCAGAGAGCAGCTCCTGCTACACTCACAGTCAGCACTTATATTGGAGAGCTCTATGTCAAACTACAAAACCAGCAGAGTGGCTCCTGCTACACTCACAGTCAGCGCTTACATTGGAGAGCTCTATATCAAAGTAAAAAAAAACAGCAGAGAGTGGCTCCTGCTACACTCACAGTCAGTGCATTCATTGGAGAGCTCTATATCAAAGTACAAAACCAGAAGAGAACGGCTCCTCCTACACTCACAGTCAGTGCCCATACAGCAATGTACAAAACCCAGCATAGAGTGAGCCGCTCTACACTGCTACACTCAGTCACTGCCCACACAGGAGCACTCTATTACAATATACAAACCAACAGAGAGTGACTCCTGCTACACTCACAGTCAGCACCCACACTGGAGCACTCTTCAGCAATATACCAAACCAACAGAAAGCGGCTCCTACTACACTCACAGTCAGCTTTCAAGAGTCAGGATGAAGATACACCAATTTTTTAAATCAGTGTTCCCCATGTGGCTCTCTAGTTGTTGCAAAACTACAACTCTCATCACGCCCTGACATCTGAAGGCTGCTGGATGAGGAGACTATGAGCAGGAAGGAGTTACTGGTAGTTTAAGGTAAAGGATACTATGTAGCTTCTTACTCTGTAACACGTTCTACTAAATGCATTAACCCTTTCTGCAGAGCTCTGGATGGTGAGTACCCTGAAAGGGAAGGGATGAACTGCAGATATGAGAGGTCTAATTAGGGAGAGGCCCTGGGGGGATGGGGGGTCTGGAGCTACATACTGTATCCTATGGCTTCTATATACACTCGTCAACATTGAAACTGCAATACCAAGAAGCAAAAGTTGTGGAATTATGGAAATCATAGGATGGGTAGACATGTTAATGATATGTAAATGATGGAAAAATGGAAACAAAATATTCAAAATATCTTGATTTATTCACAGACATACACTCGCTTACACACCTTAGCATAATATCAATGTGGTTATTAATGGTTGTCTGAGGAAAGTTCTGCCACGCTGAATGCACCTGGGCATGTAAATCATCAAGATCCGCTGTGAGCAGCTTCTTCTCCAATTGACGACCAACCACGTTCCAGACTTCTTGGATGGGAGAAAAGTGTGGAGGCCCTGCAGGCCGTGGTAGCAGGTCGAGGCCACTCAGGCTGCTCAGTGTCTCCTGGGACACGTTGGGGGCCGTACCACCAAATCAATGTAACTCCGAGCTGTTGGTGAACTTGGAACAAAGACTTGAGGGGTCCAGCTACCATACGTTAGGCCTCTCGACACCATAATCCCAGAGGCAGAACAACAGAGATGTCCCCTCATGAAGGCCTCTTCATGGTCTCCAGACCAATCTCCGGTTATCATTATGAGACAGAAGCAGGAGTCATCACTGAGGAGAATAGACCCAGCCTTCGCTGCCATCTTGCTCTGCACCATGATTGCTTGTAGGATGGTGGTGTGAGGCCAATGGATCCCCTGAGGCTGGACGTCTAGCTCGTAGCAAGCTAATGGGTTCCTCAACCACTGGGACTGAACAGTGCCGGATTCCTGTTTCCTATCTGCTGGAGTCTCTCAATTCAAGGATTTTTCTTTTCCTCGAAAAGTGGCAGTAAGTGAACAGGAGCTCAGGACCTGACATTTTATCATTTGCTGATCTAACCACACTTGCTACTTCCTAGATTTCCATAACTTTACGGCTCATCCTTCTTGATGCTGCAGTTGCAATGTTGAGGAGATTATAATAGAGGCGATGAACTCTGAGCCCCTTTAGTGCCCTTCTGTGCACCGGCCCCCATTCTGCACAATCGCCATTCATTGCTGCCACGGGGCTTTACATTGACAGACAGGTGCAAAATAGGCAGTAAACATCCTACGGGCACCAAGGGGGTACTGAACGGAAGGGTACTAAAGGGGCAAGGAAAGCATCAAGCCGTGATGCTCAGTAATTCTCTGCATGTAAAAAAAATAGCATCTAATAGAATAAAGATTGAATAAAACAAAGTAAAATTCCCACAGATCTTTATTTTTCCAGGAGTTTCATGTTGAACTTGAATGGTCCTTCCTGATTCTTTTCAACTTTGGCTCATCTGTCTCGCTGTCATGTTAATAGTGGTTGCCTAGGACACTGACCACTGTTATGAGCTATGATAGTGGTTGCTGGGCAGTGATGAGACTGGTGGTCGGGACCTGGTAAGTATGTTTTTACTATTCATATGATTCCCTCTGACATCTCACATGTGTTCTGCCAGTGGGAGACACAGCAGAGCGGAGGTCATTCAGCTTGGCACTGCCACCTCCTGTCCTTGATAGCCCTGTCCCGGAATCGAGGTAAGAGCGGGGCTGAGCTGAAAAAGGGGAGATGAGACAACCCCTATGAGTGGGATGAGCTGCAACACCAGATACAGCCACTACTGAATGTATGGAGCTGTGCCTTGTAGCAGGTGGAGAGGCTGCTGTGCTCTGTAGATCAGGTGATTGGTAAGATGATCGGTAGTTGGACCCCTCACCGATCACATAGTAATAGTCTGCCCTTAGGAGGGCCATTAATAAAATAATACCAGTATACAAGTGACAAAATCACCATTACAGATGAGCAAACCTTGAGCACACAAGGGTCCGTCCGAACCTGTGGGTACAGTGTTTGATTAGCGATAGCTGAAGAAGTTGGATGAAGCCCTAAGACTACCTGGAAAACAAGGACACAGCCATAAAAGAAATAGCTGTTATCGGAGTTGAGAGTTCATGTGTATGAGGGGATCAGAAGAATTGGCTTTTAGCCAAACCCAGTGGTCATGTATATAGGGGTATCAGCAGAGAGAGCTGTCAGACAGACATTCATGTGTGTGAGAAGAAGATCAGGATAGCTACCAGTCCAGATGAGGGGTCATGTGTATGATGGGATAGGAAAAGATAGAATTTGGCCAAGCCAAGTATTTATGTGTATGGAGCCATAGAGAGGTAACTGTCTGCTGACCTGAGGGTTCATGTGTAATGTGTATGGTGCCATAGAGAGGTAACTGTCTGCTGACCTGAGGGTTCATGTGTAATGTGTATGGTGCCATAGAGAGGTAACTGTCTGCTGACCTGAGGGTACATGTGTAATGTGTATGGTGCCATAGAGAGGTAACTGTCTGCTGACCTGAGGGTTCATGTGTAATGTGTATGGTGCCATAGAGAGGTAACTGTCTGCTGACCTGAGGGTACATGTGTAATGTGTATGGTGCCATAGAGAGGTAACTGTCTGCTGACCTGAGGGTACATGTGTAATGTGTATGGTGCCATAGAGAGGTAACTGTCTGCTGACCTGAGGGTACATGTGTATGGTGCCATAGAGAGGTAACTGTCTGCTGACCTGAGGGTACATGTGTAATGTGTATGGTGCTATAGAAAGGTAACTGTCTGCCGACCTGAGCGTTCATGTGTATGGGGGATAGAGAGATGTTGGCTGCTGGACAACCCTGTTAAAGGGGTACTCCATCGAAAATCTTTTTCCCAGTAATTGAAAAAGATTACAAAGTTATATAACTTTGTAATATGCTTCAATCACCTATCTGCCCCCCTTACCTATCTTTTCCCCCTCAATACCCCAACAGGAAGTGAAGTAAACTCATTCTTACCTAATGACTGTTGACCCCAGGCTGTTCTGTGGCAGCCATTTTGTGACAATGACATCATCAAGAGGGAGGCGGGTTTAAGCTCTGTTAGGCCAGCCTCCCTCTGTCAGATGACTCAGGCTGCTCAGCACTGATTGGCTGAACAAGATGTAAGCTATCTAAAAGTTTTACAGAGTCAGTTAGACATCGCAGGAGACAAAGTGCATCATGGGAAACCCCAAACCAGGAAGTGAAGAAACAATGAAGCCACCGACTGGAGCTTCAGGGACCTGCAAACAGCGGGAAATTCAAACGGAGTCAGGAGGCATAGTAAGTGGGAAAACTATGTTTATGACAGTGCCCCTTTAAACACAGTGAGGACTAAACTATAGTAAGTGCATTAATAGTGGACCTGATCCTCACATTTCTGGGAGTACCCAGGAAATCTTTTATTACTCCTTTATTAAGATAAGTTTTTCTAATAATAATACAAAAAAAACTGAAATGGTGACTGTACACAACAAATGACAAAGAGCAGCAACAAAAACAACAACGTAAACCGCAAGCTAAGAATTCCAATAAAAGGCAACAAGCTGAGAGAAATGATTTTAAGTATCAAAAAGTTGACAACTTAAGAATAAAATCCTCTGACGCTACGAGAAACCAAAGACTCCAAAGTCAACATTTATAATGATGAAAAATTGGGCAAGTAGGAATATAACGGGAAGGAAAGAAAAGAGAATTTAGGAAAATAAGACATAAGGAACGAGGCAAAGGAAAGATAAGAGGCGGCTAGCTGCTTACAAGTAAGAACATCATCTGATTCTGCTTCTAGAACACAAGTGGCAAACTAGCCGACCTCCAGCTGTGGCAAAACTTCTAGTCCCATCCAGGGCCGGCGTTAGGGGGGGGCAAGCAGGGCAAATGCCCAGGGCCCCCATCCCCCAGGGGCCCCCTCCCGCAGTTCCAGTAGGAGAGCGTCCTGCAGCGTCTGGGAGTGATCCCTGGCTGCTGCTATCAGGGGTCACGCAGAGGCTGCAGGACGCTGCTTGGTGTCTGCTCCGTGTGTGTAGCTCCCCCTCCCCCTCCCTCCAGCTCCTCTTACTGCACGTGACTTCCTCCTCTGGTGTGGAGCTGTCGGGACGATGGAGGAGAGGATAACAGCCTGCTGCATGGTACATGAGGGGGATTCACCACTACACCCAACATGCTAGACAGAGTAAGTATACTGTACATGTAGTGTGTAATGTGTATGAATGTAAGTGTATAATGGATGAATGTAGTGTGTGTTACATGTCCTGTGTATAGTGTATGGACTGGATGGTTTGTATCTGTATAATGTGTTTTCATGGATGTGTGAGTGTATATATATATATATATATATATATATATATATATATATATATATATATATATATATATATATATTAGTGTGTTTGTATTAGTACTGCTGACTCCCAAGTGTTGAGGTGAATAGACTGTGTATAGGAGCTGCAGCCATTCTCTGGCCTCATCAGTCCTATGTAATTGCTGCCGGTGACCACTGAGGCCGCTGATTGGCTGCAGCTCCTATGTATATAAGGTAATACGGTGTATTTTATTGAGAAAAATAATAAGGTGGTATTCAGTCCTTAGGTGGTGGTCACTGTATGCTGGTAATATTGGTCTGTATATAGTGTATATATAGTCATTACTGCCATAGATTGACTGCCACATAATGACACTATATACAGACCAATATTACCGCCATACAGTGACCACCACATAATGACTATATACACTATATACAGACCAATAGTACAGCCATAGAGTGATCGCCACATAATATTGGTCTGGATACAGAGTCATTATGCAGTGGTCAATCTATGGCGGTAATATTGGTCTGTATATAGTGTGTATATAGAGTTATGTGGCGGTCACTCTATGGCGGTAATATTGGTCTGTATAAAGTGTCATTATGCAGTGGTCACTCTTTGGCATTAATATTGTTCTGTATATAGTGTATATATAGTCATTACTGCAATAGATTGACTACCACATAATGACACTATATACAGACCAATATTACCGCCATACAGTGACCACCACATAATGACTCTATTTATACACTATATACAGACCAAAAGTACAGCCATAGAGTGACAGCCACATAATATTGGTCTGTATACAGTGTATTAAAGAGTCATTCATTATACAGTGGAAAGTCTATAGCGGTAATATTGGTCTGTATATAGTGTATATAGAGTCATTATGGGGCGGTCACTTTATGGTGGTAATATTGGTCTGTATATAGTGTATATATAGAGTCATTATGGGGCGGTCACTTTATGGTGGTAATATTGGCCTATATATAGTGTGTTTTCTTCAATAACGGTATGGAGGTAATATTTGGTCCTGATTATAGTGATTTTTTTATTTTATTTTTTTAAAGCAATTCATATAAATAGTTCTTGTGTTTATACCACTAGCGGCAGTCCTGGCATGTAGCGGCAGTCCTAGAATGTAGTGGCAGTCCTGGCATTTAGGGGCAGTCCCAGAATGTAGCGGCAGTCCTGACATGTAGCGGCAGTCCCAGAATGTAGGGGCAGTCCTGACATGTAGTGGCAGTCCCGGCATGTAGCGGCAGTCCCGGCATGTAGCGGCAGTCCCAGAATGTAGTGGCAGTCCTGACATGTAGGGGCAGTCCTGGCATATAGTGGCAGTCCTGGCATGTAGGGGCAGTCCTGGCATATAGCGGCAGTCCCGGCATGTAACCTTCTGAACTGAGTAAGGGGCCTAATACATGGAGCGAAAATAGTCCGAATCAGGACGCTATCGCTCTGTGAGGACACCGGGGAACATGATCAGGTAGTATATATCACAGACAAGGCCTGAGGGCACCGGGGAACGTGATCAGGTAGTATATATCACAGACAAGGCCTGAGGACACTGGGGAACATGATCAGGTAGTATATATCACAGACAAGGCCTGCGGACACTGGGGAACATGATCAGGTAGTATATATCACAGACAAGGCCTGAGGACACTGGGGAACGTGATCAGGTAGTATATATCTTTATTGTTTACTTTATACAGCAAGGATTGCACACACATCACTAATGATATACTGTATATATACACATAGGGGGAGATTTATCAAACATAGTGTAAAGTGAAACTGGCTCCGTTGCCCCTAGCAACCAATCAGATTCCACCTTTCATTACTCACATTCTAAGATGGTGGAATCTGATTTGTTGCTAGGGGCAACTGAGCCAATCTCCTCCATAGCTTTTGCTGCATCATAAAAGAGCCATGTAGTAGGCTCTCTAAGCGAGCTCCATTCTACCAGATTGGCGCTCACTTCTGCAGAATATCAGGCCGTGTAATACGGCCTTAAAAGTGGCCGTACACTTCCAATAACTGCTGGCTGAACAATCCTTCAGCTGACAATTATCTGTCCCATCCGGTCCCGTCCTCCCCATACACAGAAATTTGGCACATCTGAGTGTTTCTGTGTTCTCTATGAGAGGGGAAAGCCATAGCCATACAGATCTGATGGCGGCTTATCTCTCTGAGAACAAAGAGGTTGGGCGTTGATTTTCCATCAAGCTTGACCCCCTATGTCCACTGATATCATCTGTCAGAGGACTGTCCAGAGAGCCCCATACACCTTACGCTGATGGCCAAACCCACCAGGAGCAACAGGTACCACCAACAAAAGAGTAACATGTATGGGGACCTTAAATTGTTGCTAAAATATTTCAGCATTTGGGGCCCCACCTTCAACTTTGCCCAGGGCCACATCTAGTCTAAAACCGGCCCTGGTCCCATCATGCCTGGACAGCCAAAGCTTTAGCGTTGGCTGTCCAGGCATGATAGGAATTGTAGTTTGGCAACAGCTGGGGGCCTGCAAATTTGACACCTGTGTTCTAGGAAATCAAAAATACAGACGTCTTCCATTGTCGACTTTTCTTTTTACAACCAATCAATCTGACCAATCCATGTCGACTTGGGAATCCCAATGGAATTTTTAGTCTTGAAATAAAAAAAAATTGGTAGTGTGTATAGATCCTATTACAAAAACTGCTCATTTTTGTAAGATCCAACCCCATTCTCTTTATTCTTGAGGAAGGCAAATAGAGATGAAGTAGATCCTATGAACTCTTGTGGTATGTGTATCAGAGGAAGTTGGAGCTATGTCTCTAGGAGGTACCTGGAGTCTGCTAAGGCTGTGCCTTAAAAGTCATGTTTAAAGCTCAAGTGTCAAAGAGGTGTGGCCAAGCTGCAGCATGCATGCTTCCTCTCTCCCCCACAGCTCCCTGTCTTGAATGAGGTACAGGGCATATCAATAATTCAAAGTAGGGAGAGCATAGTGGCACTTACTTTAACATTGGCAACACATGGTAGAATCATAGCCTTGCTTTAGTAGGTTCTACAGCAGTGTTCCACAGGTGGTGCAAAAACTACAATTCCCATCATATCTGCAATATGTTGGGTACAGATTTGCACCAGATACAGCCACTACTGAATGTATGGTGCTGTTCCTTGTAGGAGGCGGAGAGGCTGCTGTGCGCTGTAGATCAGGTGATTGGTAAGATGATCGGTAGTTGGACCCCTCAGCGATCACATAGTAGGGGCCATTAATAAAAAATAACCCAACGCTGGCTGTCAGGGCATGATGGGAGTTTTATTCTGCAACAGTTGGCAGGTCACAGGTTTTGGATCCCTGATCTAAATGTGTCCGTCTTGGCGAGAAGACCCCTTTAAAAACCCTTTAATATTTTTCTATGTACTGTTGTAAATATTGTAATGATTGTGACTTCAAGAGGCTCGTCGAAGGAAAAATCTCTTTCATCCTACGAGACTTCTATGAAAGACATTAAAGAGGAGACCAGAAACAATAAAATATATTCAGCCTCGTTGGGAGAGAATTTAGCAGAATAAAGGCGGTATAATTACAGCGAGCGAGCGAGGCCGGCGGTGCCCCGAAACATCTTGTACTACCGAATAATAGAGACATTTTTCACCATTAGGACTGGAGCTTCAGTAAGAGCTATATTTTTCTTTGATTTTACAGGAAGGATTATTGGGGTCAGCTCTTTTTGTACCGACACGACAAAAATGACACAATTTTTTTTCCATTAACATAAAGGAAAAATATAATTATCATAGGTGCTTATTGGTTCATATAGAGCAGGGGGTAGGGAACCTTGGCTCTCAAGCTTTAGCTTTGGCTGTCCAGGCATGATGGAAGTTGTAGTTTTGCAACAGCTGGAAAGCCAAGGTTCCCTACCCCTGATATAGAGGATATAAGACCATGCGTGGCATCCAACAATATCATAGATGATTCCCAGATCTTGGAGGTTTCTGCAAGATGAGATAGGAAGCCAAGTGGATATGCCCATCGTAAAGCCAGTCAATGGAGAACTTCAGGCACAGGATCAGACGGTAGCCTGCTCTGGGGGAAAGTAAGGGGATCATAGTGGGGTCAGCTCTAGCTAATCATCAGAGGGGGTCTCAGGTTTTCCCAGTGGGTGAGGGCTGCATCTCAACTTCTTCAGCCACTGGTAATCAAATGTGGAACGATCGGATTTGAGCATGCTCAAGTTGCACTTATCTCTAGCGGTGACCATACTGTCATAAACAGGAGGAGGCTATGATGGTTTAGATGATCACAATGGATCACTTGGGTTCATGAACAGGGGGATGCAAAGAACAAGATGAAACTTTTTCAAAACTTTTGTCTTTATTAAAAAAATACATTTGCTTCAGTCTGAAAGACATTAAAATGTATAAAATATACAATAAAAAGCTAAATAAAAACACAATGACAAAGAATACAATGATATATAAATGAGAACAATATGGGATACGGTATATGGTACAACCATCGGCTGGTTAGGAGGAATTATTGACTAATTAAAATCCTGAAGCTGCTCAGAGAGCAAGAGGAAACAACAAATGAAAAAAGCCAAAAAATCCAATACAAAAAGCAGTCTTGTTACAACGCACCACTAAAGAGCTGGAATCTCAGGGCTGCATAGTGGGACTTCTCAATGCTTGGCAAGTATTATCATTTTTGCAACAGCAAGACACTCACTTCATATCCGAAAATTAATACTCCCCCCCCCCCCTTCCAGATCGATGGTCTGTGTCACACGTTGAATATTGAGTGTGCCCCACCTGAAGGGAGCTGGAGGCTAGACTTCTGACTTGACTGTGCAATGTGCATTATGGGTTAGATGTTACCACCGAGTTCGAAGCCTCGTTGGAGCTGGTGTAGCCGAGTTTCTTCAGGTCCTTGGTCACAACACTGAAGGAAAGAGTGAGGAATCCTTGCGAGCGGACCCTGGTGACTGCAAAGATACAGAAGAGTTGAGAAGTCAATATAAGACTGAGGCTAAACATGTTCTATAAAGCAGGTTCTATGGTAAAGTGACTGCACGCTGGGGTTGGGCTACTAGGACCACAATCATCAGCTGTTCTCTATAGTATTAGGCTGGATTCACGCTATTCTAATACAGATGCAAGGTTGTATATGTATAATGGCTGCAATTCTCAATTCGACTGGGATCAGTGATCTGTACTGAGCAACAGTATACATGCTATAAAGGTAGGCTATGTCCATTCCATAATGACTGTGTATATACCGTACATATAGTGGATGTCTCCAACCTGTGGCTGTGCAGCTCTTGTGAAACTACAACTCCCAGCATACGCTGTTCGGGCATGCTAGGTGTTGTAGATTCAGAACTGGGAGGTTGGAGACAAATGATACAGATAATGGAGGTGGTGTTAGAGGATATATTGTGTTTATAGCCGGCTCTATCTATTGTCAGCTTAGTGCTCAGTATCAAGAAGCCTCTGCCGGTATACGCAGCCAATTCTTCATTCTTCTCCACATGTCATCGCTGTACGTCTCCTGTCACAAAAACAGGACATCTGTTCTCATCTCCTAAATAAAGGAGAAAAAAGGCAAAGCCGAGCGTCTGATTGTGTCGACGTCAAATCTTATGTAAGATCGTCCCCCAGGAAAGGAAATAGAAGAGAAAATGATCCCTTAGTAGCCATCCCATTCTTTACTTCCTAAGACCTAATTCATCCTTCCAGAAAGCATGGGTGACGGCAATTCAGATGTTTTGGCTAATATCCAGCACTCCTAGAAATAGATTTAACTAAGAAAAAGCTGGACAGAATCCCCATCATCTATTATCAAGAGGGTCAGCATCATTGCTTTACATAGACGCCTATGGATCAACTCCTGGGTATCAGTTTCTATTAGCTGATAAAAACTGCTCTAGCACAGTGATGGCCAATGTTGTACGCCACTGTACAGACCAGGCAGGAATGGGTGATATGATGTTACTATGCTACCTACAGTTATACGGTCTGTACATAGAGCTGGATGAGTACAAGCAGAGGCCGAGCTCTAACCACAGAAAAGTCTCAGGATTGTTATTGGAAGCTGCATTACGAGCCTGTGAGTCAACGTGTGACAGATAACATTATGGGAAGATATGGAGGATTAGTTAACTGTCCCAATGTAGTCGTTGTGCCAGTCGCTTCTTGTGTAAATCAAGCTCAGGTCTATGACATCTGTTGTGGTCTCAAAGAATTCAAAAAATATCCCTCATTTCCAATATCTGGACAAGATCCACAGGAATCTCACAAGCAGCACATGTTCTAGAAGATCCTGTATAACAATATAACTACTATAAGGGTGCCTTCAAACCTAGCGACTCGCAGTGTAAATTACGCTGCGAGTCGGGTAGGCCCTGGCAGATCACTTTCACTACATACACACAGCGGTCTGAACGACCGCTGCGTGTATGTAATTCTGCCGGCCCCTTAACCCCTTCAGCTGCCGCCCGGCTCCCGCTCTGTATACCTGTATTACCTCTCCTCGCTGCACGGGTCCCAGAGTACTGCTCTCCCGCCCGGCCAATCAGTGTGTTGCCCTGCCGCAGCCACTGATTGGCCGGGCGGGAGAGCAGTACGCCGGGACCCCGTGCAGCGAGGAGAGGTAATACAGGTATACAGAGTGGGAGCCGGGCGGCAGCTGAAGGGGTTAAGGGGCCGGCAGAATTACATACACGCAGCGGTCGTTCAGACCGCTGCGTGTATGTAGTGAAGGTGATCTGCCAGGACCTACCCGACTCGCAGCGTAATTTACCCTAATACTACTTCCTATATACAAGAATATAGCTACTATAATACTGCTCCTATATACAAGAATATAATATACTATAATACTGCTCCTATGTACAAGAATATAACTACTATAATACTGCCTCCTATGTACAAGAATATAACTACTATAATACTGCTCCTATATACAAGAATATAACTACTATAATACTGCTCCTATATACAAGAATATAACTACTATAATACTGCTCCTATATACAAGAATATAACTACTATAATACTGCTCCTATATACAAGAATATAACTACTATAATACTGCCCCTATATACAAGAATATAACTACTATAATACTGCCCCTATATACAAGAATATAACTACTATAATACTGCTCCTATATACAAGAATATAACTACTATAATACTGCCCCTATATACAAGAATATAACTACTATAATACTGCCCCTATATACAAGAATATAACTACTATAATCCAAACGAAGAGAACAGAGCTTGCACTCACCAGAAGATCGCTGCAAATCAATCAATTTATTTAGTCTTGACAGACGTGTGGGGAGGGGGAGTGAAAGCAGGGGCGTCCTGATGGCTACAGACTGTTTCCCGTGGCTAACCACGCATCTTCCAGCCTGAGGACTGAATAAATGGATTGATTTGCAGCGATCTTGTGGTGAGTGCAAGCTCTGTTCTCTTCGTTTGGATTTCATTTACTCTGTTATAAGCTTTTTGCACCTCCATGCTGCTCTCCATTGCCTAGATTCCTCACGTGCATGATCCTAGCTCATGGGTATACAGCAGACACTATACGGACTTTGGTGCTAACTCAGAACTGTTCTACAAATTGATAACTACTATAATACTGCTCCTATACACAAGAATATAACTACTATAACATATTCAATGAAGAGAAAAAATAGATGATCACACATTTAAAAATGCTTATGAATGCCCATCTGCTTTTCAGCAACATTTAAATTCTAACATGAGGAGTTAGTTACATGTTGATCATAGTGCATAAGCCCACACACCACGTCAAGGTTCCTGATAAAGTGTGGGTCCCTAACTTAAAAATGGGGCAGCCATACATGGCGACCACCACCGCAACAGCCCAACGGGAGGGAGCAGCCCAGTTACCCAGCAGCCCCAGTGGTGCCGGACATAGCCCCCGGCTTTGGGCCGCACTACGTGCAGACAGAGCGCCACCTAAGCAATGGCCCCAACAATGGAGACAAACACCATAAAAAACAAGGAGAAGTAGATGGAACTACTATACTAAGTGGTGTACTCTTTTCAGACAGTAGAGCAAGAGATGTTTCCTATGGGGATTTGCTACTGCACTGGACAGTTCCTGACATGGACAGAGGTGGCAGCAGAGAGCACTGTGTCAGACTGGAAAGAATACATCACTTCCTGCAGGACATACAGCAGCTGATAAGTATGGGAAGACTTGAGATTATTTAATATAAGTAATTTACAAATCTCTGCCACTTTCTGGTACCTGTTCATTTGAAAGATATTTTCTTTTGTTGAACTACCGCTTTAAGATAGATGCTCCTGCCAGTGGATCTCTAGTGACGTTCATTTGGGGGCAGTCTCTGGTTGCCGTCTGCTCAGTTCACCATCTGTGGTGGGTGAGCGATGCTGCTGTAAATGACTTAGCAGCATGATGTGCCAATAAAGAAAAAAAATAGTTGCGTAATTAGCGACTTGTATAATTCTCTTCTAATGAAGCTTTATGCTGCGCTGTGCTCGCCACTAATGGATTACATAAATTTTCAGTCTTTGTACGTCCAGTGGACACTCTATAGGTGAAGGTGACCTTCCTCCCGTACAGGGAGGAGATAATTACCAAATCATTCTGTTCTCGGTGACTTCTTAAAGGAAGAGGAAAACAGCAGGTCAAGACTAAAGGGGGCACCGCCACATCCTGAGACCATAAAGACACATAGCGCATATTATAGGTTATTTATAAGATTTTATATTTAAAATATAGAAATGTTTTTATACAGATCTCTTTTTGTAGTTCCTTTTAGCCCCTTCATGTTCCCCCAAACACCCTTCATATACAGAAATAGGTATGTTTGGGATTTTCTGTTGATATGCAAAAAAGTGCTCCACACCGATGAGGGGCAACACCCCGAAACAGCTGTCTCTGGATGGATACCTGGCCTTGGTTTTTCCCTTGTCATTACATTGACTAATAGGGCCACTTAATATGGTGGTTTTGGTGGTTTCCTTACAGGAGCCGGCTGCTAGTGAAAGCGCTCAAGGCAGTGAAATCCAAGGTGCATTGCCCCCTGGGAAACATGAATATGCAAAAGAGGAGCCAGTGGAGCCTCATTAAAGAGTCTCAAAACACAGGAATAGCAAGATATCCCTCCGGGAAGGACCCAGCCAAGGGGTGTCTCCTGTAAGGAAACCACCAAAACCTACTAGGATTTGCTCCCACCTAGCCAGAATCCTGCTCCACACTGATGAGGAGCAACACCCCAAAACAGCTGTCTGCGGATGGATACCTGCCTTGGTTTATCCTTTGTCATTACATTGACTTATAGGGCAACTTAATATGGTTGTTTCGGTGGTTTTTCCTGGCTGGGTCCTTCCTGGAGGGATATCTGGCTAGGCCTGTGTTTCGAGACTCTTTAATGAGGCTCTGCTCCACACTGATGAGGGGCAACACCCCGAAACAGCTGTATGTGGATAGTTACCTGGCCTTGGTTTTTCCCTTGTCATTGCATTGACTTAAAGGCCCACTTAATGTGGTGGTTTTGGTGGTTTCGTTACAGGAGCCACTCCTTGGCTGGCTCCTTCCCGGAGGGATATCTGGCTAGTCCTGTGTTTCGAGACTCTTTGATGAGGCTCCACAGGCTATTCTTTTGCATATTCATACTATCTGGATAGTAAGAACTCTACCTAGTAGTACAATTGGTATTGTGGGTGTATTGCGAGTGCACTACTTGGTTGGCACCGGAAAACCAATAAATATATGTATTTTTAGTAGGCTTTCTAGCATACTCCCTTAGAACAGCTAAATCATAACTCTTTAGTATTGCGTAGATCAATATATAATATATATTGATCTACGCAATACTAAAGAGTTATGATTTAGCCGTTCTAAAGGGGGTATGCTAGAGAGCCTACTAAAAATACATATATTTTTTGCATATTCATGTTTCCCAGGGGGCAATGCACCTAGGATTTCACTGCATTGAGAACTTTCACTAGCAGCGTTGTCGTTTGACTGGTCTCCCTGAGATCAGCGATCTGTTTCTCTTATGGCTCTACAGAAAGTAAAACGAATCCCAAAATGTTCTTCACCTATATAAACAACAAAAGACTTAAAACCGAAAATGTTGGTCCCCTCAAAAATAATCTGGGTGTAATGGTGGAGGGGGAAGAGGAAAAGGCCAATCTACTAAATACATTCTTCTCTACTGTATTCACAGAGGAGAATCCCATAACAGACGAAACGACTAGGGATAATATAAATCCTCCCATAAATCTCACCTGCCTAACACAACAAGAAGTGGGGAGACGCCTTAAAAACATTAAAATCCATAAGTCACCGGGCCCAAAAGGTATCCATCCTAGAGTTTTGCAAGAATTAAATACTGTGTTGGACAGACAGTTATTCCTATTATTTAAAGATTCTATTACGACAGGGATTGTTCCACAGGACTGGCGCATAGCTAATGTGGTAGAAATATTCAAGAAAAGGGTCAAGGAGTGACCCTGGAAACTACAGGCCCGTAAGTCTAACATCTATAGTAGGTAAAGTATTTGAGGGGTTTGTAAGAGATGCTATATAGTATCTTAATGAAAATAATCTTATGACGCAGCACCAGCATGGATTTATGAGGGATCGGTCCTGTCAGACTAATCTGATCGGCTTCTATGAAGAGGTAAGTTATAGACTGGACCTGGGGGAGGCTGTGGATGTTGTGTATCTGGACTTTTCAAAGGCATTTGATACTGTGCCGCATGAAAGGTTGGTCTACAAAATGAGGATGCTGGGACTTGGGGAAAACGTATGCAAATAGGTAAGTAACTGGTTGTGTGATAGAAAAAAAGAGGGTGGTCATTGATGGAACATATTCAGATTGGGTTTTAGTTACTAGTGGGGTACCACAGGGGTCAGTGTTGGGTCCACTTCTTTTTAATATTTTTATTAATGATCTTGTAGAGGGGCTACAGAGTAGAATCTCCATTTTTGCAGATGATACTAAATTGGGTAAAGTAATCAGTACAGAGGAGGATAATATCATATTACAGAGGGATTTGGAGAAGCTAGAGGCTTGGGCAGAGAAATGGCAAATTAAGTTTAATGTGGATAAATGTAAGGTTATGCATTTGGGCCATAGACATAATAAGTACAGTTATGTGCTAAATAGTAAAACACTGGGTAAAACTACTTCCGAAAAGGACCTGGGGGTATTGGTGGACAGTAAACTCAACTTTAGTGATCAGTGCCAGGCAGCAGCTGCCAAGGCTAATAAAATAATGGGATGCATCAAAAGAGGTATAGATGCTAAAGATGAGAACATAGCTTTGCCTCTTTATAAATCACACCGGGCACCGGTATATAAGAAGGACATAGGTGAATTGGAGCGGGTGCAGAGGAGGGCCACAAAAGTCATTAACGGAATGGGTGGGTTACAGTACCAGGACAGGTTATCACGCTTGGGGTTATTTACACTAGAAAAAAGACGTCTTAGGGGCGATCTGATCACAATGTACAAATATATGAATGGACGGTACAGAGATCTTTGTAGTGGTCTTTTTACTCCTAGGTCTGTAACCATGACAAGGGGGCATCCTCTACGTCTAGAGGAAAGAAGATTTCATCATCAGCATGGACGCGGGTTCTTTACTGTACGAGCGGTAAGACTGTGGAACTCTCTGCCACATGAGGTTGTTATGGCTGATTCGTTAAATAAGTTCAAGGGAGGCCTGGATGCTTTTCTTGACCAATATAATATCACAAGTTATGGGCATTAGATTTCCGGTGATACGTTGATCCAGGGATTGTTCTGGTTGCCATTGCAGTCGGGGGGGGGGGGGGGGGGGAGTTTTCTCCCTGTGGTGGGACGGTTGTCATCTGCCTCATAGGGGTTTTTGCCTTCCCTGGATCAACACAGTAGGATTTTCCTAGGTTTAACCTGATGGACTCTTGTCTTCTTTCAACCTTATTTACTATGTTACTATATTACTAGGCATTGCTCCCACCTAGCCAAAATCCTGCTCCACACTGATGAAGGGCAACACCTCAAAACAGCTGCAGGTGGATGGATACCTGGGCCTTGGTTTTTTCCCTGGTCATTACACTGACTTATAGGGCCACTTAATATGGTGGTTTTGGTGGTTTCCCTACAGGAGCCACCTCTTTGCTGGGTCCTTCCTAGAGGGATATGTCCTTTGGAATCACCTTTGCTACATGCTAGGGTGGACTCTTTATGCTTCTGCCTGGACTCTTTGGACTTTGGTTTCAGGGTTCCTCAGTGTACAAAGAACTGCTGGACCCCATTTTCCTTAACCCCTGTGTCACTTCTTTCTCTCTCTCTCTCCTTGTTCTTATTGCTGGTGAATGATTCAAGTAGAGTTTTTGGGGCCTGGTGGTTTAGTATGTTTGATACTACACTATGCTGTTGTCTCCCATCTACTGGATACCTATGTGGACCTTTCCTTTGATGTGTCCATTGCCCAGTGTCACGATAACCAGGAATCACCATGTTGCAATACCTGCTCACGCGACCCCTCACTCATACAAGTCAATAGGGAAGCACTGCGACCCACAGGCTGCAGAAAGTCTATCCTGGATAGATTTTTTTAAAGCAGCAAGCTCACAGGGCAACCCCATTCACTTGTATGAATGAAGGGGTGACAAGACCAGGCTGTGTGACTGGGAATAGCAGTTTAGCCCCAGCCTTGCTGCTCCTCTGAAGAGTCACTGTGCCTATGACACTTTAGAGTGGCAGTAAAAAGTTGCTGCCCACTTTGCAGGTCTCCTTTCATCTGGGAAGACTTTCTGTAAGACGTTGGAGTTGTCCGTGAGGATTTTCTACTCATTTGTAAAGTTAGTCACTGATGTTGGGAAGTGGCATGGCTCACAATCTCCATGCCGGTTCACCCCAAAGATGTTGGATAGGGTTGAGGTCAGGATTCTCTGTGACCAGCCAAGTTCTCCCCCCAACCTCCCTATATAAACCTCACCGTCATGCCGGGACAGATGAGGGCTACTCCTAAGCTGTTCCCACAATGATGGAAGCGACAATCATCCACAATGTCTTGGTATACTAAAGCATTTCCCCTTCAATTGAAGTAAGGAGCCAAGGCCAATGCCTAAGCACACCCCCATAGCACTATCCCTCCGCCACCAGACTATACAGCTGCCATAATGCAGCTGGGCAGGTAGCGTTCCCTGGCATCGATCACACAGGATTGACTCTCCATTATCCCGCACTTGATCTCCGGTGGTCCCAGCGATCAATCAGACCCCCAGTGATCATACACTGAATCCCTATCCTATAAAGGGAGGATAAGTACCGTTATTAGGTCAACCCCTTTAACATGTGTACTATCGAAAAAAAAGAGACGGTCCTCAATGTTACACTTAGTTACAGGAATAATTTAGATCCAGTCCCCAATTTGCAATTATACTGTCGGAGCCTTGCTGCGTAAATATGTTTAATTCTTCTTCTACAAAGGTAATTCATCCATTTTGGTAGTGTCAGCAGCATAAGGTGCGATATCTAACAAGTGCTTAAAAATAATCAGACAAAAATGAATAATTTATAGGCGACAAATGCATCCAGAATGTGACTCCCAGAGCTGAACCAGATCCCAGTATTAATAAGGAATACAGAGAACTCCTGAACAAGGGCCATGCCATCTGTGCTGTTTAGGTGCACCCACAGATTCCAAGCTCATGACGCGTCTCATAGGCCCTATCCACACATTATGCTCTGGAAGTTGTTACGTATGCATCTTTCCTGAACTGTATCCAAAAGAGCAGGGATGGGGAACCTTCGACTTTCCAGCTGTTGCAAAAGTACAATTCCCATCATGCCTGGACAGCCAAAGCTTTGACTTACCATTGGAAAACCCCTTTTATTTAACCCCTTGCCGCAAAATGACGTTTGGGGAACGTCATGTAAAACAAGTAGTTCCCGCAACATGACGTTCCCTAAACGTCATGGCTTCCCTGCCTCCCCCCGCTGTCCCTAACGGTGATCGGGCAGCGGGAGGAGGCTATGTCACACAGCATCCTCCCGCTGCCTCTGCCTGGAGGGGTGCCGCGCTCCCCGCGGGCAGTTAGCCCCATAAACGCCGCGGTCAATGCGACTGCAGCGTCTATGGGGAGATTCGGTGTCCTCCTGCCGATCGGGCGGCGGGAGGAGGCTGCAGCACGTTGCCTCCTCCCGCCGCCACTTCTTCTATGTCCCCCGGCCCCCTTCCCCAGTCCTCCGATACCAGCGGATCGCCACTATTACCGTTATAGCGGCGATCCGCCGGTAACGGGTATTACCACCGCTGCCGCCAACAGCTTTCATCTCCCCCCACCGTGAATCCAGGGATGAAAATGAATAAATGATCAAAGCCCCATGCTCTCTGCCACCGGAGGTAGCGGAGAGCACGGGGCAGTGATCGGGGACCCCCCCGTGTGGTCCCGGTACAGGTGATCAGCGGTATATACTATATACCGCTGATCGCCTGTTCCCAGTGCAAAGAAGCCCCTTTTATTCCCTGTCACCATAAATGATTGGTGACAGGGGATAAAAAGTGATACTGTGCCCCCCCCCCCCCCCCCCAAGTCGCCCCCCACCCCCCTACCCCTATATTTTACCTGATCCTGGAGCTCCTTCCTCCTCGACGGCCAGGCTGGTTGTGAAGTGCGCAAGCAAAATCTGAATTAAAAAAGCTAATAGGCGCTCCCTTCCTTCTGAGCCCTCCTGTGTGCCCATACAGTGGTTTACGCCCACATCTGGGGTACCATTGTACTCAGGAGAACCTGCGTTACAAAATTTACAGTCTTTTTTTTCTCATGTTCCTTTTCAAAATTAGAAACTTTAATCTAAACGTATACATTATTGGAAAATTTTCATTTTCCAATTTTTTACGGCCTAATGGTGAATACTTTCCTCAAGCCCCTGTAGTGTCAAAATGCTCATTATACCCCTAGATTAATTCTTTAAGGTGTCTAGTTTCCAAAATGGGGTCACTTATGGGGGTTTCCAGTATACAAGCCTCCTAAATCCACTTAAAAAAAAGAACTGGTCCCTAAAAAAAATCAGTTTTAGAAACTTTCACAAAAATGTGATCATTTGCTAATAAATTTCTAAGCCCCATAACACCCTAAAAAAGTAAAATATGTTTACCAAATTATGCCAGAATAAAGAGGACATATTGGTAATGTGATTTAGTAACTAATTTATGTGCTATGACTTCCTTTTTTTAGAAGCAGAGAATTTCAAAGTTCATAAAATGCTAATTTCTCATATTTTTCATGATATTTTGATGTTTTTCACAAAAAATACACAACGTAGTGACCAAATTTTGCCAATAATATAAAGTGCCATATGTGACGGAAAACAATCTCAGAATCGCTAGCATATGTTAAAGCATCACTGAGCTATAAGCGCATAAAGTGAGACAGGTCAGATTTTGAAAAATGGGCTTGGTCATTAAGGCCAAAACAGGCTTTAGAGACAAGGGGTTAAAGGGGTTGTACACCTTTAAAGTGCCAGAGATTTGTAATTTACTTCTATTAAAAAATCTCAAGCCTTCCAGTACTTATCAGCTGCTGTATGCCCAGCAGGAAGTTGTATTATTTCCAGTCTGGAGAGCAGGAGGTTTTCTATGGGGATTTGCTACTGCTCTGGACAGTTCCTGACATGGACAGAGTAGGCAACAGAGAGCACTGTGTCAGACTGGAGAGAATACACCACTTCCTGCAGGACACACAGCAGCTGATAAGTACTGGAAGACTTAAGATTTTTTAATAGAAGTGAATTACAAATCTCTGGCACTTTATGGCACCAGTTGATTTGAAAGAAAAAAAAAATTGGTGAACAACCCCTTTAAGAATAAAGTAAGGAACAGCCTTACCTTCTCGGCCATCCCCTTGGGCCACAACTTTGGGGTCTGTCAATTCTGGCCGATGACCTGTGAGCCAGCTGTAAAAGAAATACAAAGACATGTTATACAGGCAGACTCTGGCAGCAGCTCATCTCCCTGAAGAACAAAAGGATCGGATACTTTATTTAGACAGACTCTGGCATAGATTTATCTCCCCTATGAACAATCAATTGGTTATGACTACTCTAAGCAGACTCTTCTAGTGGCCTTTCTCCTTTTAGAAGAAAAAGACTGTTTATGACTGCTACAAAGGTCGTATTAGATGGCCTGATGTGTGGGGATTTTGCTAGATCGTTGCTTGCTTACATGGCTTATAAAGCTCAATAATCACACTGGCAGGGCGGCATGGACATGGTTAGTGATATCCATGCAGCTCTTGCCTTAATCAGCCGTTGGCGGGGCACCAGCTATTGCACAGGAAGGTGTTTTTAAAGGGAATCTGTCACTAAGTTTATGGTGCCCAAATGAGGGCAGCATAAACTAGTGATATAAATGCAGAACAGATCGGTGTATTACTTACATCATTTTGTTCAGCCGTTCTCCTAATATGCAGGAGAATAGAATTCTTGCCACACCCCTCCACCTGCTGATTGACAGCTGACTGCCTATACACAGCATGGATAGATAACTGCCAATCAGCAAACAGTGGGCGGAGTTTTCTGCTTCTCATAAATATCCAGGACTACTGAGCTCACGCACATAACAGAGAGGACTACTTATTGTTCATGTTATTCAGGAGATTTCTGGATCAGCTGCACAGAACATTGTAAGTGATATATCATTCTGTTCATCTTCTCTGTCACTAGTTTATGCTTGTCTTAGATAGGAGTCAGGACAGCAGAAACCTACTGACAGAGTCTCTTTAAATATGTGAAAGACCACGATCGGCAGATGAGGGAGTGTGGGTTTGCTCCTCGGCAGAATCTTATCTTTACTACACAGGGCGATATCTGCCTGATTCGGCAGATCATCATTCCATGTAATAGGACCTTAAAGTGTAACTGCCATTTAAAACAACTTTGAAGAAATCAATAATACAAGCGAATATAAGAAAGTCTGTAATAAGTTTCCTTCTGTACTAACAATGCTGGTTTCCTACCAACCCCCTCACTTCTTATCTGTTCATTATCAAGAAAAAGCCGTCTGCATCACAGACAAGGAAAGTGAGGGCGGGTTTACATTGCTTATTACATCCTATGGAGGAGCCGAGGGGGATGAGTGAGAAGGAAGAGGAGACAAACAGCCCCTGCATTGGGTAGACTTTATGGCCACAGAAAATGCTGGATTTACATGTTACACGTAGATTGCTCAATGCTGGTCTGGGGACTTCTGAAGGTTTGCTACAGTATGGTAGAATTTCAGGATTTTGTTTTATTGACCATGTAGTGTCTAGGAGGCAGCACAGAGACTAGTCTGTACCCACAATGCAGCTGATCATAGGGAAAACTGACACAGGGATGGAGCTTGCAGGGGAGTAACCAGGGGAAAAAAATGGCATAAACTATTGATAGAAGGGCCAATATAGTCCTTCTTCTCATATACATACACAGGACAGGGCATTTAAACTTGCAGCCCGGTGTCAAATTGTTGTGGCCCAGAGTGTCTGTGTCCTAGGCCTGCACCGCCTCTCTGTTCCTCTTCCCTGCCTTCTTCCTCATTATGAACAGACCTGGGCAGGATTTCTACTAAGCATCACCTGTCTGAACACTGCAAGTGGTGGATCATTAAGGCCTATGTGCAGTGTTCAGACAAGTGATGAATAGGAGAATTAGGAGGGACGAAGAGGCTGTGCAAGCCTAGGGCACACACACTCTAGGCCACGCCAATTTGGCACAGGGCTGCAAGTTTAAAAGTTGTTTTTTAGGACAATAACTGCATCACCTGCTGAACAGACCCCAGGACAGATCTTAGTTTAAAAGCAGCTATCTGATGGTAAAAGCTGTTGGGGGGGGGGGGCAGATTGTAGGTACGGAGTCACTTTAAGGGTGATTCCAAGAGTGATAGAATACGGTAACCAGGATTCTAAGGAGGAAAGTAGAAGACTGAGGTAAGAATGATTTGGCAGGAGTGCAGGGCAGGGATGACAAGAAGAACGAGTAAAAGCAAAGAAACATAACTAATAAAACAGTAATCAAGCTAAATGACAAAGTTGCAAAATTTTTTATTTATTAACAAATCGAGCCAATGATAATGGAAGGCGGCGTGTCACAAATCCTAATCTCATTTACATTCATACGAGTTTCCACGTAAAACCGGTAAAAAGACTGCAGTGCGTCAGAACTCTTATTTACCGGAACAGAAATTCAGATGAAACCGGCTGCATTATGCCGTATGGAGGAGAGTGCAGGAGATTACCGGTCGGGGACGTTATCAGGCCGTCCCGCCGCTTACTGACTGGATGGGAAGACACAAAAGAAAACTCACTAAATTATTCCTTCCTCGCACAATGCGGCGGCTCAGCCATAATATAACCCAAGGAGAGACCTAAAGCGTCTGTGCTTAGAAGAGGAAAGTGCTTAGCAAGCCGCTCTATAGCCCACAGGCAGGTTACGCCTCTCCGACTTCAATGCCTACAAACTTCACAGACGTCACTTAATAATGGCCAAAAGGGATTGTGGGAAAATCCGCAGCCTCCATGACAAATATTAGCAAAGGCCGGTGGCTACGACGTTAACACTGAGCGCTGCCGGAGAATGAGTCTGTTATGTAAAGTTGTATTCTGTGTCTCTATAGTCTACAAAGTCTTGTCTGTAAGTATGGAGTTTCTCCTTCGCTTTCTATCGGAGGATTGTAATGCTGTGGTTTGCCTGAAGGGGGTGGCGGAGGTTTGAAAATAGAATGACCATAGTGAGCGATCCCTTTAAGCTTCAGGTATCATTATCTCGAAAGGACACTAGAAAAAAAAGAAACTGAAATGATTAAAGGGGTACTCAGGCGAAAATCGTTTTTCTTTCAAATCAACTGTTTTCAGAAAGTTATATGGATTTTTCATTTACTTCTATTTAAAAATCTTCTGTCTTCCGGTACATATCAGCTGTTGTATGTCGTGCAGGAAGTGGTGTATTCTTTCTAGTCTGACACAGTGCTCTCTGCTGCCACCTCTGTCCATGTCAGGAATTGTCCAGAGCAGCAGAAAATCCCCATAGAAAACCTCTCCTGCTCTGGACAGTTCCTGACATGGACAGAGGTGGCGGCAGAGAGCACCGTGTCCGACTGGAAAGAACACATCACTTCCTGCAGAACATACAGCAGAACATACAGCAGCTGATAAATATTGGAGATTTTTAAATAGAAGTAAATTACAAATCTACCGTATATAACTTTCTAAAGCCAGTTTATATGAAAGAAAAAGATTTTCGCTGGAGTACCCCTTTGATTTTAAATAATGATCATTGTATTTCTGACGCATGGTGGATGATTACATTTCCGTAAGTGCCTGGTACTGAATGATATTCTTTTGTACCAGAATGAAATAATCGGATCATCTCGGTTGTTGCGCTAATTGATTCATTAAGCCTATATAATTATTAGATGCATTGTTAGTCTGCGCTCACTTCCATAAGGACAATGCATGTAAGGCCTTTGGGTATTTCTATTGTGTGACGGTAATTTATATAGAACAATGGAATGTGAAATAATGTTAGTGTGGTGCTGCAAATGGACTGGTATATCACACCAGAGAAAAGCAGGGACTATGAACGGCGTATTGAGCTGGCCAAGGTTACAGGTGGTCACTGTGGAGCTGATAGTAGTGGGAGCTACCTATGATACAATGTGTAAAGCCCCAATTACTCGAGGCGATCAGCGGAAGCAAGCGAGCGCCACCCTGTTAGGTCAGCGCACGCTTGCTCCTTGTTCCCTGCTCGTTGCCAGCGCTATTACATGCGCCAACAGTGAGTGGGTAAGTGCTGTGGGGTCCGTGCGAAGCTGCAGGGGGGCTCCCCCAGATGATGAACCCATAGGAGATAGTGGCGGTGGGCTGCTGCTGTTCCTATTACACAGAGCAACCACAGCAGATCATTGCTATCCTAGTCATTAGTCTTTCAACATGTTAAAAGACGTTGAAAGACGATCACCCAACACCTTGCATGTCGGCCGATCATTGCCTCTTATCACAGAAGCGATTATCGGTTTCGGGCTCCATAGACTTACATTATGAGCCCGACTGATCATGTGACACAGAGCTGGGAGAGGACGTGCTTAGCGCAGCCTTCTCCCGGCTCGTTCTCCCAATTGGTACGGATCTGAACACTCCGACCCGGACCGATCAAAACTTTTTACATGTCTCTATGACATATCAAAAGTTTTCTACGATGACAGTGACACTTTAAGGTCCCCATAGACCCTGGACTTTAGTCTTCTGTACCGGCGGGTTCTGCAGTCAGTAGGAGCTGTATGGGGCTCAGTTTGAAGGAACACCGACAGATGATGTTGGTCGTGATAGGGATCGGGCATGATGGGAAATCAGCGCCTGAGTTCTTTGTACATTTGTATCATATGGTTATAAATAACATTTCTTGATGGCAGCCATACACATTTTAGTACTGGCCATCGGGGTTTATCAGACCGGTGATTCATCACCAATAACCAACATTCTGGGATCACTGCATACCAAAAAAAAATCTAATCAATATTTCAAACAGGGCCGACTCCTTTCCAGATGATGGCGGACTACCATTGCTCAGCTACCATGAGTGGGTTACCTCTCCTCTGACAAGTGATTGTCCTTTGTTTCGAGATGGGCACTAAGAAGTGACGATCAGCTGAGTCTTGGGTTGTATAGAACACAGGGTACCATTCTAGGATACGTATTACACGTGTAATCTGAAAAGACTGTTTCGACAAGCGTCCATATTGTAGTTATAGACCCACAAGACCACAGCAAGGAACCTGAATGCCATACAGTCCTGCTACTTCACGTTTGCATTGATAATGGAAGCCATGACACAATGGCGGACCCACCACATGCTGAATACCACTGGTCCCTGATGGACTACACCAATTTATAATGGGGCCCCTGGGTTTTGATACCTGTCTTATCTGTTCCCGTTTTTCCCCTGATATCACTGGTCGGAGTCACCACACTCCTCATTTGTTGCTGCTAAGATCTTGTAGAGAATTCTTGGCCAATTCAGAAAGCGACATCTGCCAAAAACCGCTAATCCAGCTGTTAAGGCGTCCTGGCCTGGTATGTTGGGAAGGAATTGGCGCTTGTCACCACTGACTGAGTAATGTGCCAACACAATAATCACAGCTTAGCCGGTGGCGTTGTCACTGATCTGCTCCAGAGTCAGACAGCCCTCCGCTGGGACCTTGTATCATCTCTGTAGTAATGATAATGAGTCTGTGAGAGTACATGGGGCAGATTAGCAGCTGATTTCTCCTGCAGATTTTATTACCAGCCAAGAGGATGAGATGCCAGCAAGTTCCATAATGTGGTATGGAAATACTCGGCAGTAACTTCATGCTGGGTGCATTTACCAATACTCTGAATGTTTGCAGCAACCTGTTCTCTTGCTATGCTATAAGCATTAAAGGGGTCTGCTGGGCGCCTGCTATTGTAGGACCTTTCTGGTTCCTGACCTTGGCTTTGCTTGGCTCTTTGGATGCTCTGTCTGGTACTTATAGGACTTTCCTGTTTCACAACCTTGGCTCCATTCCTGACCTTGAATATTTTGTTACTTTGGGCTTTCCTGGCTATTAAGCTTATTCCTGATTACTTCTTCGGATGCTTTAAAACTTGTATTTGTACTTTTTTTGGTCTCTGACCTTGCTCTTAATTACCACATTGGATAGTCTGTCTAGTACCTTCAGTACTTTCCTGGTTCCTTCCTTGGATTCTCTGGTACCTGTAGTATTTTCCTGGTTCCTGAGCATGCTTCTAGTTCCTTCCTTGGATTCTCTGGTACCTGCAGTACTTTGTTGGTTCCTTTCTTGGACTCTTTGGTACCTGTAGTAGTATCCTGGTTCCTGAGCATGCTCCTGGTTCCCTCGTTGGACTCTCTGGTACCTGTAATACTTTCCTGGTTCCTGAGCATGGTCCAGGTTCCCTCCTTGGACTCTCTGGTATCTGCAGTACTTTTCTGGTTCATGAGCATGCTCCCGATTCCCTCCTTGGATTCTCTGGTACCTGTAGTAATTTCCTGGTTCCTGTGCGTGCTCCTGGTTACCTTCTTGGATTCTCTGGTACTTGTAGTACTTTACTGGTTCGTGAGCATGCTCCTGGTTACCTCATTGGATTCTCTGGTACCTGTAGTAGTTTCCTGGTTACTGAGCACGCTCGCTTGCTCCTCGTACCCTGCTCGCTGTTGACGCTATTACACATGCAGACAGTGAGCGGGAAAGTTCGGGGGATGGCCAGAAGCTGCAGGAGGGGCTCTCCGGATGATCTTTCGTGTAATAGGGCCTTAAGGAGATGTAATCACCTCTCAATACAGCTGTCTCGCAGATGAACCTTGAAGGGACTATTCAACTGTAAGAAGAACGGAAACTTCAACTTTGCTCAAAACCAAATCAAATCAAAAATCCTACATTCCTAACATTGACACTGAACATTAATGGAGTCTGGGGCTTCACAATACCCCCCCTTACACCACGCCTTATTGATGGAATACCCCTTTAAATACAAAGGCAGTGTAATAAACTATATTATAGTAAAAGAAAGGTAATAAGAATCCTGTTTATTGCCCAAGGTTGTAAAATATTCACGATTTCACGAGGGCTCTAAATGTCGGTGCATAAAAAATTTACAATGAAATAATATTCTTAAAACAGAAGTATGAGGCGCTGCCAGCCTCCCCCACTGGGTTTTAATCTGTTAGAATTTAGAGGCTGGAGTAAAGAAATGTCACAAGTGTTTCCCTGTGATATTGTTCATTATAACAAGGCGAGGCGTGATGGCGCGGGAGGCGAGACGCTGCGCTCTGTATAACACGCTGCCTGCAGGAGGTTGGGACTTGTATCCTGGCAATGAATGAATCGACTGTAATGTCCTATGGGGCTTGTCTGATTAACACAGTCATCTATTACCTGTCCTATTACCCGAGCAGCCGGTGAGGGGTGCCAATCCCCTGCCCACTCCTGTGGCATCAGAACACCTTACTTGTCATTTAACCCTGCAGCTGTCCAGTAATGCAATTTACTGAAACAAACTTTGAGTATATACAGAAAAGTTAAAGTTACAGGATACTAGTCTGTCTGTAATACTTTGTCTTCTCTTTCTCTTTGCCTATAGGAGTGGAATAAATAAAAAAAAAGGGCTTCAGGATCAGACGACAAAAGGTTTGATTGTAGTCTGTAACCATGGAGATGCATATGCCTGCACAGGAGCTGTAGACTACAATGTTTCTTCACTGCATTCACACTGATTACTAAAAAGGGAGGAAGCTGCTAAAGATGACCATGACCAAGAAACTAGCGGTCAGGGATATGGTGACTAGTCCACAACACTCAGAGAAACATGCAGACAGTCAGATGTGGCTCCTAATCTACTGGTTTGAAACCACATCATCTTCTGGTGCCAGCTGCAACTGCACCCCTGTCGTGCCCCAGCTGCATCATAACAGGAGGCGTCACGAAGTGGCAGGAACCAAATACACAAATATTCTCTATTATTACAGGGCAGAAAGCTCAAACCCCAGTCAGGGAGTGATTTATTAACCGTATCTTATCATTTCCTCTCAACATTATGTTGTTTCACTGAGGAAGTTTCCTACAATTTAGGATATTCAGCTTCGGCTCTTCAACTGTTGTAAAACTACAATTACCATCAGACCTGGACAGTCGAAGCCATATGTTTGGTTGTCCAGGCGTGATGGTAGTTGTAGTTTTGCAACAGCTGGAGGGCTGAAGATTCCCCCATCCCTGACCTATAGGCAGGAAAAGCAAACTGAAAGATGTACCAAGGTAAATAGGGTGGCACATCTACTGGAAATAAAGGTGCTATTCCAATCAATGGGCAAAAAGCATAGAATGGGAAGCACTGCAATTATGTTGCCCACCTAAGACTAGATCTCATAGAGACCAGCGAAAATCTTTTCTTTTTTTTTTCCAAATCTACTGGTTTCCGAAAGTTATACAGATTTGTAATATACTTCTATTTAAAAATCTCAAGTTTTTCCATACTTATCAGCTGCTGTATGTCTTGCAGGAAATGGTGTTTTCTTTCCAGTCTAACACAGTGCTCTCTGCTGCCACCTCTGTCCATGTCAGGAACTGTCCAGAACAGGAGAGGTTTTCTATGGGGATTTGCTGCTGCTCTGGACAGTTCCTGACATGGCAACAGAGAGCACTGTATCAGACTGGAAAGAAAACACCATTTCCTGAAGGACGTACAGCAGCTGATAAGTACTGGAAGTAAATTACTTACTTCTGAAACCAGTTGATATGAAAGAAAAAGGTTATCCATAAAGGGGTTATCCAGCGCTACAAGAGCACCACTCTTGTCTCCAGTTTATTGTCCATTAAAGTGAATGGAGCTTAAATGCAAACCGCACCTGAACTGGAGACAAAAGTGGTGCTGTCTCTGGGAGAAAGCATGTTTTTGTAGTTCTGGATAACCCCTTTAAGGTGCTTAGATACCTTTGATTGCTGTTTGCAGAACGCTCATTTGACTGATAGCTATTCTTCCCTATACATGTGTATGCTCTGTTTAGCTGAGAGTGCATGTTTTCTTAAGGTGGAAAAAGGAGTAGGCTGCTCCCTTGACACCTAAAGAATCAAGTAGTTAAAATCCAACATGTCCGACCCTTCTTTCCCCTATCATCATCTGTTGGGGGAGCAATGGCACATGAGATAGATGGCTGATACTATAGATCCAGCTTACTTTGGTCTCATTGCATAATGGCACCTTTCTTCCCATGATGCTTTGCAGCACAGTCTCTGACTCAGTTGTGCCGGTGCTTCGAGCCCCTAGGGAGAGTTGTTGAGTCTCATTTCTTTCTTCGCTAAGTCACAGATGATACAGCTGCCGCCCCCCTAGGTGACAAAGGAAATGCTGGTGCAGTCATAGGTTTGTCATGCGCCATCTTCCCCATGGTTGGCCGTGTTACTTCCCTTATTTTCCTGTGGAGTCTACAATCATAGAAGGAAATTGGCCTAGATTTTCATTTTCTGCCTTTGTTTGCTTCTGTCACTTATGGAGAATGCAATGCCCCAGTGTATTGGCAACAGCAGTAGGTCAGCAGTACGCCCACGCGCCGCCCCGGCCGATCGCAGAGCCCTCATTGTCAGATCTCCCGTAATGAGCCGCGACGGCCGTCATTCTTTGTGTCTTCTGGAACAGATGCAAAATAAAACTCCTTGGAATCACAGCTGAGGAAGTGATCTCTGCCTGCGAGGCGGTAATAACACTGACAATGGCCGCCCAGCCAGACACAGGAACAAGATACAAAATGTGCAAGGAAGTTAGCATGAAAAGCCCAAAGAAGAGAAAAACATTGGCTCTTCTCATCGCCTTTAAAGGTGAACTATCATCATGTTAGACTAATCTATCCTGCTGACAGCCCCCGTTGCGCATTGGGGTATGTCTCTTGCCTTCTTCCTCGGCACTGTTACCGTGCAGTTGATAGTTGAATCCGCGTCCCAGACCACCATTAGGAGCACTGCCCCCCCTCATCGCTCCATGCCGGCCCACTCCTTCTAATGATAGTCCATGGAGTGGGTGTGCCAGAAAGTTATGAAGGGGGCAGTGCTCCAGGCCATGGATTCAACTACTAACTGCACGGGAATGGTGAGAGGATGAAAGGACATACCTTCCTCCTCGGTGTCCCGTGCGCATCAGAAGAATAGTATAACCTGCTGATAGTTCCCCTTTAATCCATCCTAAAGAAGACCCATTCATTCTCCTGACTTGTCCCCAAAACTCTGCACCTTTTCTTAGCCCTCCTGTGTAATCCTCTCGGAAATGTTTAAATAAATGGACAAGTGGGCGTTACCATTCCCCTTGTCAACAATGTATAAATAAATGGACAAGTGGGAGTTACCATTGCCCTTGTCAACAATGTATAAATAAATGGACAAGTGGGAGTTACCATTTCCCTTGTCAACAATGCATAAATAAATGAACAAGTGGGAGTTTCCATTCCCCTTGTCAACAATGTATAAATAAATGAACAAGTGGGAGTTTCCATTCCTCTTGTCAACAATGTATAAATAAATGAACAAGTGGGAGTTTCCATTCCCCTTGTCAACAATGTATAAATAAATGAACAAGTGGGAGTTTCCATTCCCCTTGTCAACAATGTCATACTGATCAGACAGCATCAAGGTGTACAGGGACACACCTCTGTGACAAAGTAAATTGTATCGCCTAGTTGTCAAATTTATTCATACTATTTTTTTCAGGAGGAATAAAAAAGGGACTTTAAGATTTAAGAAAAAGTGCTTATAATTTACTGGAAAATGAAAAAGTAGTCATTTATGCAAAAATGTCAGGAGAGATGACAGACCTTCTTTAACTCCTCTCTGATATTTGATGGAATTATGGGAAGGGCTTTGGAGCTAAACTTGTCCCATACTCTTCCATTGTCAACTGTTATATGGGTGGAGCCAAGAACAGGCAAGTGCAGCAGGGGAGGAGCCAAGAACAGGCAAGTGCAGTAGAAAACTGACCCAGATGAGGCCAGTAAGGCATGGGAGGAGCCCAGATGAGGCAAGTACAGCAGAGAAGGCACCCAGATAAGGCAAGTACAGCAGAGAAGGCACCCAGATGAGGCAAGCAGAGCAAGAGAGAAGCCCCAATTAAGGTACGAACAGCAGTAAACAGTTAAGGTAGTGAAGGCCCCACATCAGGTGGGTATAGCAGAACAGCCCCAGTTTAGGCAGGTACAGCCAAAGTAGAGCCCCAGATCGGGTATGCACAGCAGCAGAGATCCAGATACAGTACAGCAGGGGATGAGCCCTTGATCAGGTAAGCACATTGGGGGTGGAGCCCTAGATCAGGTAAGCACAGTGGGGGTGGAGCCCTAGATCAGGTAAGCACAGTGGGGGTGGAGCCCTAGATCAGGTAAGCACAGTGGGGGTGGAGCCCTAGATCAGGTAGGCACAACAATAGAGCCCTAGTTAAGGCAAGTACTTCAGGAGTTGAGCCCCAGATCAGGTAGGTACAGCAGGGGAGGAGTCCCAGAGCTGGTAAGTACAGCAGACATATACTTACCATTGTTCTGTTTAAGTCTATGTTGCTTTTTAGTTTTATCTTGTTTTAACCTTTATACACAAAGTGTCTTTCAACATTGCTACACAGAAACAGAGCTCATTAGTTGCTATCAAGTGCCATCATAATGCTATGTATTCAGCCAGTAAAAGTGTGCATTCAGTGAACCCAGTACAGACATTGTAACTCCAGATCAGTAAAGCAAAAGTTTTCTCTTAGTTTAAGAATTTAGCAACGAAATCTCTTAAAGAGTGGAGCCAGAGATCTGGATAATAACCCTGAATGAGCACAACGCGCGTCATCCCCTAGACGATGAGGACCTTGTATCAGCGACCTGTAGGTGAGAATCTAATGGTGAAAAACAGAGACATCTGCTTTATGGTTCACTGCTGGAAACGTAAAATAAAATTTTTTAAAAGACGAGTTTAACCGAGAAACTTTTTTTTTCCCCTTTACGATCTCAGATTGTGGAGGTTATTAGCGGTGATACTTAGTAGAAGAGAAGACAAGTGAAATGACACTAATGATAACTTCTCTGACACAGATTCCTCAATTTTCTTCCTGTGCTGATGGTTTTCATGCTGGGTGCTAAACGCTCTGCAAAGTGCGGCACGCTCAGCAATTTCCTCGCGGAGGGAAGAAAGCCTCGACCAGCTGCTTGTTATAAAGCAAGACAATGGTGAGGTAACCCTATCGGCTCTGCTACTTATTGCTGCTTCAATGCTCCATGCTGGCAGCTTCAGGAAGGCCTTGTCTTTATATCATGTCTCATGGTTTCCCCTTGGATGTCACCTCCTTATCCCACTTCAAGGTGGTAATCTCGCCCAGTTCAAAAGTCATAAGGGTGGAGTCACCACTTAAAGGGGGTGTTCACAAAAAAATGTTTTTCTTTCAAATCAACTAGTGCCAGAAAGTTATATAGATTTGTAATTGACTTCTATTAAAGAATCTCAAGTCTTTCAGTACTTATCAGTTGCTGTATGTCCTGCAGTACATCGTGTATTCTTTCCCGTCTGACACAGGGCTCTCTGCTGCCACCTCTGTCCAAAGTCAGGAACTGACCAGAACAGTAGAAAATCCCCCTAGGAAACCTCTCCTGCTCTCCAAATTGGAAAGAATTCTACTTCATGCAGGACATACAGCAGCTTATAAGTACTGGAAGATTTGAGATTTGAGATTTTTTTAATAGATGTAAATTACAAATCTCTGGCACTTTCTGGCACTAGTTGATTTGGTTAACTACCCTTTTAATTGTGCACAAGGAGCATTTTACTAATACATGATCCAGGCGCCCATCAGATGTGATTTCATCTGGTCCATTGCTTGTCGTTCTGCTTTCTACTTGCCAGACTGACTTGTCTTGGCGGTGTTGGCCTGCTCAGCCAATCACTGATAGAGGTGGGACGCTGCTGCAGTGGTGACTGGCTGAGCAGGCAGTTCCTGATAAGGCAAAAGCATCTTGGGAGGGGAGGAAAAGATGAGTCGGGCACCAAGGTAGGAATGTACATTACATACAGGTTATCAGTTTATCTGCATCTTACTTCACAGCCACCCTGCACGTATGAGACCTATTGTACTCTATGGGCCAATGCACAAGTTCGACCCTAACACAACTATTACAGGCGGCCCACAGATAACACTACTTGGGCCTTCAATACGTTACAGGTCTGTGATTTTGCAGACCACAAACTCACTATGGCTGTATGCAGGCGACCTAAGTCCCTAACTTTATAGGGATAGTGCTAGGTGGCAACTACCTCTGCTGCAACACCAGCGTCCACAGGGGGAGTGACCAGATCACAGGTGATCACAGGTTCCAAAACTACAATTCCCATCAGGCCCGGACAGCCAAAACTTTGGCTTTGGCTGTTGAGGCATAATGGGAATTGTAGATTTGTGGACAAGATGGTTCGGAAAACCTACTGCTGCCACACCATCACACTATGTGAACCCATCATAAAAGTTCTTTAGAGCTATATGTATCCAGGATGTTGCTGGATTCCATATACATGTATTACGCACATTGCGTCACAGAGACGTATATGGAGGGCTGGTTAGTGGATGACTAAGTACAATGATTCCTACCCAGACAGAGCTCCCGATCCGCCTCTCTCCTTAATATGAGGCGCTCTCCCTGCGGGATCTGACGCCTGCCCTTTACAGAGTCCTCCCACACAGCTAAATACCACAAGAGGTCTCGGCGCTGCTGGTAATCCGCTCAGCATCTTCCCATCATCCCTTTATTTGCAGTATTACAGCTGGGACGTCAGCGAGTTGTAATAAAGCAGTGACTTGATAACGCTCTACTATCAATGTACGTCAGGCGTCCTGATAGACTGGTAGAAGCCATCCCGATGTAATCCATGACTCCTAAAGGGAAATAGTCACGAGGGAGGTGAATTACTGTAACTGAACACCTGGCTCCTAGAAATCACAGCTGGAAACCACCAACAAGCAGGAGGACGGAATCATTGTCCAGGACAGCAGACTGACATCCAGCAAGTGTAAGAGTATATTCACATGGTGCCGTCGAACCTCAATGTTTCTTCTGATTAAAAAAAGAAAATTGGGGCAAATGGTGGCCACACCATCCGAATATACTGTAGGCGTTGAAAGGGTGAAGTTTCTCCTGGAAAAGAGCGCCATGAGGTTGTGATGTCTTATCAGCTAGCTCTCTGGTGCCACCTATTGGAGGTAGCATTGCTGTTTAGAGGTGTTTTAAAGGGGTACTCTTTTTCTTTTTCTTACATATCAACTTGTTTCAGAGCGTTATATAGATTTGTAATTTACTGCTAATTAAAAATATCCAGTCTTCCAGTACTTATTAGTTGCTGTATGTCTTGCATTCTTTTATTTTTAGTCTGACACCGTGTTCTCTGCCACCATCATCATAGACAACCTCTTCTGCTCTGGACAGTTCCTGACATGGACAGAGGTGGCAGCAGAGAGCACTGTTTCAGACTGGAAAGATTACACCATTTCCTGCAGGACATACAGCAGCTGATAAGTACTGGAAGACTGGAGATTTTTAAATAGAAGTAAATTACAAATCTATATAACTTTCTGAAACCAGTTGATTTAAAAGATTTTTTTTTTACTGGAGTACCCCTTTAACAAGAATGCAGATCTGTCAGCAGCAAGCCTGCTTATTTATACCAGTTTCCCCCACCTGTGGCTCTCCAGCAACTGTATAACACCAACACCTTGGGCCCTGAGGACATGATGGGACTTGTAGTAACAGTAAACATGTATAAAATCTGATGTTTTCTTCTCTAGTCACTGCTAAAGCCACAAGGGGAGGACTGCTGTTACTAGAGAGCAGTGCAATGTTCCAGGATTAGAGCTCAGCTCTTAGCTCCTGTGTGTATTTACATTGGGGGTGAATGGAGAAGAAAAAACGCCTCTCTACCTCCCCTCTGTCCTGGTGCACGTGTCAGGATTTACTGTAGTCGCGGATATTCCATTTTCAGGACCTGTAATAAATGACATGTGATTATCCGGGACCCCTGGAATAGCTCTTACCGCTTTCAGAGCTCATTAACCCATTGAAATAAAAATTGCTGTGAAAAACAACAATTCATTTAAACACAAAGAGGCTTCGAAAAAGCAAAACCGCCCACTGTAATGCGGCACACACGATCCTGCTCAGCGACACGTCAGCCCGGGCCCAGTGTGTGGCCCCCTTTATATGGGATTGGTATAAGGTATAGTAACAGTAATGAGATGCTATTAATCCTATTGCCATAGCGTCTTATTACAGGAGAACGGCCTGTCCGTCCTGTCAGTGTAAAGTAATGATCCCCGCAGGGACAGCACTGAGGACCTCGCAGTCACGGTATACAGCCAGGTGTCAGTCATTGTTAGCTCACGTGTAGCTTTCCCGTAGAGTCATTGTGTGGGTTTTAGTACAGCTAGGTTAGCTGAAAGACGCATTTTTCAGAAGTCATTAAAATTAAGCCGATCTTAAATTAGGCCCCGCCCTCTTTCCTCTGTCAAAATTCCCTAAGAGGCGCGCACCTCTTAGTGAATCTGGCCGGCCAGGTGCCTGAAACTGCACCCAGTGTAGATTTGGATCATGATTTACACACACGTAAATCAAGATAAATGAGGAGCGGGAGGACTCCTGCAGTACCTACCGTTCTTAGGGCAGACTCCACCAGGGATCACAGGAACCTATAACCCTGGTATCGCCATGATGGAGACTGTGTCTGTCTAGTCAGCTGGCTATTAGGGCACAATAAGTGTAAGTGCATGTTCACATGGGTATAAGTTAGGTACGGAGTATGCAATAACCTCATAAGCTCCCTCTAGTGGCAGCTGCAAGAGGCCATCATTTTACAGTGTACGTCTATGGCTATATAGAGGGTTTGGAGCACTGTAAAGATAAAAGGCTCTCTGTCTATTATAAAGATGCATAAAGTGGCACTCTAGCAATTTTTTATTTCTTTCAAATCAACTGGTGTCAGAAAGTTACAGTAATACCACTGTTCTTGAACACAATCAGTTCTGGAAGGCTGCCCCGGAACCGAGCAGTTCTAGAACCGAGCTGTGTGTTTCCATAGGGAACAATGTAAATGTCTTTAATTGGTTTATACACTCCATGGGTGCAGGTGCAGAGCGCCCGGCCCACACAGTGTGAAGACTAGCAGTAGGTAGCCGTGCATCTTGCATCTTGGATCCTTGCCATACTGACAGGAATCCCTGCTCTAAATGGTTGTACCCAGAGCGAGGCAGAAACGGGCACCTGTTTGGACTTGCCGAGCCGTGGGGAAAAGCTCCTCCAGCTTACTCCAACTCCGTGGACCCTTCTCCAGGCCGCTGGTGCCCTTACTCTGGCCGCCCTCCCCACAGCTGATCCTGCTGCCGCCAGCCAACGCTTTAGCAGCCGAAACCCATCTCCAGACTGTCGGTGTTGAAGCACGGGTGTGGCGGCCTGGATATTGGTCATTATGACGGAAATCCCCGCCCCTGTAACCTTGGTGTTCCCAATCACTCAGTTATCTCCCCTGATTTTATTTGAATACTGAAGTGTTCGAACACGGATTATTGTATATAGATTTGTAATTTACTTGTATTTAAAAATCTTCAGTCTTACAGTACTTATCAGCTGCTGTATGACCTGCAGGAAGTGGTGTATTCTTTCCAGTCTGACACGGTTCTCTCTGCTGCCACCTCTGTCCATGTCAGGAATTGTCCAGAGCAGCAGCAAATCCCCATAGAAAACCTCTCTTGCTCTGGACAGTTCCTGACATGGACAGAGGTGGCAGCAGAGAGCATAGAATCAGACTGTAAAGAATACACCACTTCCTGCAGGACATACGGCAGCTGATAAGAACTGGAAGACTAGATATTTAATAGAAGTAAATTACAAATCTATATGACTTTCTGAAACCAGTTGATTCGATAGAATTCTTTTTTCATCGGCGCGCCCCTTTAAGAAATGAATCAGCGTATAATATTGGACCTTGTGGTCACCATGCCAGAGCAAGCCCAACTGTGTGCAAGCGTGACCTATGGGGGGCAGTATTATCCATCAGATTGATAGCTGTAATGGTTTTGACACTAATGTCTCCTGATACTGGGAATAGCAATGTTTTATTCATCGGCATCCAGTAGAATAGCCGATAGAGGAATATGAATGAGCGTTCTGAAGGTATTTCTAGGTAGTTGTGGATTCGGTTTAGTATAATAAATCAGGCATTCATTTGTTCACTATTCATTCCAATGTATAATATGGCTTTGTCGTGCAGCAGAGAGAGTGTGCGGCACTGTATAGTTCAGGTGATGAAGGCTGGAGAAGATGGATGCCCCCGCCTGTGCTCCCTCTTAACATGCAGTAAAACTGATTCATACTGCTGAGCTGCTTTCTTTCTCCCTCCTGGTGCTGGCAATAAAGGGATAGAAGCGACGCGTGTCTGTACTGTGGATAAAGATAGACGCCAACTGTGCTTTCTTATCTGGCCATGTGAGACTGACTGGTATAGACTGTACTGGAGTGGCAGAAATCAATGATACCAATGAAGCACTGGACATCACTGAGGTGCTATCTGATGCCCGGAACCAAGTCAATGTAATGACAAGGGAAAAACCAAGGCCAGGTATCCATCCACATACAGCTGTTTCGGGGTGTTGCCCCTCATCAGTGTAAAGCAGGATTCTGGCTAGGTGGGTGCAATGCCTAATAAAGCAGTGAATGCTCAATGCAGTGAAATCCTAGGTGCACTGCCCCTGTGGAGCCTCATTGAAAAGTCTCAAAACACAGGACTAGCCAGATATCCCTCCGGGAAGGACCCAGCCAAGGGACGGCTCCTGTAAGGAAACCACCAAAACCTACTAGGAATTGCTCCCACCTAGCCAGAATCCTGTTCCACACTGATGAGGGGCAACACCCTGAAACAGCTGTATGTGGATGGTTCCCTGGCCTTGGTTTTTCCCTTGTCATTACATTGACTTATAGGGCCACTTAATATGGTGGTTTTGGTGGTTTCACTACAGGAGCTGCCCCTTGGCTGGGTCCTTCCCGGAGGGATATCTGGTTAGTCCTGTGTTTTGAGACTCTTCAATGAGGCTCCACGGGCTCCTCTTTTGCATATTCATTCAGGTGCATTGCCAGGGAGCAATACACCTAGGATTTCACTGCATTGAGAGCCTTCACTAGCAGCCGGCAGTGTTATCGTTTGGTTGGTCTCCCTGAGATCAGCGATCTGTTTCTCAAATGTACCTTTCAGACTGCTGAAACACATGGCCATCACAGCAGCACTGTATACTACCACCAGAGAAACCACTATATGCGCTGGGAAAGCGAGAACACGGAAGTTTAGAAAACTCTTCTTTTATCAACACAAAAAAACTGATTGGAAAAAAACACCAACAAACTTTTCCAGAGACATAAAGAAAGCCTATCTAAGAGTAATGGCTCATGAATAATGCACCGCGCTCTTTGAGATTGTAATGAGGCCCCAACACATCACCGCGGTGTCTACAGAGCTTACAGGGTACAGAGCGATGTGCACACCGCCATCTCAGGAAACAGCAATCTCATTACGAGACATTCTCAGTCCTGTAAGCATGCTGGGGTACAGTCCTATGTATTTGGGGTACAGTCCTGTGCAGCCTATATATGTGGGGTACAGTCCTGTGCAGCCTATATATGTGGGGTACAGTCCTGTGCAGCCTATATATGTGGGGTACAGTCCTGTGCAGCCTATATATGTGGGGTACAGTCCTGTGCAACCTATATCTGTGGGGTACAGTCCTGTGCAGCCTATATCTGTGGGGTACAGTCCTGTGCAGCCTATATATGTGGGGTACAGTCTTGTGCAGCCTATATCTGTGGGGTACAGTCCTGTGCAGCCTATATATGTGGGGTACAGTCCTGTGCAGTCTATATATGTGGGGTACAGTCCTGTGCAGCCTATATCTGTGGGGTACAGTCCTGGGCAGCCTATATATGTGGGGTACAGTCTTGTGCAGCCTATATCTGTGGGGTACAGTCCTATATATGTGGGGTACAGTCCTGTGCAGCCTATATCTGTGGGGTACAGTCCTGTGCAGCCTATATATGTGGGGCACAGTCCTGTGCAGCCTATATATGTGGGGTACAGTCCTGTGCAGCCTATATATGTGGGGCACAGTCTTGTGCAGCCTATATATGTGGGGTACAGTCCTGTGCAGCCTATATATGTGGGGTACAGTCCTGTGCAGCCTATATATGTGGGGTACAGTCTTGTGCAGCCTATATCTGTGGGGTACAGTCCTGTGCAGCCTATATATGTGGGGTACAGTCCTGTGCAGTCTATATATGTGGGGTACAGTCCTGTGCAGCCTATATCTGTGGGGTACAGTCCTGGGCAGCCTATATATGTGGGGTACAGTCTTGTGCAGCCTATATCTGTGGGGTACAGTCCTATATATGTGGGGTACAGTCCTGTGCAGCCTATATCTGTGGGGTACAGTCCTGTGCAGCCTATATATGTGGGGCACAGTCCTGTGCAGCCTATATATGTGGGGTACAGTCCTGTGCAGCCTATATATGTGGGGCACAGTCTTGTGCAGCCTATATATGTGGGGTACAGTCCTGTGCAGCCTATATATGTGGGGTACAGTCCTGTGCAGCCTATATATGTGGGGTACAGTCTTGTGCAGCCTATATATGTGGGGCACAGTCTTGTGCAGCCTATATATGTGGGGTACAGACCTGTGCAGCCTATATCTGTGGGGTGTAGTGGTAATACAGCTCACACAGTGTGGTGCAGTGCTGGTTTAGTCTTCATCTGCTGGAGGGGTTCACCTGTAATATGCATTCGGCTGCTTCACGCTGCTCTTATTTCCACAGACCACAGATAATGTATGTGAAGACAGACGAGGGTCTCAGCGGGTTAAATGGCTCCTGACATTGTTGTTTTCTCTTCGAGTCAATCTATTCAACAGCGACTAGTACACATGACTGTCCTCAGCAGAAACTGAATTTATTTTCACAACAGGGTTTGAGTAAAGAAGGCGACTGCAGAAAGTGACGGCCACTTAGACAAAGTGACAGGACAATGAAGAAGAAACCACAAGAAACGGGGTTCATTGCTGGAACGTAGATGAGAATGCAGACTATTACTTCAGATACAACAGGATGATGATGATGATGATGGTGGAGACAACCCAACCACACAGCTGGTGAGGCTACATCATCACATAACCATGAAAATGTATCAGGAATTCTGGGCAGAAACCGCAACATCTGCCTAAACTACATAACTCAGAGCAAGTAACATAAGCGGCGATGATGATATCACTTTACCTTGTGAACTTCTGAAGCTTGGAGGAAGACTCCGGGACAAACATGGGAATAGTCTTTTTATGTCTGAAAAAAAAAAAAGAAAATAATAATGAAAAACAATGAAACTGAAAAAGGGTGCACAGAATATAAATGTTAGCACTAAGGGTGTATGTGTGCAAACTTCAGAGCTGCACTCACTATTCTGCTGGTGGGGTCACTGTGTACATACATTACATTACTGATCCTGAGTTACATCTTGTATTATACTCCAGAGCTGCACTCACTATTCTGCTGGTGGGGCCACTGTATACATACATTACATTACTTATCCTATACTGATCCCGAGTTACATCCTGTATATTACTCCAGAGCTGCACTCACTATTCTGCTGGTCACTGTGTAAATACCTTACATTACTGACCCTGTACTAATCCTGAGTTATATTATGTATTACACTCCAGAGCTGCACTCACTATTCTGCTGATTTGCAACATCCATTATAAGCAGAAATAACAGCCCAGATAAGACCAGGCCCTGCTGTAAGTAACAGGGTTTTATGAGGTCGCTGTCCCGTCTTGGTCAGTGATTGGCTGAGCAGCCTATCACTTCAGAGACTGGCCCTGAAGTTCCAGCGGCGGCTGCGGGGACTGGGCAGAGGCCAGGAAGATACCGGGGACCGGGCAGAAGCAATGGAGAGCATGGACAGGTATGTATAAACTATTATTTTCTTTACACATTCATCAGCCTTCGGCGTAGTTGGGGGCTGGTGATTTTTAGGCAGGACCATAAGGCACGATCAGCCGATGGTTATTGTCTATATTACATGGAGCGATAACCTGCTGGACTATCCTGATTTGGCAGATCGTCGCTCTGTGTAGTAGGGCCCTTACACCATGCCTGTCTTGTATACACGGTGTTATGCACTAAATAAGAATAATGTAGAATCGTCCTTCCCTCCGGAGCTGAGCTCCCGATTCCTCACGTCAGCCACTTTCGTGCGCTCTTGTATGGTTATTATCCGCTTCATTATAAATCTGCATATTGCAGATCCAGAGAAATGTCATTTGCAGCATGTAATGTGAAGCTTCTCGCTCAGCGGCGTCTCCTTCCAGAAGGTCAGCAGAGTGTAAGCTGCTGAACGAGAGGAAAGTCACGCTCTGGGGTCAGCACGGAGGATGAGACTGATGGGGGAATCCATGGGTTACAGAGGGTCCTCTATCTATTGGAAGCAAAAATCCTGCTCTGTCCGGTCATGGTACATCGGTGCGCTCCATTACTGTCAATAGGAGAGACAGGGGTCAGCCATGTTGGATTTCACCATGTCCAACGCGGCTTTCTGTTCTATTTTTGCTTGAACTATAAGCAAACTCGGAGTTAAGACGAGTACTCCAGCAAAAAGTGCCAGAGATTTGTAATTTACTTCCAGTACTTCTCAGCTGCTGTATGTCCCGCAGAAAGTGGTGTATTTTTTCAAGTCTGGAGAGCAGGAGAGAAGTTTTCTATGGGGATTTGCTGCTGCTCTGGACAGTTCCTGACATGGACAGAGGTGGCAGCAGAGAGCACTGTGTCAGACTAGAAAGAAAACAACATTTCCTGAAGGACATACAGAAGCTGATAGAATAATAGAAGTAAATTACAAATCTGTATAACTTTCTGGCTCCAGTTGATTTGAAAGAAAGAAAAAAAAAAAGATGGTGCTGAACAACCCCTTCAATTTCCAAGGCTACAGAATAAGTAAGTTTGGTTGTAGCACAGAGTTTTGCCTCCGGAGCTGTGCTCTTCAGTCATCATCTCTCTTCTCATGCGTAGACAGTGATCGGCACAAGCAGTAAATCCACCATATTAAGCGCACCTACCTGTGCCGGTTATGATTCATCGGCAGTGTCACAGCCGTATACTGGAGCTTTGGGAAGTAATCCCGTATATCAATGTGTGTGATCTGAAGGCTCCAGACTTAGAAATGACAGTGACTCAGTCTTCTTCCTCCTACTCCTATCCTGAAATGTATTGTTAACCCAGGTCCTACAATTCTCTTAAAAGGCATCTCCACCCACATCCTATTTATAGATGAAAGCCATTAAGAAGGCACTTACCTGCCTGGGGTAACGGGGAGGTGAACCGCTCCATAGCCCCTTACTACATCGTTCCCAAAGACGTCCGGTCCGTAGACGCTGACTACGATCTGGGGCCCTAAAACACAGAAATCAAAATAATTTAATACAAATTTTCTTGCACCAGTTGATTTTATAGAAATTTTTATTTTGGTGAACTACCCCTTTAAAACAACTCAAAATCCCCCCCCCCCCCCCCAAACCACTTGTACCTTCAGATAGCTGCTTTTAATCCAAGATCTGTCCTGGAGTCCGTTCTTCAGGTGATGCAGTTATTGTCCTAAAAACAACTTTTAAACTTGCAGCCCTGTGTCAAATTGGCTAGGCCTAGAGTGTCTATGCCCAAGCCTTGCACCACTTCTCCTCCCCCCCCCCCTCATCATCATTAGGAACACCCAAGGCAGGATTTCTCCTATTCATCACTTGTCTGCACACTGCACATGGGCTGGATTGTTAAGGCACAGTGCAGTGTTTAGACAAGTGGTGATTAGGAGAAATCCTGGCCAGAGGCATTCCTAATAATTAGGAGGGCGGGGAGGAGGGACGGATGGGCGGTGCAGGCCTAGGACACAGACAATCTAGGCCACACCAATTTGACACAGGGTTGCAAGTTTTTTTTTTTTTTTATGTTTTTTTAGAACAATAATTGCATCACCTGCTGAACAGACCCCAGGACGGATCTTGGATTAAAATCAGCTATCTGAAGGTACAAGCGGTTTGGGGAGGTCAGATTTTGGGTACATAGTCGCAATGTGATACTGTCGTGGCCAAGATCACAACTGGCGGCCTGTCAGAGCATGCTGGGAGTTGTCGTTTTGAAACTGCTAGAGAGCTTTGGCTGTCCAGGCATGATGGGAATTGTAGTTTTGCAACAGCTGAAGGGCCGAAGGTTCCCCATCCCTGCTCTAGGTATATAGAGAATTAGTAAGTCTGCCTCAATATCAGTGAGGAGTTGATGGCTACAGAAGAGACAACAAGGCATTTGACATGTTTAATATGTAGTCAGTAAACTCGAGCAGCGGGGGGCATCTACGAGGAAATGCGCCCTGATGCAAATGCACCTTTGTTCGGTGAGGAGGCAGCGGCCTGGTAAAGCCTCAGCAGGAACTGAAGCAGTGAATGGAGATAAAGAAGAACAAGGACTGGTACTGAACATCAGAGTTTCCGGCCCTGAAGAAGAAGCTGGGACATGAAAGAAAAGGACGTGCGACCTCTCAGGATGGCTCTGCATACAATCAATAGTCAAGAGGCTTCACATGTAACCGGGCCGCAACAGAGAGAGACCCCAGGGAAGGACGGCTGCCTCCCCTGATGAATATAGGCATGCTTTGCATCTATGAGGGATGGGGGCTGTGATGGATCTCATCAAAGCTGATTTATAAAGTGGGAGAAGGGAATTGTGACATTAGCATAAAGCACATGCGCCACTCTGATCTCCGTCAACAGGAATTAGGGCAGACCCTCCTGCGCCAGGCAAGACCCCCCCAATGGGCTATAAAAGACATCACCCGTCACGTCTTGTTCCCTCACTCTGTATATGACTAGAAACAATAGGTTACGCTAGTTGTGGATATCAGTATAAGAAAAAAATGACCTAACAGGCAATGACAATATGAGCAACACATGATACCAGGGCAGGGCCACTCCGCTTCCACTGCTGGGCACATCCGACTGATGACATCCGTACTGATATCCTGTTTGTCCTGACCCACTGACTCCTGGATTAGACTCCATTATAAGTTTGTGAACCAGACTGATGTATGTCTCCTCATCTGTTAGGGTGTCTCCTAGGTTCCATCTTATACACTTCTATTCTATCTGGACTCTGGGTTGCATGTTGGCAGTGTAACCTTTGTAGCGCCCCCTTCTGATTGATAACAGCTGCAGGTATGTCCACCAGAGTCTTCATGGATTTTATCACACACTTCAAAACATTGTGACTACAATCTCTGTACATTGCTGCAGAACAGGTTGGAGCTATATAAATAAAGGGAGAATATTGTGGTGTTGTACTGTGAAGATCTACAGTGGCCGGACAGCGAAATATGGAGAGAAGAGATGCTACTTCACCTCATGTCAGTCACCATTCTATCTATTTATTGCTAAAGGAAACTTTCAAAAAATCCTGGCTCATTTAAGCCCGCCCTGCTGAAACCACACCCACTGCAGACTGCTGACCCCTACGACCTGGAAGTTTTTAAGGTAAATAACTAAACGCAAATCTAAAAAGCAGCAACAAAGGAGGAGGTCCAGGGACACAAAAAGCTGGAGGAAATTACTAAGGAAAAGGGACAGATTACAAATGATTCTCTATTCCAGGGATGGGAAACCTTTGGCCCGTCAGCTGTTGCAAAACTACAATTCCCATCATGCCTGGACAGCCAAAGCTTCGCTTTGGCTGTCCAGACATGATGGGAATTGTAGTTTTGCAACAGCTGGAGGGCTGAAGGCTTCCCATCCCTGCTCTATTCCAATAATAAAAAGCTGTCTCTTTAACTGTTGGAGAACTACAATTCCCAGAAGTTGTAGTTTTGCAATAGCTGGAGAGCCTGAGGTTGAAGCACTATAATGATTATATATTACTACGCTGTTTTACTGTTTCCATTTTTGTGTGATTTTTATCTATAAAAAAAGTATTCCTTACCATTGCATTATAAATAACTAGAAAGGGAAAGCCTAGGATTGAGCACCACCTGGTGGTAGAATGTCGGCATGACAAGGTTTCACACAATCCTCAAGGTCACCTGGCCCATTCACTGGAAAGGTTGGATTATAATAGCAATCATATTGTTATCCAACTTTTCCATCAACGATTTCAAGTAAAAAATGATGCAATATTAGCATATTAGAGAATAATCTCTAGAGAATAGTTCTATGGAAGTACTTACAGCCATACGGGTTGGTGCTTTTAAATGTTATCTCAATAGGGAAGTTCCACACAATGCTTCGGTTCGCAGTTCGGTTCTTAGAAGCGATTTGGGATATTCCTTCTTCCACCCCCTAAAGAATGATAAAAGATGAACTACTGAAATGGAGGATTACATCACATCCATGGCTGTATATAATGATCAGAGACGTCAGACATCACAACAGCGCAATTCCATCAGAAGATGTGGTGTGAGCCACCAAATGTGAGCAGCCGGCAGATATTATTTTATCTCTGCAGTTGAGTCATCACTCAGCTTTCCCAGATCCCTGAATGACACATTTCCCTGATTATGTAGCCATAGACTACAGTATTGATGTGTAACTGGGCAGATTTGCATGGAGGGTCCTCGCATAGATCATGTGACCGATGAACACATGGGACGCTCTTTCTTACAGAAAATAATTTCAATGGGCCAGCTTTGGGTGTGTGTGAATAAAGTCATGGTTGTTGCACCTTATTGCTGTGTTGCACTCTTGAGTGTTTTGCAATTACAGTCCTTTACTTTGTAATATAACTTTATTAAAATAAATGTATAGGGTTTTTTTATCTATCATTCAACTTCCATTTAGCGGCAGCAGTAAGGGGTGACACCGGACCCTCTGCTGCCACCAACATTTCTGTCGGGAACTGCAGTACATTTGCTTTAAGTTTTTCACATGGCTAGAAGAGCGCCAAGGTGGGACAACCGCTGCTGCGGTCCTGTTTTTTTTTTGTTTATTACAGGGCCGTCCCCACGCACGCTGCCATTCCCAGGCATCGGTGGTCAGGAAGCCAAGAACAGCCAAGTTGGCGATGTTATGCAGTTTAAAGGGGTTATCCAGCAATACAAAAACATGGCCACTTTTCCCCCCTACTGTTGACTCCAGTTTGGGGGGGGGGGGGGGGTGAAACTTAGTTCCTTTGAAGTAAATGAAGCTTAATTGCAAACTGCAGCTGAACTGGAGACAACAGTAGGGGGAAAAGTGGCCATGTTTTTGTAGCGCTGGATAACTCCCATTGACGCTATCATAAATTATGCATCTATATGCTACATTGTTTCTGTAATGCCCAAGTTATAGTAACAGTATACTGTAGCTCGCACGGCTATGCTGTGTCTGCAATTCCCATCAACCCCTACAGAAACTAGATAGATGTGTAACATAGTAGCTTTGGCTGTTCTGGCTCCCAGACCACCCAGAAAGAAGGTGGTGGTGGGACCCACATCAATTTCTTGTATATCCTGTGGATATGCTGTAAATATCCCAATGGGAATACCCCTTTTATTCTGAGGGCTGGTCTATAATCTGATTATACTTAAAGGGGGAGATTTATCAAACATGGTGTAAAGTGAAACTGGCTCAGTTGCCCCTAGCAACCAATCAGATTCCACCTTTCATTTTCCAAAGAGTCTGTGAGGAATGAAAGGTGGAATCTGATTGGTTGCTAGGGGCAACTGAGCCAGTTTCACTTTACACCATGGTTGCTAAATCTCCCACAAAATGTCTAATCTAGGATCTGAAATTAATTTAGGGTCTAAATCTTTTTTCTTTCTTTTTCTCTGATCTGGGGTCTGAAATAACGTTGTCTGGTCTGCCGCCCTTTTAATACTGCAATGTAAGGCAGTGTGACGGCAACCAATCAGAGCTCATTTTCTTAAATCATGAACCTAACCTATAGGTAGGTATGGACTTTTGTGTGCGGTCAGCATGGGGGCCACACCTGAAGATCCCATTGATTCTAATAGAAGCTTCAGGGTGTAACTATGTAAAAGTGGGACTTTTCTTACATACAGTTCCCAGTCTTAAAGGAGAAGTCTGGCCTCAGCAAACTTCTGACAGACTGAAGAGGCAGGGGAGAAAATAACAATCATGTACTGCTTACCTCTCCCGGTGCCCACGATTCAGCGCCTGACCGGCTCCAGGACCCCGCCAGAAGGCATTTTTCCTCGAGTTGTGATGACGTCCTGACAGGGAAAATGCCTGTCCTGACTGATGGACTGGCCGCTCAGCCAATCAGAGACTGCAGGAGCATCCCGCCCCAGTCACTGACTGGCTAAGCAGGCAGTCTACCAGCTGGGATGTAAAGTTGGCTCTGCTGGATATCCCAAAGCCCAGCGGGGCCCTGTAGCGGCAATCTGGTGCTGGAGAGGCGAGTTAGTATTGTTTGTAATGTTCCCTGCCTGCCCTGAGATTTGAAGGAATATGCCTGTGGCCAGACTTGTCCTTTAATAACGAGATATTTAAAGGAAATGTACCATTAGGAACATCGCCGTACATGGGAACCGGGCCGAGGTTCAAAAAAAGGACCGTGCTGGCGACGTTACATACATGGGTAATATTTCCCGGCGTCATTTCATTATAAATCAGTTTAAATCTTCACAGTACAGTACTGACACAGCTGCGCAGCTGTGTCAGTACAGTGACGCAAACTGTCCGTTCCGTTGCACATCGTCCATAGTTACATGTGTAAATGTAGACATGCCCTACGATTACATCAAGAATGAAACACGTGTAACATGGACGGATTTTGATCAGAATTTTAGGCACAATAGTTATGCTGTGTGTGAACTCCGCCTTATGGTGACGGCCAAGATAGGAGGGTTCCGCGGGGTACTTACAGAGGTGGGGGCCCAGTCGTGTCCGTACACAAAGCAGTACTTGCAGTAGAGATCATCAAACTCTGGGAACTGGAGGAAAAGAAAGAGAAATGTGAGGAAAGAAGAGTGCGAGGAGCATGGCCGGAGGAGAGAAGAAGCCCCTCACTAAGACTCACAACTATCTTATGGCGGACCCCGGGGACCATGCTGGCCCTGGTTATGGGGGTCTCCGGTGATGATGAAGATTCAAGGCGCACACCTTATCCACCATAGTGTATTATACAGGATGACCAACACAACGTTCACCGCCTGCTAATCCGGCTAGTGCAGGCGGCCATATTACCAGCATTTCCAGACTATCAGATGCCGGATGATCCCCCTTTAAGCTTGTCGCCCATAGCAACCAATCAACATGCAGCTTTCATTCTCTCAATACAGTTTACAATACACTCCTGCTCCCCATCTGTTGCAAAACTACAACTCCCATCATGCCCTGACAGCCGAAGCTAAAGCTTCGGCTTTCAGGCATGATGGGAGTTGTAGTTTTGCAACAGCTGGGGGGCTGAAGGGTCCCCATTGCTGGTTAAGAGAATGAACAGTGCCGGACTATTAGGCATTGATCAGGAATTCCGGACTACTGGGTGAAGGACTGGGCTTTCTCTTATTATGGGTCAGTATACAGAGGACGGGTCTCGCGATACTACTAGGCCTCACCTCCGCGCTCTCAATCTGTCCATTCACGTTCAGGAGAAAGACGCTCGGATTAGAAGCCATAGCCGGCGCCGTGACCGGAGACCCGGGCGAAAAAGGCCGGAGAAGGATTCAAGCACGGAAAGTAACGGCGATAATGCAGACTGCGGGGCGTTGCTAAGGGACGCGCCGACCATAACAACAAGAAACTACGGCGAGCGGGAGGGTCAGAACTCCTAAAGCGTTTAGCAGTCACAGAGGAGGACGGCGGATTACTGATAGCTATACATTGTAGGATAGACGTGAGGAGAGTGATAGTGTGCAGTGTGCCGCTACTCTGTATAGCAGAGCTGGTTACACAATGATATGGCGGGATGTATACTGGTGGTATAGGGAGAGTTGCCATTGAGTCTATATTGTAAGCTGATTCTTGACTCCACCAAATACCTTCAGCTTAGGTGAGAAGGAGGAGGGGATGAGGGGCTGCTGGGATAGCCTGTATCCACAGCCCAATGAGCTTTATTCTGGTATATGAGGTCATTATAGGCAGAGACCCAGTCACATGCTGCATTATACTCCAGAGCTGCACTCACTGTGTGTGTGTCTATAATATGCTGGGGGTCCTATACTGGGGTCTAAAATATGCTGGGGGTCCTATACTGGGGTCTAAAATATGCTGGGGGTCTGATACTGGGATATATAATATGCTGAGGGTCTGATACTGGGATATATAATATGCTGGGGGTCTTACACTGGGGTCAGTAATATACTGGGATATATAATATGCTGGGGGTCTTATACTGGGACCAGTAATATGCTGGGGGTCTTTTAGTGGGGCCTGTAATATGCTGGGGGTCTAATACTGGGGTCTATAATATGCTGGGGGTCTAATACTGGGGTCTATAATATGCTGGGGGTCTAATACTGGGGTCTATAATATGCTGGAGGACTTATACTGGGACCAGTAATATGCTGTGGGTCTTATACTGCGACCAGTAATATGCTGGGGTCTATAATATGCTGAGGGTCTTATACTGGGGTCAGTAATATACTGGGATATATAATATGCTGGGGGTCTAATACTGGGGTCTATAATATGCTGGAGGTCTTATACTGCGACCAGTAATATGCTGGGGGTCTAATAGTGGGGGCTGTAATATGCTGGAGGTCTAATAGTGGGCGCTGTAATATGCTGGTGGTCTGATACTGGGACCAGTAATCAGGGCTGTGGAGTCGGAGTTGGAGCTAGTTTTGGCTGGAGTCAGAGTCGGAGTTGGAGTCAGAAAAAAAATGTACTGACTCAGACTCCAGCTTTTAAAAAAAATCTTTAAAAAATTGGAGAATTGAATTTTGATATGAATTTTACAAGTTTTGCTCATGAATATATATTTTGAGCAACATTCTGATAGGACACTGGCCCTATTACATAAGGGTGGTCGGGGAATATATCAGTAATAGGACACTGGCCCTATTACATGAGGGTGGTCGGGGAATATATCAGTAATAGGACACTGGCCCTATTACATAAGGGGGGTCGGGGAATATATCAGTAATAGGACACTGGCCCTATTACATGAGGGGGGTCGGGGAATATATCAGTAATAGGACACTGGCCCTATTACATGAGGGGGGTCGGGGAATATATCAGTAATAGGACACTGGCCCTATTACATAAGGGTGGTCGGGGAATATATCAGTAATAGGACACTGGCCCTATTACATAAGGGTGGTCGGGGATATATATGAGTAATAGGACACTGGCCCTATTACATAAGGGGGGTCGGGGAATATATCAGTAATAGGACAATGGCCCTATTACATAAGGGGGGTCGGGGAATATATCAGTAATAGGACACTGGCCCTATTACATAAGGGGGGTCGGGGAATATATCAGTAATAGGACACTGGCCCTATTACATAAGGGTGGTCGGGGAATATATCAGTAATAGGACACTGGCCCTATTACATAAGGGTGGTCGGGGAATATCAGTAATAGGACACTGGCCCTATTACATAAGGGTGGTCGGGGAATATATCAGTAATAGGACACTGGCCCTATTACATAAGGGGGGTCGGGGAATATATCAGTAATAGGACACTGGCCCTATTACATTAGGGTGGTCGGGGAATATATCAGTAATAGGACACTGGCCCTATTACATAAGGGTGGTCGGGGAATATATCAGTAATAGGACACTGGCCCTATTACATAAGAGGGGTCATGGAAAAGTTGTCGGTCACTATTTGGCAGTTTGTTTCTGAGCTGGAAGAGTCCATTGTGTGGGGGGAGATCTGTGCTGTTCTCTTCCTGGATGCTGGATGACTGTATATGAGCAGCAGTGTAATATGGAGATATCCTGTGTAATATAGAGGAGGAGGAGAAGACATAAGTAGTGTAGCAGTAACCTCTGTCCTCAGTGTGTTTTCTCTCTGGGAGAAGATTGTGTGTTTTTCTTCAGTGTTCTATGGCTGCAGTAGGCTGTGTGTGTACTATGACTACAGCAGGCTGTGTGTGCTATAGCTGCAGCTGTGTGTGTGTGTGCTATAGCTGCAGAAGGCTGTGTGTGTGTGCTATAGCTGTAGTAGGCTGTGTGTATGTGTGCTATGACTACAGCAGGCTGTGTGTGTGCTATGGCCGCAGCAGGCTGTGTGTATGTGTGCTATGGCTGCAGTAGGCTGTGTGTATGTGTGCTATGACTGCAGTAGGCTGTGTGTATGTGTGCTATGACTACAGCAGGCTGTGTGTGTGTGCTATGGCTGCAGTAAGCTGTGTGTATGTGTGCTATGACTAGAACAGGCTGTGTGTGCACACTATGGCTGCAGCAAGCTGTGTGTATGTGTGCTATGGCTGCAGCAAGCTGTGTGTGTGTGTGTGTGCTATGGCCGCAGCAGGCTGTGTGTGTGTGCTATGGCTGCAGCAGGCTGTGTGTGTGTGTGCTATGACTACAGCAGGCTGTGTGTGCACACTATGGCTGCAGCAGGCTGTGTGTGGTGTGTGCTATGGCTGAAGCAGGCTGTGTGTGTGCTATGGCTGAAGCAGGCTGTGTGTGTGCTATGGCCGCAGCAGGCTGTGTGTGTGCGCTATGGCTGCAGCAGGCTGTGTGTGTGTGCGTGCTTTTGCGTGCCCCCACAGTGACCCTTCTCTATATCACTATGTGTGACCCCTCTCTATATCACTATGTGTGACCCCTCTCTATATCACTATGTGTGACCCCTCTCTATATCACTATGTGTGACCCCCTGTATATCACTATGGCTGACCTCTATATTACAGGTATCTGGCAGTGTTAGCAGTGTTTCTTAGTGTATGGTGAATATTTAGTTAGAAACATAGAAGATTGTCAGCAGGAAAAGACCACCTGCTCCATCTAGTCTAGTTCTGAGTTGTTCAGGACATGGAGGCTGGAGACTGGCTGCATCCACTGCACACACAGGAGAAGCTTACTTTGTATGTTTCAGAAGTCGCCCCAGGATCATGTAGGACATTAGGAAGAAGCTGCTGAGCCAGTGTGATAAATAACTCCCCTGGTATATGACTGGCCATTTATGAAGGAGCAGGAGTCGGAGTCGGTCCTAATAAAATTCAGGAGTCGGAGTTGGAGTCGGTCCTGATAAAATTCAGGAGTCGGAGTTGGAGTCGGAGCTGTGGCTTACCGACTCCACAGCCCTGCCAGTAATATGCTGGGGGTCTAATAGTGTGGCCTGTAATATGCTAGGGGTCTAATAGTGTGGTATATAATGTAATATACTGGGGGTCCTATACTGGGGTCTATAATATACTGGGGGTCTGATACTGGGATGTATAATATGCTAGGGGGTCTGATACTGGGACCAGTAATATGCTGGGGGTCTAATAATGGGACCTGTAATATGCTGGGATTCTGATACTGGGGCAAGTACTATGCTGGGCAGTGGCGTAGCTACAGGGGTCGCAACGGTCGCAGTTGCGACCCGGCCCGCCAGCCAGGGGGGCCCGGCTGGGCCCCCCATGCCACCTTGCTGTGACCCCGAAGCTCCTTGCAGTGGCGTAGCTACCACGGTCGCGGCGGCCGCTACCAAGGGGGGGCCCGTGAGGCCCCCCCTTGCCACTGCACTGGTCCCCTCCCACTCCCTCTTGTGACCGCAAGCAATGTTTTGCCTGCGATCACAAGAGGCGGCTGGGACGGGCCGGCTGACGTGCGGGGCTGGGAGCATCAGGTAGGCAAAAAGACAGATCCAGCGAAGCTCCGCCCCCTCCGCGGGAAGCCCCGCCCCGCCCCCACCGCGAGAAGCCGCCAGCGCGCGTGACTAGAAGACTAGAGGAACCATTCAGGTGAGTAAAGATTTTTTTGTTTTAAAGGACATGATGGGGGTGTAGTGGTATGAGGATGGAACAAGGGGATGATGGGGGGTGTAGTGGTATGATGATGATGGAACAAGAGGATGATGGGGGGTATAGTGGTATGAGGATGGAACAAGAGGATGATGGGGGTGTAGTGGTATGATGATGATGGAACAAGAGGATGATGGGGGGTGTAGTGGTATGGTGGTGGAACAAGAGGATGATGGGGGGTGTAGTGGTATGGTGGTGGAACAAGAGGATGATGGGGGTGTAGTGGTATGATGAAGGAACAAGAGGATGACGGGGGTGTAGTGGTATGATGATGAGGGTGTAGTGGTATGATGATGATGGAACAAGAGGATGATGGGGGTGTAGTGGTATGATGATGGAACAAGAGGATGATGAGGGGTGTAGTGGTATGATGGAACAATAGGATGATGGGGGGTGTAGTGGTATGATGATGGGGGTGTAGTGGTATGATGATGATGAAACAAGAGGATGATGGGGGTGTAGTGGTATGATGATGATGAAACAAGAGGATGATGGGGGTGTAGTGGTATGATGATGGAACAAGAGGATGATGAGGGGTGTAGTGGTATGATGATGGGGGTGTAGTGGTATGATGATGGAACAAGAGGATGATGAGGGGTGTAGTGGTATGATGATGATGGAACAAGAGGATGATGGGGGTGTAGTGGTATGATGATGAAACAAGAGGATGATGGGGGTGTAGTGGTATGAGGATGGAACAAGAGGATGATGGGGGGTGTAGTGGTATGAGGATGGAACAAGAGGATGATGGGGGGTATAGTGGTATGAGGATGGAACAAGAGGATGATGGGGGTGTAGTGGTATGATGATGATGGAACAAGAGGATGATGGGGGGTGTAGTGGTATGGTGGTGGAACAAGAGGATGATGGGGGGTGTAGTGGTATGGTGGTGGAACAAGAGGATGATGGGGGGTGTAGTGGTATGGTGGTGGAACAAGAGGATGATGGGGGTGTAGTGGTATGATGAAGGAACAAGAGGATGACGGGGGTGTAGTGGTATGATGATGAGGGTGTAGTGGTATGATGATGATGGAACAAGAGGATGATGGGGGTGTAGTGGTATGATAATGGAACAAGAGGATGATGAGGGGTGTAGTGGTATGATGGAACAATAGGATGATGGGGGGTGTAGTGGTATGATGATGGGGGTGTAGTGGTATGATGATGATGAAACAAGAGGATGATGGGGGTGTAGTGGTATGATGATGATGAAACAAGAGGATGATGGGGGTGTAGTGGTATGATGATGGAACAAGAGGATGATGAGGGGTGTAGTGGTATGATGATGGGGGTGTAGTGGTATGATGATGGAACAAGAGGATGATGAGGGGTGTAGTGGTATGATGATGATGGAACAAGAGGATGATGGGGGTGTAGTGGTATGGTGGTGGAACAAGAGGATGATGGGGGGTGTAGTGGTATGATGAAGGAACAAGAGGATGATGGGGGTTGTAGTGGTATGATGATGATGAAACAAGAGGAAGATGGGGGTGTAGTGGTATGATGATGATGGAACAAGAGGATGATGGGGGTGTAGTGGTATGATGATGATGGAACAAGAGGATGATGGGGGTGTAGTGGTATGATGATGATGGAACAAGAGGATGACGGGGGTGTAGTGGTATGATGATGAGGGTGTAGTGGTATGATGATGGGGGTGTAGTGGTATGATGATGGAACAAGAGGATGATGAGGGGTGTAGTGGTATGATGATGGGGGTGTAGTGGTATGATGATGGAACAAGAGGATGATGAGGGGTGTAGTGGTATGATGATGATGGAACAAGAGGATGATGGGGGTGTAGTGGTATGGTGGTGGAACAAGAGGATGATGGGGGGTGTAGTGGTATGATGAAGGAACAAGAGGATGATGGGGGTGTAGTGGTATGATGATGATGAAACAAGAGGAAGATGGGGGTGTAGTGGTATGATGATGATGGAACAAGAGGATGATGGGGGTGTAGTGGTATGATGATGATGGAACAAGAGGATGATGGGGGTGTAGTGGTATGATGATGATGGAACAAGAGGATGATGGGGGTGTAGTGGTATGATGATGAAACAAGAGGATGATGGGGGGTGTAGTGGTATGATGATGATGGAACAAGAGGATGATGGAGGGTGTAGTGGTATGATGATGATGGAACAAGAGGATGACGGGGGTGTAGTGGTATGATGATGAGGGTGTAGTGGTATGATGATGATGGAACAAGAGGATGATGGGGGTGTAGTGGTATGATGATGAAGGAACAAGAGGATGATGGGGGGTGTAGTGGTATGATGATGATGGAACAAGAGGAAGATGGGGGGTGTAGTGGTATGATGAAGGAACAAGAGGATGATGGGGGGTGTAGTGGTATGATGAGGATGGAACAAGAGGATGATGGGGGGTGTAGTGGTATGATGATGATGGAACAAGAGGATGATGGGGGTGTAGTGGTATGATGATGAAACAAGAGGATGATGGGGGGTGTAGTGGTATGATGATGATGGAACAAGAGGATGATGGGGGTGTAGTGGTATGATGATGAAACAAGAGGATGATGGGGGTGTAGTGGTATGATGATGAAACAAGAGGATGATGGGGGGTGTAGTGGTATGATGATGGGAGTGTAGTGGTATGATGATGGAACAAGAGGATGATGAGGGGTGTAGTGGTATGATGATGGGGGTGTAGTGGTATGATGATGGAACAAGAGGATGATGAGGGGTGTAGTGGTATGATGATGATGGAACAAGAGGATGATGGGGGGGTGTAGTGGTATGATGGAACAATAGGATGATGGGGGTGTAGTGGTATGATGATGAAACAAGAGGATGATGGGGGTGTAGTGGTATGATGATGAAACAAGAGGATGATGGGGGGTGTAGTGGTATGATGATGAAACAAGAGGATGATGGGGGTGTAGTGGTATGATGATGGAACAAGAGGATGATGGGGGTGTAGTGGTATGATGATGATGGAACAAGAGGATGATGGGGGTGTAGTGGTATGATGATGGAACAAGAGGATGACGGGGGTGTAGTGGTATGATGATGATGGAACAAGAGGATGATGGGGGGTGTAGTGGTATGATGATGATGGAACAAGAGGATGACGGGGGTGTAGTGGTATGATGATGATGGAACAAGAGGATGATGGGGGTGTAGTGGTATGATGATGATGGAACAAGAGGATGACGGGGGTGTAGTGGTATGATGATGATGGAACAAGAGGATGATGGGGGGTGTAGTGGTATGTTGATGATGAAACAAGAGGATGATGGGGGTGTAGTGGTATGATGATGAAACAAGAGGATGATGGGGGGTGTAGTGGTATGATGATGAAACAAGAGGATGATGGGGGTGTAGTGGTATGATGATGAAACAAGAGGATGATGGGGTGTAGTGGTATGATGATGGAACAAGAGGATGATGGGGGTGTAGTGGTATGATGATGGAACAAGAGGATGACGGGGGTGTAGTGGTATGATGATGATGGAACAAGAGGATGATGGGGGGTGTAGTGGTATGATGATGATGGAACAAGAGGATGACGGGGGTGTAGTGGTATGATGATGATGGAACAAGAGGATGATGGGGGTGTAGTGGTATGATGATGATGGAACAAGAGGATGACGGGGGTGTAGTGGTATGATGATGATGGAACAAGAGGATGATGGGGGTGTAGTGGTATGATGAAGGAACAAGAGGATGATGGGGGGTGTAGTGGTATGATGATGATGGAACAAGAGGATGATGGGGGTGTAGTGGTATGATGATGATGGAACAAGAGGATGATGGGGGTGTAGTGGTATGATGATGATGGAACAAGAGGATGATGGGGGTGTAGTGGTATGATGATGAAACAAGAGGATGATGGGGGGTGTAGTGGTATGATGATAATGGAACAAGAGGATGATGGGGGTGTAGTAGTATGATGATGAAACAAGAGGATGATGGGGGTGTAGTGGTATGATGATGATGGAACAAGAGGATGATGGGGGTGTAGTAGTATGATGATGAAACAAGAGGATGATGGGGGGTGTAGTGGTATGATGATGAAACAAGAGGATGATGGGGGTGTAGTGGTATGATGATGGAACAAGAGGATGATGGGGGTGTAGTGGTATGATGATGAAACAAGAGGATGATGGGGGGTGTAGTGGTATGATGATGAAACAAGAGGATGATGGGGGTGTAGTGGTATGATGATAAAACAAGAGGATGATGGGGGGTGTAGTGGTATGATGATGATGATGGAACAAGAGGATGATGGGGGGTGTAGTGGTATGATGATGGAACAAGAGGATGATGGGGGTGTAGTGGTATGATGATGAAACAAGAGGATGATGGGGGTGTAGTGGTATGATGATGATGGAACAAGAGGATGATAGGGGTGTAGTGGTATGATGATGGAACAAGAGGATGATGGGGGTGTAGTGGTATGATGATGGAACAAGAGGATGATGGGGGTGTAGTGGTATGATGATGAAACAAGAGGATGATGGGGGTGTAGTGGTATGATGATGGAACAAGAGGATGATAGGGGTGTAGTGGTATGATGATGGAACAAGAGGATGATAGGGGTGTAGTGGTATGATGATGGAACAAGAGGATGATGGGGGTGTAGTGGTATGATGATGATGAAACAAGAGGATGATGGGGGTGTAGTGGTATGATGATGATGGAACAAGAGGATGATAGGGGTGTAGTGGTATGATGATGGAACAAGAGGATGATGGGGGGTGTAGTGGTATGATGATGGAACAAGAGGATGATGGGGTGTAGTGGTATGATGATGAAACAAGAGGATGATGGGGGGTGTAGTGGTATGATGATGAAACAAGAGGATGATGGGGGTGTAGTGGTATGATGATGATGGAACAAGAGGATGATGGGGGGTGTAGTGGTATGATGATGAAACAAGAGGATGATGGGGGGTGTAGTGGTATGATGATGGAACAAAAGGATGATGGAGGGTGTAGTGGTATGATGATGATGGAACAAGAGGATGATGGGGGGTGTAGTGGTATGATGATGGAACAAAAGGATGATGGAGGGTGTAGTGGTATGATGATGATGGAACAAGAGGATGATGGGGGGTGTAGTGGTATGATGATGATGGAACAAGAGGATGATGGGGGGTGTAGTGGTATGATGATGAAACAAGAGGATGATGGGGGGTGTAGTGGTATGATGATGAAACAAGAGGATGATGGGGGTGTAGTGGTATGATGATGAAACAAGAGGATGATGGGGGTGTAGTGGTATGATGATGATGGAACAAGAGGATGATGGGGGGTGTAGTGGTATGATGATGATGGAACAAGAGGATGATGGGGGGTGTAGTGGTATGATGATGAAGGAACAAGAGGATGATGAGGGGTGTAGTGGTATGATGATGAAGGAACAAGAGGATGATGGGGGGTGTAGTGGTATGATGATGAAGGAACAAGAGGATGATGAAGGGTGTATTGGTATGATGATGGAGGGCAGGAGGATGAAAGGGGTAGTAGTATGGTGATGAAGGGGCAGGAGGAGGGGACAACATGGGGGGCATCTGTAAGGGGGATAAAATGGGGGGCCATCTATATGGGGGATAACATGGGGGGCATCTATATGGGGGATAACATGGGGGGCATCTATAAGGGGGAAACATTGGGGGGGCCATCTATAAGGTGGACTACATGGGGGGTGTATACAATAGGGTATGCACAGAGGGGGATATGTACTATAAGGGGATCACATAGTGTCAGGCTAGCTACTAAATGAGGGTGTAAAGGGGCCAATACAGATGTGCAGTGTGTATAGAGATGAGGATGGTGTCAGTGTGAGGAGACTAATATGTCTGTCTGGCAGATTCTGTGGATTCGTGGCTCAGACGTTCTCATAATGGCCCAGGGCAGATGGAGATGAAGATGAAAAGGGAAGAACTCCGATCAGAGAAGACGTCCCCTGTGAGTCACTTGATATAACTGCACTGTAATGTATATGGTGTATAGAGCCTGTGTGGAGCTGCATCCACCTCTATATGACTGGATGAGGTGATATTGGTCTATGTACAGAGGATTATATTCAGTAGCAGTGGTGGTGTTAGTCAGTATGTGGTGGTATTAGTCAGTAGCAGCAGTGGTGTTAGTCAGTATGTGGTGGTATTAGTCAGTAGCAGCAGTGGTGTTAGTCAGTATGTGGTGGTATTATTTGTTGTTATCTGGTACTGTGTTTTATTGGATTTAGTATACTGGATTTGGTCAGTAACAATATGGTGGTGATGGTTGTGGTGTGGCAGTAATATTTCCCCTTGTGTACTGGTAATATGGGTCTCAGTAAACAGGATTTGTTTAGTAACAGTATGGCGGTAATATGTGCGGTGATAATATTTCCTGTATACTGGTATTATTGGTAATATCAGTCTTGAGATATATATCTACCAATAGCATCGAGAAAGGGGGGGGGGCCCAAGTTGACCTCTTGCACCAGGGCCCAAGAGACATTAGCTACACCCCTGATGCTGGGGGTCTTATACTGGGGTCTATAATATGCTGGGGGTCTAATAGTGTGGCCTGTTTTATACTGGGGGTCTGATACTGGGATATATAATATGCTGGGGGGCTGATACTGGGGTATATAATACGCTGGGGGTCTGATACTGGGGTCTATAATATGCTGGGGGTCTGATACTGGGGTCTATAATATGCTGGGGGGGTCTGATACTGGGACCAGTAATATGCTGGGGGTCTAATGGTGGGGTATTACCCATACCCACTACGGAATTTGTGCAGAAATCACAGATGGAGACCCTTTGGGTGGACCGGGGATTGAGCTTCAGAATAACAGTCAATGGGACAGGCGGAACTTCAAGCAGAGTCTGCTGTGCGGAGGCAAGGGAGCAGGTAAGTATACTTTCTTAAAGTGACTCTGTACCCCCAATCTGCCCCCCCCCCCCCAAACCACTTGTACCTTCGGATAGCTGCTTTTAATCCAAGATCTGTCCTGGGGTCCGTTCGGCAGGTGATGCAGTTATTGTCCTAAAAAAATACTTTTAAACTTGAAGCCCGTGCCAAACGGGAGTATCTGTGCCCTAACTTTGCACCACCCCTCCGTCCCTCCTCCCCACCCTCATCATCATTAGGAATGCTCCAGGCAGATTGTCTCCTATTCCCCACCTGTGGCAGCCCGGCACATGGGCTGGATCGTTAAGGACCTGTGCAATGTTCAGCATGGAGAAAATGTTCTAGGGGCATTCCTAATGATGAAGAGAGTGGGGAGGAGGGACGGAGGGGTGGTGCAAAGTTAGGGCACAGATACTCCCATTTGGCATGGGCTTCAAGTTTAAAAGTATTTTTTTAGGACAATAACTGCATCACCTGCCGAACGGACCCCAGGACAGATCTTAGATTAAAAGCAGCTATCCGAAGGTACAAGTGGTTTTGGGGGGGTCAGATTGTGGGTACAGAGTCGCTTTAATCGTGTTTCCGCACCTCCCTGCCTTCTTGTGATTTTTACGTATCAAGGCACTATCTCTTTAAGTTTTTGGTTTGCCCATCTTCGCCAGGAGAGCAGCAATTCGATCTGTGACTGTAATCATTGTAATTTACAGGAGAGCTGTTCTCCTGATCTGTCCAGTCCCGGGGCCAATGTGTGATGCCCCATGGACCTGACTGGTTCCCTTTAATAGTATTTTATCCTGGAGAACCCCTCTAAACCTCTCCTTTGGATGGCAACCCCTCACAGACAACTTCCTCTATGTTCATTCCTTTGTTATTAAAGGGGTAGTCAGCAAAAAAAAAAAAATTTTTTTTGGTGTCAGAAAGTTCCAGAGCCTGGAGAGCAGGAGAGGTTTTCTATGGGGATTTGCTACTGCTCTGAACAGTTCCTGACATGGACAGAGGTGGCAGCAGAGAGCAATGTGTCAGACTGGAAATAATACCACTTCCTGCAGGACATACAGCAGCTGATAAGTACTGAAAGACTGGAGATTTTTTTTTTAATGTAATTTTTATTGAGATTTTTTACACATGTAAAAGACAAACAGAAAGGAGTGGTATCACAAAAAAACTCACACAGCTATACCTAACTAGACAAAGGACATGGGGAGACACGACAGGGAAGAGGGTGCAAGGGAGGGGGATGGAAAGAACTAACCAAAAAGAAGAAGTCAGGGTTTAGGTCAATAGACCAGAGCGCACACAGAACTCATCCCAAGGGGCCCAAACAGAGTCAGACAAGAGCAACTGAATGTTCAGGGAGGCTGTAAGATGTTCAAGGCTCCTAATGTCCTTAATTCTAGCTATGAGATCCTCATATGACGGAGGAGAGCACTTTCAATTATGGGGAATTAGCGATTTGGCCTCAGTCTGGTGGATCCAGGTATCCAGCATGGCATAGATTGATGCTGCAACCCGAGACCAGTAGCCTGCAATAAGAGGGCAGTCCCAGAAGATATGGAGTACGGAGGCCACCAATGCGTTACAATTAGAGATAAGCGTCCATCCGAACCCGATCGTTCGGCATTTGATTAGCGGTGGCTGCAGAACTTGAATAAAGCCCTAAGGCTATGTGGAAAACATGGATATAGTCATTGGCTGTATCCATGTTTTCCAGACAACCTTAGAGCTTTATCCAAGTTCAGCAGCCGCCACTAATCAAATGCCGATCTGCAAACTGGAACAGGTTCTTACTCAGCCAATTCTTTACCACTGGGGGGGGGGGGTCACAGATCTAAGATCCTTAAACAGCTATGGGAAGATTGTGGCATACAATGAGTCGTGTGTAAAAGTAAGCTTAATGGCCAGGTATTTTAGGGAGGTGGCAAAACATCTTTAATTAAAATTAGCCTGTGTAAGGGCTGTGGCGGCATCTTGGGGGCGCCTCAACGCTCCGCACTCCTGCACCTAGCTGTCCTGGCTGGCGCGCTTTTCCCTGCCTCCTAGGGCTTGCACGTGGCAGCAGTCACAGATTTAAAGGAACAGTGCATCCCTAATTGGTTAGTGCACCAATCACCTGCCCTATAAATAAAGCCCCTTTCTGACATTCCCTGTTGGAGCCTCTACATGCTTCCCATTAGTGTGTGGCCCCATGTCTCTGTGTCCTGCCCATTGGTCCTAGCCATTCCTGATTCCTGCCATCTGACTGCTGCCTTGGTTCCAGCAGAGAGCCCTGCTGTGTCCCAGCCTGCCTGCCTACCTGTCTCCAGCTGCACCTTGCCCACCACCACTAGCAAGCCAGAGGGTCGACTGCCGCAACAAGTTCATCGCACCTTGCGGTGGGCACTGGTGAAGACCAATGGCCCCTTAGACTCTGCTCCCTGGTGCTGCTTACGTCATCGCTAGTGGTAGTACAGTGGATCCACGTCTCCCGTCGTTACAGTAGTCTCCAACCATGGATCCTGGCAAGGTGCCTAAGATCTGTGAGAGAAAGTGCTCGCTCAGCAGCCACAGCAGATTAAGCAATTGTTAGCCGCCTTACAGTAGCATAAACAGGCACAACATGCTCCACCAGTGTCTCCACCTCCTGCGCAAGTGACATCTCCTCTTGGTCTGAGCTTACGTCTCACGCTGCCATCCAAATATGCTGGAGACCCGAAGATGTGCAGGGGTTTCGTCATCCAGTGCGCTACGCACATCGAGCTCTTGGCAAACCAGTTGGAAATGCTCTTAAGGTGACTTCTGTTACTAGCCTCCAAGAAGGGAAGGCCCTGGCCTGGGCAACACCACTGTGGGATCAAGATGATCCGGTTACTGCTAATCTCTGGGCCTTCCTGTCTGAGTTATGCTGTGTGTTTAAGGGAGCGGCCCAAGCGTCCTCTGCAGAGACTGCCCTCCTTAAAACAGGAACTCTTCTGTGGAATACTACCCCATTCAGTTTCCCACGTTGGCGGCCAAACTGGATTGGAACAACGCTACCCTGGTTGCCACTTTCAAAAAGGGCCTCTCTAGCCATGTGAAGGACGTCCTATCCTGCCGAGACCTCCCATGACCTGATGCATCTGGCCATCCGGATCGACATCTGTTTCTCAAAAGGAGAAAATTCGTCAAGAACGCGAGTCGTGTCGTCCTTGCCACACTTACCGTCTGGCATCAACTTTCCAGAGGCCGTCGGCTTGTGAGTCCCCACCAGTGTCTGAGGAACCAATGCAGGAGGAAAAAGTTTGTTTATCATCAGAGGAAAGGACTTGTCGTCGGGAGAAAAATCTGTGCCTTTATTGTGCCAGCCCTGATCACTTCCACTTGAACTGTCCAAAGTATCTGCAGCGTCCGGGAAAACTCCCGCACCTAGGTTCGGTGGGAGAGGCTTTCCTAGGGGTAAAAGCATCCTCTCCACATTTGTCCTTGCCAGATACAGTCTTGGCTCCATCTGGGCAACGTTTCCATTTAACCACCTTCCTGGATTTGGGCTCTGCAGGCAGTTTTATCGCAGCCTCCTTGGTCCAGAAGTGGCAACTTCCAAGACTGATTCAACTGCCCAGACCACTGTCCATATCCTCGGTCACTGGCAGGCCTGAAGCCATCCAGTACCACACCAAACTGGTGACACTTCAAGTAGACTGAGGAGATCTTGCGTTGGGGACCGGATTACCCTAACCGCTGTCTTAAGACCCCTCAGGTCCTTTGTCTCCGCCAGACTCTACCAAGCCATTGTCTAGTCTTCCAACCAAGTACCAGGACTTTGCGGACGTGTTCTCCGAGAAGCAGGCTGACACACTACAACCTCAACGATCATATGATTGCCTCATTGACCTCCTTCCCTTCACTACGCCCCCTTGTGGTAGAGTGTTCCCTATCTCAGTTGCAAAAACCAAAGTCCACTTACATTAAGGAGAACTTACAGTAGGGCTTTTTCCGCAAGTCTGAGTCTCCAGCTTGTGCTGGGTTCTTCTTTGTCCAGAAGAAGAACGGGTCCCTTCGTCCATGCATCGATTACCGGGGCCCTAACAAGGTGACAGTTAAAAATCGCTATCCACTGCCCTCAATTTCGGAGCTCTTTGATCGCCTCCATAGAGCTCGGATCTTCTTGAAGCTCGATCTTAAGGAAGCTTACAACCTGATCAGGATTCGTGAGGGTGACAAATAGAAGACCGCTTTTAACACCAGAGATGGGCACATCGAGTATCTGGTTATGCCCTTTGGCCTGTGCAACGCCCCAGCAGTCTTCCAGGAGTTTGTCAATGGCATATTCCGAGATCTGCTGTACATATGTGTCGTGGTGTACCCATGTGAGTCATGCTGCAACGTTTAAGAGCCAATCGACTACTGTATATGCCAAGTTGCAGAAGTGTGTTTTCCATCAGTCCAGCCTTTAGTTCCTCGGCTACATAGTTTCTGACCGTGGTTTGCAGATGGATCTGGCCAAGCTGTCAGCAGTTCTCCAGTGGCCACGCCCCATTGGACTTTGAGCCATGCAAAGATTTCTGGGATTTGCCAACTACTACCGGCAGTTTATTCCCCACTTCTCCACCTTGGTCGCTCCAATTCTGGCCCTTACAAGAAAGGGTGCTGATTCCAAGCAGTGGCACGTCGAAGAAGAACAAGCTTTTGCTAAGCTAAAGTCTGTCTTTGCTTCTGCTCCTGTACTGTCTCGCCCAGATCCCACCAGGCCATTCTCCTTGAAAGTGGACACCTATTCAGATAGAGACGGGGGTCATTGTTCCTTGGTCGACGGACATCCAATTTTTCACTAAGTCCTCCCCTTCTCCTCTGCAAAAAGGACATACTGGCGATGAAGACTGTTAGGGGAAGATGCTTAGTTTTGGTCGACTGGAAAGGTTTTGGTCTTGAAGAAAGATCCTGGGAGCCTAAAGCCAACATCCTGGTTCGAGATTTCATGAAGAAGTTCCTTCAGGTAAGAAAGAAGGGAAGGTTAAAGGAGGGGGGGAGGGTGTTACTGTCAGGGCTGCAGCGGCGTCCCTGTCCCCCACCTGCACCCCCCAGATATCATTATAGTGTTGCTAGCCTTTAGTTATTTTGAGCGCCTATTTTCTAGATATACGTGAGCCGCAAATTTTACATGTAGTACTGACAAAAAACATATTCTGCAAATACCCATAATCACATGAGGATGGTAGTCGAGATAGAAGGTTTTGAAGTCAAGCAGCTGATGGAAAATAAGCTTATAAACCCAGAATACGTGATCCGGAACACATAACTATGGATTGACACCTAATGTGCTGGAATAATAAGTGGGGTTGTAGCATAGAACGTCATAGATAGGAGCTATAAGATGAGTTACATCTCAGCCAACTCAAATACATGCGGATCCCATGGTCAGCCAAGGTGTGAACATAAGGATCATGTGTAATTCATTGACAAGGAGTAAAGGCAAAATAGAGAATATAGAGAGGGAAATAAAGAAACAGCCCAATGTACTGAAATACTCTGAGAAAATCGATGGCCCCCTAATCCTTGCCTCTATACATGTCAGGACCCCAGACTGTTAGTTATCATTTTAATTCATTATAATAATGTTACTACTCATATACTAGAAATGGTAGAAATCTGCTGACTTTAAATGGATACCCTGATTTACTTTTAGAAAATGTGAGTATTTCTTTAAAGGGGTGCACCGGTGAATATCTTTTTCTTTCATATCAACTGTTTTCAAAAAGTTATATGGATTTGTAATTTACTTCTATTTAAAATCTTGTCTTCCCATACTTATCAGCTGCTGTATGTACTGCAGTGGTGAATTCTTTCCAGTCGGACACAGCGCTCTCTGCTGCCACCTCTGTCCATGTTAGGAACTGTCCAGAGCAGGAGCAAATCCCCATAGAGATGGCAGCAGGGAGCACTGTGTCAGACTGGAAAGAATACACCACATACAGCAGCTGATAAGTACTGAAAGACTGGGGATTTTTAAATAGAAGTAAATTACAAATCCATATGACTTTTTAAAACCAACTGATTTGAAAGAAAAAGATTTTCGATGGAGTACCCCTTTAAAAGTTTGTCCAAGACATGACACATGAGTATAAATTCAGTTCAGTTTTTCTATAGCCATATATTTTAATATTTTGGTCTTTTACCCCCTCCTCTGCAGCGTTGAGGAGTAGGAGGATGATGACCTGCAGTGATGACAAAGTGCTAGATACCCCCATGAACTTAAGGCCGTGACAGTCCGGAGGAAGAGGCGGTGGTGAGCCAGCCCAGAAATAGAGCATGGGGCCAAAATCCTAGCAGAGGGTCTTTGGCCAGTACATCGACCAGGGGTGGCAAATGCGCCAAGAGACTGAGCATGCCCAGAACAGTTAATAGGAATTTTTTTTTGTGAAATGGGTGAGGACAAGACACGGGTGGTGTCTTGCCGAGCTAAGGCACCTAAATGCAAGCATCATCTGCAGTGAATCAGACACTGGAAAAGCCAGCAAGCATCCGAGGCTCCCTCTTCTTCTGTAGTCTCTATGCCAGCCTACCGCGTGACCAGCTGTCTGCCATCAAACTGAAGATGTTGCAGCAGCATCTTCACCAGCAGCAGCACCACCCCCACCAGCAGCAGCACCTCCAGCAGCAGCACCACCACCTCCAAACGCTGCACTGCCAGCAGCAGCACCGCCACCACCATAAGCAGCACTGCCAGCAACAGCGCCACCATCAGCAGCAATTAATTTACCCTGTTCCGTGATGATGACTGTATTGGACTCTATTACAGTTTAGGTCCACGTCCTCTTTAGGGAGGATGTTGCAGGGCTTTTGATGTTTTTTTAGTTGTCTAGTCATATAAATAAAGCTACCTTAATATAGCTTACATAGACAGACGCCATGGACGGCAGGGATGGCCATCCCCTTTACTGCACTGATGTCCATAGACTCCCAAACGGACGGCCACCACTGCTCAATAGTCAGTACAGTGTGGAGCAGAACTTTCTCACTAAGTACTCGGCAGGGGTTACCACCCAGTTGACAGCTGCTGAATCCTTTTAGGGTGACAGAATGTCTTTATTCGATATGATAAAAGTTCAGATGTTAATGGTTCGATTCTCTCCCGCAGTTTCTAACCATGGAACGTAAACTATATGAAAACCTTTGTTATCTGTTGTTGGAGCTGGTGACCATTCACCTTAATGACTCTTCAAGCACAACTCGCCTACATGCTGTCTAGTACATCACCTTCGCGCTGGCCGCATTGACTTGTATCGTCGGATATGTCGGCAACATTATCGTCATCTTCACACCGGATTGTTAATGAAGAAGAACAAATATAAAATCTGGTTCCTGCACTTAGCTCTGGCCGACTTCATCTTCCTTCTCTTCCTCCCGCTTCATGCCGTGTCTGAAATAAAGGATAGATGGCCGTATGGATTCACCGCCTGCAAATTCTACAGGTTCTTCAGTTCTGTTAATATGATTGCTGGGTCTACATCTTCACAGCACTGAATATAGACCGCGCCTTGTCCGTGGCTAAACCAATATGGCACTCCTGGAGGATTTGGTGCTGTATTTGTGCCGTTATCTGGGTGTCTGTCCTCTGTTGTATTTCTGCCATCATCTATAGTGATGTGCATGGGGAAGGTGAAAAAGCAAAATGTATGATATTGATCATAGGCTTTAATAGTTCTACCCCATCATTCAATGACTATGCTCTCGATGCTGAATATGATCATAGCTCACAGATGGATTTGCTGCAGATAATCTGTAAATTTGTGTCTGACAAGTTGCAAATGTCTAAAATAGTGGAATATGCCGCATGGAGGGAAGGTCTTTTTTGAGTGACTTATATCATATTACCACTTTCAGTTGTTGGTTATCTTATCCCGTTGTCTGTCATCCTCTTCTCCAACATCATCATTGCTGTTCACATGAAGAATTCTCGGATGGCGGCTCAGTCTAGACTGTACCGAGTGGTTATCATTGCAATCCTGAGCTTTTTCTGTACCAGGACTCTGTATGTTTTAGGGTTCATCATCTCCTTGATCTCTATGTACACCATGCAGTTCTCTCTCATATATAAGGTCAATATTACTATGCCATTGCTGAGCAGCATATTCGCTGTTAACTTTTATCTTAATCCAGTGGTAAGAAACACATACACTACCGTTCAAAAGTTTGGGGTCACTTAAACAATTTTGTGTTTTCCATGAAAAGTCACACTTCTTCACCACCATACGTTGTGAAATGAATAGAAAATAGAGACAAGACATTGACAAGGTTAGAAATAATGATTTGTATATGAAATAACATTGTTCTTCCATCACACTTTGCTTTCGTCAAAGAATCCTCCTTTTGCAGCAATTCCAGCATTGCACACCTTTGGCATTCTAGCTATTAATCTGTTGGGGTAAGCTGGAGAAATTGCCCCCCCACGCTTCTAAAAGCAGCTCCCACAAGTTGGATTGGTTGGATGGGCACTTCTGGCGTACCATACGGTCCAGCTGCTCTCACAACAGCTCAATGGGGTGGTGATCTGGTGACTGCGCTGGCCCCTCCATTACCTATGATAGAATACCAGCTGCTGCTTCTGCTGTAAATAGTTCTTGCACAATTTGGAGGTGTGTTTAGGGTCATTGTCCTGTTGTAGGATGAAATTGGCTCCAATCAGGCGCTGCCCACTGGGTATGGCATGGCGGTGCAGAGTGATCGCCTTCCTTATTCAGAATCCCTTTTACCCTGTACAAATCTCCCACCTTACCAGCACCAACCCCAGACCATCACATGACCTCCACCATGTATAACAGATGGCGTCAGGCATTCTTCCAGCATCTTTTCATTTGTTCTGCGTCTCACAAACGTTCTTCTTTGTGATCCCTCAAACTTGGATTCATCCGTCCACAACACTTTTTTCCAGTCTTCCTCTGTCCAATGTCTGTGTTCTTTTGCCCATCTTAATCTTTTTCTTTTATTGACCAGTCTCAGATATGGCTTTTTCTTTGCCACTCTGCCTTGAAGCCCAAAATCCCGCAGCCGCCTCTTCACTGTAGATGGTGACACTGGTGTTTTGCGGGTACTATTTAATGAAGATGCCAGTTGGGGACCTGTGAGGCATCTGTTTCTCAAACTAGAGACTCTAATGTGCTTATCTTCTTGCTTAGTTGTGCAACGCGGCCTCCCACTTCTTTTTCTACTCTGGTTAGAGCCTGTTTGTGCTGTCCTCTTAAGGGAGTAGTACACACCGTTGTAGGAAATCTTCAATTTCTTAGCAATTTCTCGCATGGAATAGCCTTCATTTCTAAGACTATCGAGACTGTCGAGTTTCAGATGAAAGTTCTCTTTTTCTGGCCATTTTGAGCATTTAATTGACCCCACAAATGTGATGCTCCAGAAACTCAATCTGCTCAAAGGAAGGTCAGTTTTGTAGCTTCTGTAACGAGCTAGACTGTTTTCAGATGTGTGAACATGATTGCACAAGGGTTTTCTAGTCATCAATTAGCCTTCTGAGCCAATGAGCAAACACATTGTACCATTAGAACACTGCAGTGATAGTTGCTGGAAATGGGCCTCTATACACCTATGTAGATATTGCACCAAAAACCAGACATTTGCAGCTAGAATAGTCATTTACCACATAAGCAATGTATAGAGTGTATTTGTTTAAAGTTAGGACTAGTTTAAAGTTATCTTCATTGAAAAGTACAGTGCTTTTCCTTCAAAAATAACAACATTTCAATGTGACCCCAAACTTTTGAACGATAGTGTATATGTTGAAAGTATCTTCAGTGAGGGTAAAGGGTCACTTTTGATATGTCATAGAGATGTCATAGAGACATGCCAAAAGTTTTGATCGGTCAGAGAGTGTTTAAACCTGTACCGAGGAGAACCGATGCCAAAAGGCTCTTACTGATAGCAATGTCTGTCTGAAACAGAATGATTTACTGTATAGCTGTCATGAAGGCCGCTGGTGGATCAGCTATGAATTACACTCTGCAGGTGGAAGTTCAGGTCTCCATGCCTACAAACACGCAAGAGACCATAATGCGCTTGACCCTCATTGGGTCAGAATTGGTACCCAGGAACTCCCCTCTACATGGACTTGCGGGGAGGGAAGATACTTGTTTGTACTGTGGGGGCCGCGCCGGGCCAGGTCTGGTTGTGTGGGGAGCTGGTGGGGTTTCCCCCTGCTGGTCTGGTAGCTGAGTGGGTCTAGGGTCACTTGGGTACTTGTCACGGGAGTCTGAAGTGGTATCGGACCAACCCCGGACAGTTGGCACCTCAACAACACAGTAAGAAACAACCCAAGTGTATAGGTGTGTGTAGGTCCAGGTGCGCAAGGAGGAAGCCAGAGTCTAGTGCGTTGGCAAAAATAGACCAGTTTACTGGAGGTAACAATAGTGCAATACAAGTAAACGGATATCTGGATACAGTCCAATGCAATACAGTTGTTACAGTTGGTAATAACTTAGGTGATCACAGTTGAGGTATAGAAGAGTTGAAAGAGACTACTTGCACTCACAGATGACTGGTTAGTCCTTGACTGCCTTATGCCCCCTAGTTGCGGGCTACCCGTCCTAGGTGGGTAGTATGAGCACCAGTCCTCGGTTGTCTGGGCGAAGCAGACTCATGGCCCTTCTCAGTTGTCTTGCACTGCGCAGTGAGAGATGTTCTGTAGCTTGGTTCCACTGGGGTCAGGTCCTATAGCTTTCAAGTAACTGCCCTGCATGTTTTAGAGAGGTTTCTGGTGTGGGCAAGGTGTATCCCTGTTTTGCTTCTCTCCCCTGGTGGAAGCTTAGCACTGCATAGTTAGTTGGTTACTTGCATAAAGAAAGTCTTTTTAAGTTGCTGTCCTGTGTCCCTGTCAGGGGACCTGGCTAAAGGCAGGCCCTGGCTTAACCTCAGCAAAGACTCCTCTGTTTGCTTCCTTCCACACTGAGAACTAGGCTAAGACTGTCATACCTTCTCCCGCCAAGAACTAACTCCTCCTACAGGGGCTAACTAAAACCTCATGTGAGTGGTGGGAGCTGTGTGTTTGTTGAGAGAGGATAGGATAGCATAAGAGAAAAAGCACCCGCACCTGTAAATTGTTAGAAAACAACACGTGGTACAAAACAGTTCCCTCAGCTGTGCATAAGGTTAGATAAAGGCAGTAGTGACACCTAGTGGGGGAAACCTGAGGGAGTTACTTGCTCAGGTGAAATAGACAGCACCCTCCCCTCAGACTGGTCACCCTGTACCCCCTGCCCCCCTCCCCTCAGACTGGTCACCCTGTACCCCCTGCCTGAGACTGGTCACTCTGTACCCCCTGCCCCCAGCCTGAGACTGGTCACCCTGTACCCCCTGCCCCCCCTCCCCTCAGACTGGTCACTCTGTACACCCTGCCCCCAGCCTGAGACTGGTCACCCTGTACCCCCTGCCCCCCTCCCCTCAGACTGGTCACCCTGTACCCCCTGCCCCCCCTCCCCTCAGACTGGTCACCCTGTACCCCCTGCCTGAGACTGGTCACTCTGTACCCCCTGCCCCCAGCCTGAGACTGGTCACCCTGTACCCCCTGCCCCCCTCCCCTCAGACTGGTCACCCTGTACCCTCAGCCTGAGACTGGTCACTCTGTACCCCCTGCCCCCCCCTCCCCTCAGACTGGTCACCCTGTACCCCCAGCCTGAGACTGGTCACCCTGTACCCCCTGCCCCCCTCCCCTCAGACTGGTCACCCTGTATCCCCTGCCCCCTACCCCTCAGACTGGTCACCCTGTATTCCCTGCCCCCTACCCCTCAGACTGGTCACCCTGTATCCCCTGCCTCCCTCCCCTCAGACTGATTACCCTGTACCCCCTGCCCCCAACCTGAGACTGGTCACTCTGAACCCTCCTGCCCCCCTCCCCATCCACAGACTGTTCACCTTTTACCCCCCCCCCCCCCTCCCCAGACTAGTCAAACAGACCCTCAACCCATAGACTGGAACTTTTTTAGCCATGTTTTTTAGTCAAAAAAGTGCGCAAGCACACGGAAATTGTACAAGATGTATCAAGGTGCAGCAGGGAAAAAAATGCGCAAATGCCAAAAAAAAATTGCAGATGATAAATGTGCCCCTCTATGTTAATATGGATTATTTCTCAATCATGTTATATCTAAACTGACCACTGGATGTCACTCTTGCATCAAAAAAGACAAGTGACTGTCCAGGCTAAACCTGCAAAAAAACAAAAACAGCGTCTCCATCCCCACCTCTCATTATGATCCTGCCCCTTTCACATATGCCCTGTCCTTACTAGAATCACAGGTAAAGGCTCATATAAGATACTCTCATACTCTCATATTTATTATGCTACACCAAGTAATTAGTAACCCTATCGACAAAAACATGATTACTAAAATACTGCTCCTATATACAAAAATATAACTACTATAATACTGCCCCCTATATACAAGAATATAACTACTATAATACTGCTCCTATATACAAGAATATAACTACTATAATACTGCTCCTATATACAAGAATATAACTACTATAATACTGCTCCTATATACAGGAATATAACTACTATAATACTGCTCCTATATACAGGAATATAAGTACTATAATACTGCTCCTATATACAAGAATATAACTACTATAATACTGCTCCTATACACAAGAATATAACTACTATAATACTGCTCCTATATACAGGAATATAACTACTATAATACTGCCTCCTATATACAGGAATATAACTACTATAATACTGCTCCTATATACAAGAATATAACTACTATAATACTGCTCCTATATACAAAAATATAACTACTATAATACTGCCCCTATATACAAGAATATAACTACTATAATACTGCTCTTATATACAAGAATATAACTACTATAATACTGCTCCTATATACAAGAATATACCTACTATAATACTGCCCCCTATATACAGGAATATAAGTACTATAATACTGCCTCCTATATACAGGAATATAACTACTATAATACTGCTCCTATATACAAGAATATAACTACTATAATACTGCTCCTATATACAAAAATATAACTACTATAATACTGCTCCTATATACAAGAATATAACTACTATAATACTGCTCCTATATACAGGAATATAACTACTATAATACTGCTCCTATATACAAGAATATAACTACTATAATACTGCTCCTATATACAGGAATATAACTACTATAATACTGCTCCTATATACAAGAATATAACTACTATAATACTGCTATATACAAGAATATAACTACTATAATGCGGTTCAGGGAAGAAACAGAGTGCTGCACCTCACACCTATGGCTGATACTAGTGCCCCTAGGCTAAATAAAAAACACATCAGAATTTAGTGTATGAATTGATCAAGCCATACTGCCCCATGTACCTCGTGCCGGTATCTGATACACATGGGTCCCTACACTAAGTCCACACCGTGCCAGTCAGTGGCCACCAACCCCGCAGGCGTGCACAGCCAGGGAACGGGGGCCATGGGACGGCCCTGCGACCCCCATGCCACAGGACCAGACCCAAAAACACCACACCAGAACCCGGCCAGCACCGCCGGCGGAGACTTGTGCTGTTTGGGGGCAGCTTCCTCCGCCGGTGGTGCTGGCTGGGTTTTGGTGTGGCATTTTTGGGACTGGTCCTGTGGCATGGGGGTTACAGGGCCGTTCCATGGCCTCCCTTCCCTGACTGTGCACGCCTGCGGGGGTGGTGGTCACTGACCGGCACAGTGTGGACTTAGTGTAGGGACCCATGTTTATCAGATACCTGCACGAGGTACATGGGGCAGTGTGGCTTGATCAATTCACATACAGAATTCTGATGTTTTTTATGCAGCCGAGAGGTACTAGTATCAGCCATAGGTGTGAGGTGCAGCACTCTCTTTCTTCCCTAAACCATAACTACTATAATACTGCTCCTATATACAAGAATATAACTACTATAATACTGCTACTATATACAGGAATATAACTACTATAATACTGCTCCTATATACAAGAATATAACTACTATAATACTGCTACTATATACAAGAATATAACTACTCTAATACAGCCTTCTATATACAGGAATATAACTACTATAATACTGCCTTCTATATACAAGAATATAACTACTATAATACTGCTCCTATATACAGGAATATAACTACTATAATACTGCCTTCTATATACAAGAATATAACTACTATAATACTGCTCCTATATACAGGAATATAACTACTATAATACTGCCTTCTATATACAAGAATATAACTACTATAATACTGCTCCTATATACAGGAATATAACTACTATAATACCGCTCCCTATATACAAGAATATAACTACTATAATACTGCCTCCTATATACAGGAATATAACTACTATAATACTGCTCCTATATAGAGGAATATAACTACTATAATACTACTACTATATACAAGAATATAACTACTATAATACAGCCACTATATACAAGAATATAACTACTATTATACTGCCCCCTGTGGACATGAATGTGAGCCGCTCTGGGCATATTTTTCTGGTCGTTCACCCCTCACCATTGTGCGGTATTACATGGTACCATCCCTCCTCCTGTTTCATTCCGCTCCATCTATTAACACAACAGGACGGAGAAGGATTGGGGAGATGTAAGTGAATTAGTAAATAATAATAATGCCGTCTGTGTAGACCAGTGAGCTGAGAAGGAAGGAGAAATGGAATCCACTGCTGAGTCACTACATGGAATTAATCAGACAAGTTGGTAAAACTCATTAAAGTAAAAGTTGCCCTGACAGGCGGCTCGGCGGAGGCCGTCATCTGATGTGCGAGACTTTAGCGACATAATGGAAAGATGCAAAGCTTTGAATGTAAATCACCCCTCCCCCGTCCTTACCTGCCTGGCTTAATGGCCTGTGCTAATGGTAATTCTTTATAACTTGGCAAGGAACATTGCGTCCCCCTGCATGTGGGATGCTCAGCACGGAGCACGAACACCTTATTACAAGGCTCAGAATTAGCTCTTCCTGCTAAACACTTGTTTCTGTAGCGGAATGACTGACACGATGTACGGGCTGCAGGAATAACGCTGAGACGGAGGATTGGTTGTTTTTGTTGTCGGCCGCACTTTGTCTGTTTTGATTGACAGCTGCATGTTATCATGTTAGGAGGGAAATCACAGTATAGAAAACCTGTCCGCTCTGCTGACATGTCCGCTGTAATGAATACTTGTATACCTATATAGGGCATCTGTTATTAACACTCTGGGGGGCATTTATGAAGTCTTAAATTAGGCCCCGCCCCCAATTGCCCCGCCAGATTTACCTCTTAGTGAATCCGGCTTGACCTGCGCTCGCTGTACGGGCAGGTGTGAATTTCTGCCATGACTTACCATTAAGCAGGTGTAAATCATGGTAAATTAGGTATAGGAGGAGGCCACACCTCCTTTCCACCTTGCCACGCCCCCTACCCAACCATCGGTTGGTGTATGCCAAGGAGAAGGGGCGAATCTGCACCCTCTCTCTGGCGTACACCAGGGACAGAACAATAGTAAATATCCCCCTCTGTGTTGTGCTGTTCCTCTCTTACTCCACCTGGAAATGTTTGACTACTTTGACAAATGGGAGTTACCATTCCTTAATAGGGCGTGTCCTCAGTCTGCACTGTCAGCATTGATTGGACATTGTAGATCATTGTGTTCCAAGTAAATTACTTAGTCTATTGGTCTGATAGTACCATAAGGGGTTCCTGCATACTCATGGAAGGATTATCACTTAAATTCGAATGATTTAACGATTTTGCGCACAATATTCTTTCTTTGTAATAGGGCCCTTAGGGTCCTTGTGTAGTGTCCCAGAACTTGTGCTGCGGCTGTCGCTGTGACACTTCAGCTGGTAATAAAAATGATTATAAATGAAGTGATTATAGTGCAGTTACATCCAGTGACTCACAGGAGGCGTCTTCTCTGCATGAATTGCAAGCTACGTTTTTGCTTTCCTTTTTTTTGCTCGGCTATCATGAAGACTTCTATGGCCATGACTTCTCTCTGCAGACAAACATTTAAGGTTCCTCGCTCCAGTATAATCTATATACAAACTCTCCAAGAGTATTGCTTCACACAGTAATCTTGCTCCCTCTGTGCCCCCAAATAAGCATTTAGGCCAAGTTTGTGCTTCTAAATAGTAGTCTGCCCTTTGTACATTCCCATATAGAATAGCCTCCCCCCTTTGTACCATCGCCATATGGAATAGCCCCTAGTTTGTAACATCCCCATATAAAGGCCCCTCCTTTGTAACATCCCCATGTAGAATAGTCCCCCCTTTGTAATATCCCCATATAGAATAGCCCCCCCCCGTAACATCCCCATATAAAGGCCCCCTCTTTGTAACATCCCCATAAAAAAATCAGCCCTCCCCTCTTGTAACATCCCCATATAGAATAGCCCCCCTTTGTTACATCCCCATATGGAATAGCCCCCCATTTGTAACATCCACATATAAAGGCCCCTCCTTTGTAACATCCCCATGTTGAATAATCCCCCTTATGTAATATACCCATATAGAATACCCTCCCCCTTTCTAACATCCCCATATAGAATAGTCCCCTCCTTAGTAACATCCCCATACAGAATAGGCACCCTCTTTATAATATCCCCATATAGAATGTGCAGCCCCCGTTCACAACCGCTGCAGAGGGTCGGGGGCGTTTGCCCAGTCCGCCATATTACTAATCCTGGTTAGGCGATATATGTGTATCTCTGTTCTAAACTGTGAGTATGATATTCTTCAATTCAGGGAAGAATAACAGAGGAATGGTGCGGGGGGGGAGCTGCCCACCAAGGTATTTCTGCTGCTCTGCCCAGTTTTACCAACCCTTTAAGGCCAGGAATACATAGCAACATTTTGGCAGCCATACGTCCTATGGGAAACAATATAGCGGGTGCACATGGTGATAAGGTTCCCGCATCCACCCAGCACAGATGATGGGACACTCACCTATAGGGGGCCCCTTGCTTGAGATTTCTAATGATTCTTTAGCAGGGTTCCTCTCCATACTGGAGGGTGACAGGAGTGATGAATGTACAATGCAGCTTCTCCCCGGCCATGATAAATAGATCTGAGCCAGAAGAGACTGCAGGAAAATGACTGGTGTAACTCCCAACCGGAACCGCACCGCAACCCGACTCACCTTCAGAACTAGATGCCGCAATGGCTAGGAACAGCATACAAAGCACACCAGCCCGCAGTGTACACAGTGTGATTGGACGATACATGTAGTGTGTGCTTTATACCGCAAGAAGTCATACATAAAAATACCTCTAACCTGTAAAATATATTCTCTGGTACATAGCGGTAGCACTACATAGGATAGGGGGCAGTATTATAGTCTTTACTCAAGAAAGCACACCTCGGCACTACTGACCAGTATATGCAGCAGCGTGTGAACTGTAACTGGTTCGCCCTCCGATACAGGTGGTGCTCAATCATCCAAAGTCACAGATGCATAGGAACAAAATCTTCATATAGAAGTTAAAGATGAGGCACTCACCCAGCCATCGGTAATAATGTTGCTTAACTTTATTCAAATCTCATCTCGGGAAACACAGGACGCGGTCGAGTGAGTGAGCGGGCGACAGCCTGTTTAGCGTGATGAAGTTCACGCTTCCTCTCGGGCCGCAGCCCGTATTATAGTAGTTATATTCCTGTATATAGAAGCAGTATTATAGTAGTTATATTCCTGTATATAGGAGCATTAGTATACTAGTTATATTCCTGTATATAGGAGCAGTATTATAGTAGTTATATTCTTGTATATAGGAGCAGTATTATAGTAGTTATATTCCTGTATATAGAGGGCAGTATTATAGTAGTTATATTCTTGTATATAGAGGGCAGTATTATAGTAGTTATATTCTTGTATATAGAGGGCAGTATTATAGTAGTTATATTCTTGTATATAGGAGCAGTATTATAGTAGTTATATTCCTGTATATAGGAGCAGTATTATAGTAGTTATATTCTTGTATATAGGAGCAGTATTATAGTAGTTATATTCCTGTATATAGGAGCAGTATTATAGTAGTTATATTTCTGTATTTAGGGAGAAGTATTATAGTAGTTACAGTCATGAAAAAGGAAGAAAATGAATTATTTGTTTTTTTCCATCTAGACATAAAAAGAATTATGTTCTTTACAAGGTTTTACAATTTGGTAACTACATCCTCAGATAACAAGAACACATAACAAATCACACGTCATTATTTATTTAACAAAAATGAAGCTATAATGGAAAAGCTATGTGTGAAAAACTAAGTACACCCCACTTCTCTTGGGAGTTTCCATAAAGTGCATTACTCTGGGAAGGGTGACAATGAGAACAAAGGCAAACTCCTGGGGTAACGTGACTATGGCGTCTGTGTTACACCCTAATGCATGGTGGTATCAGTATCATTGATGTCAATATCTGCGGTGACTGGAGGTGCCCTGTGACCGCCCTCCTATAAGCCTCACACAACTGATGATGAATGAGTTAAGTTTTTGGTTTCACGGGTAGGATCCCGTAAATTATTCATATTGTAGGCTTGTAGATACATCAGACATGCCTATTAGAATGCACTGGAAACGTGTAATCTAATGATAACACATGAGCTGAGGGGATTTCAGGCTGCAAAGGGAATTTCTGATCTCTCGAAAAATCAGGCGCTAAAACTAAGTTTGTAAGGAGGCCCAGAGCAGTTGTTGTGATATTCATGACCTCCTTGTGTTCCATGTTTGATGCTGGTAAGAGCGTTTTATCTGGATCACACACTATGAGAGCCCCCACCCCTCCATATACCGTACATATCACCATCTGACTGCCCCTAGGTGCACATATTCAGGGAGAAATAGGATGTAACTGCGAAAATCTGCTTGACAAACATCATAGTAGTTATATTCTTGTATATAGGAGCAGTATTATAGTAGTTATATTCTTGTATATAGGAGCAGTAATATAGTAGTTATATTCCTGTATATAGGGACAGTATTATAGTAGTTATATACTTGTATATAGGAGCAGTATTATAGTAGTTATATTCTTGTATATAGGAGCAGTATTATAGTAGTTATATTCTTGTATATAGGAGCAGTATTATAGTAGTTATATTCCTGTATATAGGAGCAGTATTATAGTAGTTATATTCTTGTATATAGGAGTAGTATTATAGTAGTTATATTCTTGTATATAGGAGCAGTATTATAGTAGTTATATTCCTGTATATAGGAGCAGTATTATAGTAGTTATAGTCTTGTATATAGGAGCAGTATTATAGTAGTTATATTCTTGTATATAGGGGCAGTATTATAGTAGTTATATTCCCATATTTAGGGTTCTGGTGTGGTGTTTGTGGGTCTGGTCCTGTGGCATGGGGGTCGCAGGGCCGTCCCATGGCCCCCGTTCCCTGGCTGTGCACGCCTGCGGGGTTGGTGGCCACTGACTGGCACGGTGTGGACTTAGTGTAGGGACCCATGTGTATCAGATACCGGCACGAGGTACATGGGGCAGTATGGCTTGATCAATTCATACACAAAATTCTGATGTGTTTTTTATTTAGCCTAGCGGCACTAGTATCAGCCATAGGTGTGAGGTGCAGCACTCTATTTCTTCCCTGAACCGCATTATAGTAGTTATATTCTTGTATATAGGAGCAGTATTATAGTAGTTATATTCTTGTATATAGGGAGCAGTATTATAGTAGTCATATTCCTGTATATAGGAGCAGTATTATAGTAGTTATATTCTTGTATATAGGAGGCAGTATTATAGTAGTTACATTCTTGTATATAGGAGCAGTATTATAGTAGTTATATTCTTGTATATAGGAGCAGTATTATAGTAGTCATATTCTTGTATATAGGAGGCAGTATTATAGTAATTATTTTGATATACATATAGGGTAGTATATTAGTTATTGGTGATTTTCTCTTATGCTTGATACTTTCACATTCTTTGGCTGAATTTTCTCGCCATCCTCCCTGTGACCATTGCGGTGTCAGGATTTGTATGCTTGATGAGCGGTCTCATTCCGCAAAGTGCTGTCTCACGTCCAACACTCTTCAAAACAAGAATTAAGAAATGAATCGGATTCTTACAACTCCAGGGACTGGAACGGGCTCTCTTCATGTAATCAAGCCGCGTTGTTGATGCCAGGTTGGGTAATTGGATGTGAGTGGTCTAGGTGTGCCATGGCGGGCTCCGGAGCGAGCCGCTCACTGATGAAGGATTTAATTAAGCTATCAGGATAATAGAAGGTGATTACTTCCAAGTAGACACTTAACTTTGTGTAAAAAGATTCAAAGTGACCTCTGGAATTTCCTTTTATCACATTAATTTTATATTAGCGAGTGAAGTGAGTCAGACATGAGATCCTTGATCATTAACGTGTCCTTGTAATTGATTGCGTATGATGTTATACATTCTGGGGCCCCCTTATTCATCGTACCTAATGATAGATAAAGTCATAGCTGCCATAAATTGCTACAGGACAGTGACACCTAGTGGTGAATTGACGCTGAAAAATGGCGGCAAGCCTATACAGGGATTAGATACTCCTGAACGTATCGCCTTGTTAGCAGTGATCCTTACAATGGGATGCACTGAACTATCCCGATCTCTTTATAACTGTGGCAAAGTATTAGAAGTAGGATATGAAAATCACAGATTGTCTTCCATAATTCTGCCGTGGCCCCCAGGGAACACATCTCAGCTCCATCTGCAGAGTCGAGGATGGTCATGTCTATTAAGGTCACTTCTCACAGAGAACTTGGACGGCACTGCAGAATAAGAGAACATCCGATCTGCTGAATATTCTCCTCACATCCCTTGTGTCTTGTATCCAGATAGAAAGCGTAAGACCCAGGATTTGTCTTAATATATTAAAGGCGCTGTAATCCCAGATATGTAATTTGCCTAATTCAGGATTTACACGCACTCCATTGATACTCCTCTATAGAGACTCTGTAGATAATAGGCTATGGAGTCCGTATGACATCATAATGATTGTGTCAATGATGTGACATCATGCCAATATCCGGCACTTGGTAACAATACTCCCCCTTGACTACTCAGTCATGGCTCCATCAGATTGCTCTGTGGTAAACTCTTGACTATGCCCCTAAATACGTGTGGGTCAGCCATATTGGCCCCCATACAGCTGTTCATCCAGATAGTCACAAAAGGAGAAACAGCCAGCTCACCTCTCCATGTAGTCCCTGTTCCACTTGGCTGTTATGTCCATAAGTCAGAAAGAAAAAAGGTCTTGGATTATTGTTTGAACACGAACCAATCTTGTACTTTATTCAAAAAACATCAGTCAGGCGTCAGGATACCCCAGGAGAGGAGGCCAAGGCTTTTTCTTTTCTGATTTATGAACATCACATCCAGATAGTTAGTCAATCAATGTGACTGATCCCTCCATTGCCCAGTGGAATATTTTGACCCAGGGCCGGCGTCAGCACAAGGCTTACCTGGGCAATTGCCGGGGCCCACAGCATCTCGAGGGGCCCGGTTTTCTGATGTTCAGCCTGCTCACAGTAGTGCAGGGTGAGAAGTGAACATCAGAAGACCCAGGAGACGGAGCAGGACCTGCACAGAGAGAGAAATGGGATAAGGACCTGATCACATGACCTAAAGGTCCTCAATAGAGATGAGCGAACCGGGTTCGAGTTCGAGTCCATCCGAACCCGAACGTTTGGCATTTGATTAGCTGTGGCTGCTGAACTTGGCTAAAGCTCTAAAGTTTTCTGGAAAACATGGATACAGCCAATGACTATATCCATGTTTTCCACATAGCCTTAGGGCTTTATCCAACTTCAGCAGCCACCGCTAATCAAATGCCGAAAGTTCGGGTTCGGATGGACTCGAGCATGCTCCAGGTTCACTCATCTCTAGTCCTCAACCTTACAGTGTGGAGAGCACCCGACAGAGAGGAAGAGGGAGAAGACTGAGCTGTAAGTGCTGTGTGTCAGTGTCAGTCAGTGTCTATGTCAATAATGTATGTTTGAACATGTTACTGGTGTCTTACGTTATTGTGCTTAGTGTGTAAATGAGGGGCCCGCTGAGGCTCTGTCACCCAAGGGCCCGCAAAAACCTGGAGCCGACCCTGTTTTGACCAATCATTTCTTTCTTGGACAGACAAGATGTGTGGATAAGAAGATGAAGATGAAACCCTCTATATTTAATAGGATCAGGGGATTGGTCATAGTGACAGCAAATAGGGTGTAAGTAGGCGGGGCTAGAACACCATGCAGCCAATCTGCAGTTACAGGAAATGAGTTGCAAGTAGGTGGGCCTGCAATACTATGCAGCCAATCTGCAGTGACAGGAAACGAGGTGTAAGTAGGCGGAGATAGAACACTGTGCAGCCAACCAGATTATAAGCATGATTACAGTGGCAGGATATGAAGTATAAGTGGGCGGGGATAGAACACAGTGCAGCCAATCAGAATATAAGCATGATTACAGTGCCAAGATATGAAGTATAAGTGGGCGGGGATAGAACACAGTGCAGCCAATCAGAATATAAGCATGATTACAGTGCCAGGATATGAAGTATAAGGCTACGTTCACACAGAGCAAAAGGAGCGGATTACGCAAGGAAATATTTCCACCTGAAATCAACTGACACTGAATTCCGAGCAGAATATAAGCAGAATGCAAGCAGAATCCCTGCGTATTCTGCTAGGAAAGTGTTCAGCTCGTAATCAGCTCTTGACAAATTCAGCGCGGAATACTCGAGGAATCCGCGCTGAATCCGCATGCATTCAGCGCTGAAATTCAGCGAGTATTTGGTGAGTAAACTAGACTATACCAGAACATATACTAGAATCCTCCTCCCCCCCCTTTTCCCCATTTCCGCGCTGATTCAGCGAGTAATTTCCGCTTGTATTCCGCGCTGAATCCGCGCTGAATCCGCGCTGAAACAGAAAATCAGAGCCCCATTGATTTGTATAGGCTTCCGCTAGCGGAAGAATGAACATGTTCATTCTTCTGGCGGAAAGCGGATTAGTTCAGTGCGGAAATTCCACTGTGTGAACTGCAGAGCAGAATTTCCATTCAACACAATGGAAATTAGCTCTGCACCTATTTTAACGGCTGAAATTTCAGCGCTGATTCAGCGCAGAAATTCAGCTGCTTTTGCTCAGTGGGAACGAGCCCTAAGTGGGCGGGGATAGAACAATGTGCAGCCAATCAGATTTTAATCATGAGTACAGTTACAGGAAATGAGGTGTAAGTGGGTGGGGACTGCACCTTCTGCAGGTAACAGAATATGAGCATCATCACAATGAAAGAAAAGTATTTATTATATGGATACAACACTAGCCAGTCATATTATCAACACAATATTACTGTTATTGACAAGTGAAGAGCACCCTCTAGTGGTTACATAGAAAAAGGAGTACATGCAAAAATTCCTCCTGTGTTTTTCTTTAGAGACCTCTGTTACTTGGTCTGCAGCAGAGATTTCCTGACAGGTGTATCCAGGAGCTGGTGGCCTGCAGGGTGCACACAGCTGGCGGTATGAGAGGCTGCCTCCCTAATGGTCTGTGACCCCGGCCATCATGTATTGTAATGGGGTGTGAGCTCTCCATCCATCAACACCCAGACCCTGATTATACCAGGACTACAACAGACTCTAGTGAGCCATCCATTACTTCATGTGCAAAACCAACCAGCTCCGCCACCCGGTAATGTGATATGGTACTGCCATCTGTACACAACCAAATGGTGTCTGATATAAACAGCTTTACTAATGTACTGGGTCATTATCTATCTATCTATCTATCTATCTATCTATCTATCTCCTATCTATTTATCTATCTATCTCCTATCTATCTATCTATCTATCTATCTATCTCCTATCTATCTATCTATCTACCTACCTACCTCTCTATCTATCTATCATCTATCTATCTATCTATCTATCTATCTCTATCTATCTATCATCTATCTATCTATCTATCTATCTATCTATCTATCTATCTATCTATCTATCTATCTATCTATCTATCTCCTATCTATCTATCTATCTCCTATCTATCTATCTATCTATCTATCTATCTCCTATCTATCTATCTATCTCCTATCTATCTATCTATCTATCTATCTATCTATCTATCTATATCCTATCTATCTATCTATCTATCTATCTATCTATCTATCTACCTACCTATCTATCTATCTATCTATCTATCTATCTATCTATCTATCTATCTTCTATCTATCTATCTATCTCCTATCTATCTATCTATCTATCTATCTATCTATCTATCTATCTCCTATCTATCTATCTATCTCCTATCTATCTATCTATCTATCTATCTATCTATCTCCTATCTATCTCCTATCTATCTATCTATCTATCTATCTATCTATCTATCTATCTATCTCCTATCTATCTATCTCCTATCTATCTATCTATCTATCTCCTATCTATCTATCTATCTATCTATCTATCTATCTATCTATCTATCTATCTATCTCCTATCTATCTATTATCTATCTATCTATCTCCTATCTATCTATCTATCTATCTATCTATCTATCTATCTATCTATCTATCTATCTATCTCCTATCTATCTATCTATCTATCTATCTATCTATCTATCTATCTATCTATCTATCTATCATGCTCTACTATGGATTGCTTCCAATAATCTTGCCAGGAATGGACAGTAGTCCCTGCCCTTACTCGTATAGTGTGACCCCCCCTGCGGTATGAAAGGGTTAAGTTACACCTTTACATTTCTTTCTTCCCCCAAATTGGCATTGTGCCTGAGCGGCTGGTAATCCTTTCTGACACCGCTGTACATACATGGATGTTACATGCAGATATACCATGCATGGGTGATCCGCAGTAGTTTTCGTAAGCTTTAGAATTGCCCAACCCTCCGCTCTCACGCTAAACTATGGGGACCTGTGGTGGTGGTATATTTGTACAATTCTGTAAGGTGATATATACGACTGTCTTATGGTCACTTTAACAAACTTTTGACTTAACACACAGACATGTCAAGAGTTTTGATTGTTCCTATATCTGGGTTTTCAGATCGCTAAAGCAAGAAGCCCACGGTTGAGCACTTCTCTCCCCGGCTCGCTGATCTCCCTGTGTCTTTGCAGAATTGACATGGAGCCTGTCACCTGCAATGAGATGGGGAGTGAAGTGCTCAGCCGGGTGCTTCTCCTGACTGTATTGTGGGGGTCTAAACACCCAGACCATGACGACCGATCAAAATCAGCAATCAGCAGGTTTGGAAAAAACATGAGGGCTATACACCACTGATATGGATGTTGTGTAAGGCTATGTTCAGACCCTGTAAGAGACCAGCCGAATTCCCCACTGCACACAATGGAGCGTGCGGGTGGAGCCGCACGCTCCATTGTGTGAACTATGCGGTGCCACTAGGGATCCCGGCCGGAGTGTATACTATGTGTATACACTCCAGCCGGGATTCCCTCCTCCTTCAGCACAACGTAAGTTTTGCACTAATCATGGCCGTTGCAACAACATCCGTGATTAGTAGGGAGCTTACGTTGTGTGAACATGGCCTAACATTGTTTTTTTTTTTTTTTACAAGAATAAGAGGAAAAAAAATCAGATTCAATGTTTAGTTAAAGCATTTTTTTTTTTTATGCAAACAAAAAACAAAAAAACACTTTACTCACCCATCAATTTGCCAATTGCCCCTTTAGGGCTCCCTGCCAGGCCTACATCGTTCATGTGATGCTGTGGCCAGTCACTGGCCCCGGTGGTTGCGTGCCTTACATCCAAGAAGAGACCACTGAGGACTAGGATTGGCTGCAGTGTCACATGTATAATGTATCTCATGTCTGATTTATAGGCGATTATTTTATTCATTTATTTTTATTTCAACTGTAAGCAATTTTCTAAAAACAACAGAAACCCCCTATATAGTATATAGTATAGACAAGGCATGTGGGGAGGGTCTTTTAGCTACAATATAAGTTGCAGGTTCCCATTAATGAAGTGTAAGGCAATTGCTATTCATGCAGCGTCATCATTTATGGGTTCACCAGAGGAGATTATATTAGCACTACGCCCCCTTGTGGCTATTAGTACAGGACACCCATATGTCCAGCAATAATCCCATCAGCTGTGACAGCTGAATTAGCAGCTAGCCGCCACGTGCCCGGCTTATGAAGCCCTTAACAAAGTAAACAGATAAGTGCAGAGCACCGCCATCTAATAAAGACAGCAAGAATCAATTTTCTGCTAATGCAGAGCATCCATAAAGGGCTGCAGCTCTCCCTAATGACTACCTGTCAGGAGGATGTGTACTGAGCACGGACATGGCATGTTTGTCAGAGTAACCGAAGTGCCAGGTGCCCGGGCTGAGATGGAAAACATACATATTATAGACCAAATATAAACTCCGCTTCAGCGGGCGGGATGATTAGTCACCTGGGCTATCCTATTAGTAACGTCTTCATTTTGGAGGTGACCTGCTTTGCTGATTGACACCAGATCCCAGGCTTTGTATACGTCTTCACTATCTGCACTGTTACCTGATGTTACATGAAATTTGCTGAGAGCACCACTGTCCACCAGGGACCATGGACTGGATCCTTTATAGACAATAGACATATGTGGTGCTGTGTGAGAGTTATTCTGTGCTGCACTGTATTATATCTACGGTGCTGCTGGTGCGGTGTTCTGTGCTGCACTGTGGTATTTGTATGGTGTGTATTGTGTGGTATTGTGCCATTTGTTTGGTGCTGCAAGTAGTAATATAACCGCTGCATGGTGATATTTTATGGTGCTGCTACAGGGGTAGTATTCTTTGTTGCACTGTGGTATTTCTATGGTGCTGCTGGGGGAGGGGGGGGGTGTTTTGTGCTGCACTGTGGTATTTCTATGGTGCTGCTGGGGGGTGTTCTGTGCTGCACTGTGGTATTTCTATGGTGTTGCTGGGGGGTGTTCTGTGCTGCACTGTGGTATTTCTATGGTGTTGCTGGGGGGTGTTCTGTGCTGCACTGTGGTATTTCTATGGTGTTGCTGGGGGGGGGGGGTGTTCTGTGCTGCACTGTGGTATTTCTATGGTGTTGCTGGGGGGGGGGTGTTCTGTGCTGCACTGTGGTATTTCTATGGTGCTGCTGGGGGGGGGGGGGGTGTTCTGTGCTGCACTGTGGTATTTCTATGGTGCTGCTGGGGGGTGTTCTGTGCTGCACTGTGGTATTTCTATGGTGTTGCTGGGGGGGGGGGGTGTTCTGTGCTGCACTGTGGTATTTCTATGGTGCTGCTGGGGGGGGGGGGTGTTCTGTGCTGCACTGTGGTATTTCTATGGTGTTGCTGGGGGGGGGGGGGTGTTCTGTGCTGCACTGTGGTATTTCTATGGTGCTGCTGGGGGGGGGGGTGTTCTGTGCTGCACTGTGGTATTTCTATGGTGCTGCTGGGGGGTGTTCTGTGCTGCACTGTGGTATTTCTATGGTGCTGCTGGGGGGTGTTCTGTACTGCACTGTGGTATTTCTATGGTGCTGCTGGGGGGGGGGGTTCTGTGCTGCACTGTGGTATTTCTAACGTGTGTATTGGGCAGCATTGTGGCATTTGTAACATCACTATGAATTGGCTGGTGAGGCGCGAGTAGAAAAAGTTTTAGAAGATCTGGTATCACCCAAACACCAATTTGGTAAAATGTACCACTGACCACCAGGGATTGGGAGATGTACCACTTTACCGAAACCATAGTGTATATATACCCTGGGCAGCCACAATGTAACCTGGGAGCCCCATATGTGGGGGCTAGCCGGCTTCTTATGGCTAAGAACTAATCAACCCCCAACAAGTGTCCAGGGCTCAGTAGATACTATAGCATGGGTGTAACTGCTTTGGGTAATGCTATGGTACTGTGGGATATAGGCATGGTGGTAAGATTCATACTGTCTCTGGCTATTTCTTAATATATAGAACCTACAGGGCCAGTTTGTGGTTCTCATGAGCTTCTATAAAAGATAACGGGAGAATATAGATCTCTTGTGGTTTCTGCAGCTCTGTATGCAGTCTATAGACCTAGGGGATGATAAGAAGGGCAGGTTGGGCAGGCTCAGCACCAAGCCGATCCTTGTTTCCCAGCATATGCTATATATATTACATGGTCTACTTGTCCCATTGAATTCGACAGTCATAATGGTCACAGAGATATCATTTAGACACATGTAGAAAAGTAGCCTTAAAGGGATATTCCACTCAAGCATAATTTTTGATATGTTGCTGCCCATGCTGAGACTAACAATTTCTTCCATACATGTAATTATCTATTCAGTCTCCTTCCCTCAGTTCTTAGCTGCTGCTTTCTGTTGAAGACATAAAAATCTGTGTGTGAGCTTTTCTCTCTGTCTCCCCCTCCCTTCTGAGACGGCTGATGTATTCTGATGTCAAGTTGCTAATAAACTCACTGTGATTATCCCTCCTGGCATTACATAGAAGCTACAATGTTGCAGATAAAGCCTGCCAGGGACTTGTTTACATCATCTGTCTCAGAAGGGAGGGGGAGGAGGGGGAGACAGAGAGAAAAGCTCACACACTGATTTTTGTTTCTTCAGCAGAAAGCAGCAGCTGAGAATTGGGTCAAAGAGACTGAATAGATAATAACAAGTATTGAAGGAATTGTTAGTCTCACCATGGGCAGCAACATATCAAAAGTTATACTTGAGTGGAATACCCCTTTAATATTCTAAGCGCCAGTGCAAAATGTGTAACCAGTCACCCATCCACCATGTGCGACTTCCCCGATCTCTACACCCACTATTGGTGCACCCGAGTATATATTAAAGCGCTCATCTGAGATAATCAGGTCAAGTACACAGACAATACATAGAGTGGCATAAAGGCACTTCCTGGTTCTGTGGTGTCACATGGTGTATCACATGGTCCTTTTTAGCCAGTCAGCAGCTCTGAAAAGGACTGATAGGGGTAATTTTATGGTTGTGACTAAATCCCGTACCGCAAAGAGACTTCAATGGGTGCGCGCACACAGCTCTCCAGGCAAGCCCCGCCCTGGCCGGATTTCATTGGCTGCTCCAGTCCGGGCTTCCTAGCAGCCAAAATCAGACCCTGCCGGACCCTCAACTCTAATGCGAATGTTTAGTTTTAGGGTTGGGGGTCGGATTAGGGTTACTAACAACATATTACTTAACTATACCCTGCCCACACAACAACCCTAACCTTAACCCTCAGGGTTGGTGCTAATCAGAAAGGTTAGGGTTAAGGTTGGGGCTGTGGGGAGGGTTAGAACATGACAAATCAGTGGGATGTAACCCTAATCTGACCCCCAACCCTAACCCTAAAATTTAATGTTCGGATTAGGGCCGGGGGTCAGGCAGGGTCTGATTTTGGCTGCTAGGAAGCCCGGAGTGGAGCGGCCAATGAAATCCGGACAGGGCGGGGCTTGCCTGGATAGCCGCGTACGCACGCCCAGCGAAGTCCCTTTACAGTACGGGATTTAGACACTGCCGTAATTTTATTTTTCACATGACTTCGTGAAAATCTCCCTGTTTGGCACTCTAAATTAAAGGGACAGTTTAGGCAAAACTGATAATATCTAGTGCAGGACCTGAGGGGTGGGGCAAGATTTATCTGTTTGTGTTCTTTAAACCCTTGTATCATGCTCCATCGCCTCAGGCTCTATTCTAGGCTATACATATAACCACTACAAGTCTCCCATCACAGTGCATGTGTACAACTGCTGCACGTTCACATTCAGTAGCAGAAAATCCCGGGGATGCTTGCATTGTATGGTCAGCTCTCCTGTCACAAAGTCTGGACTGCAATTTTGCCGTATGTATTGCCGTATTGATTTAAACATAAAAAATATTAAAGGGGTCATCCAGTTCTACAAAAACATGGCCTCTTTTGCACCACTCTTCCAGAATGGGTGGGGTTTGAAACTCAGTTCCATTAAAGTAAATGGAGCTTAACTGCAAACCGCACCTGAACTGGAGACAAGAGAGGGGGTAAAAGTGGCCATGTTTTTGTAGCGCTGGATAACCCCTTTAAAGCGACTCTGTACCCCCAATCTGAACCCCCCAAACCACTTGTACCTTCAGATAGCTGCTTTTAATCTAAGATCTGTCCTGGGGTCCGTTCGGCAGGTGATGCAGTTATTGTCCTAAAAAACAACTTTTAAACTTGCAGCCCTGTGCCAAACGGGAGTATCTGTGCCCTAACTTTGCACCACCCCTCCATCCCTCCTCCCCACCCTCTTCATCATTAGGAATACTCCAGGCAGATTGTCTCCTATTCCTCACCTGTGTGAATACTGAACATGGGCTGGATCATTAAGCACCTGTGCAATGTTCAGCATGGAGAAAATGTTCCAGTGACATTCCTAACGATGAGGAGGGTGGGGAGGAGGGACGGAGGGGTGGTGCAAAGTTAGGGCACAGATACTCCCGTTTGGCATGGGCTACAAGTTTAAAAGTTGTTTTTTAGGACAATAACTGCATCACCTGCCGAACGGACCCCAGGACAGATCTTGGATTAAAAGCAGCTATCCGAAGGTACAAGCGGTTTGGGGGGGTCAGATTGTGGGTACAGAGTCACTTTAAGTGAGTATATTGCAAAACTGCTTGCGATCACAATCCCTGTGGATTTCTTAAAAAAAAAAAAAATAAACATTTGCAACGGGTAAGTTTAAAAGCCATATATAGCACCCTAGAGGCTATTTGTCCCTATAACCTGGGTGTAGCTATAGGAGACTTAGATGTAGTAGTTGCACCCATGCTTAAAGTGTCACTGTCCTCATAAAAAAAACTTTTGACACATCAAAAGTTTTGATCTGTCCGAGTCTGAATGTTCGGACCTGTACTGATCGCAAGAACGAGCCAGGAGAAGACGTTGCTGAGCACAGTCCCCTCCGAACTCTGTGTCACATGATCAGTTGGGCTCTGGATGTTGTCACTGACTGACAGCAAGTAGAGATCTTGAAAATGGCGACAAATCGTAGCATACGGTACATTAGACATGTACAGAACTCCGCAGAACCCAATAAAACAGACTGTCAGCACACAGCAGAAATAAGGATGCCGTCTTTCCACAAATACATTATTTCTATTTTATTTATACTGCTGATATACAGATATTGTACAAGTCTTCATCTGTCAGCACTTCTGCATACTGTGTCTCTGCACAATAAAAAAGTGCCAGCTTAAAAATATAAAAACAAACCCAAAGAAAACAAACCAAAAAAATTAAAATAAAACAAAAACCATTCAAATTAAAAACTCGAATCAATGTGATTGAGGCTATATGGGAAGTTGTCTCCGTATTTCGTTTATAAAATCAAACAAATCAAAACATTTTTATTATTTTTTGTTTTATTCAAACCATCCGCCCTTCTCTATCCTCCAAAATGAACCCCTCCCCCGACCGCCGCTTATCGAAAGCCCTCAACGCCCACAGGGGCATTCGTAGACCCGTCTATCCAGTGGTTCATCAATGTCACAAGCCCTTGTATCCATAAAAGCTATAACGGTTTGTCCGTCACTTCGCTTGATGTGTTAGAAGCGTCGACTAGTGCAGGATTTTTCAAAGAACTTTTAATATCTGTAAAATCTCTGTTCTTTTCAGAATTGTTGCTATGAAGATGGTCTAGTTGCTTAATTTCTAAGGCCCCCGTATCGGGCCTGGAGTCCACAATGACTATGGAGGGAGAAGTGGGGCGTCCACCCTCCGGTAAAAGTTCTGAGAAGCTGTTTGTCTCCAGCTGGTCTAAAGAATAGCCGGGAATGATCAAGTGTTCGTTGCGACAAGGTGCTTGGGTCCGCCTCTCAGTTTTCGATTGCTGTTCTACAGCCTGGCTGTCACTAAGGTCTACAGAGTCCCTGTATGCTGTGGATTCACACGACGGTGTCCGCCTCCGTAACATCATGCTGTTCTCCAATGCTTTGGTACGTGAAGCTGTGCCGTTCTCGTCCTCCATGGGAGGATCTATAGAAATACAAGGCGGGCTCATCTTCTTCTTCCTTCGAACCCCATTGATGTACTCTGGGTCGGACCGTATGAGAATAGAAGAGTTATGTTTGTCATCGATGGACAGATCAAAGCAGGAATCCCCATCATCATCGATGGAGGGGCAGATCTCGATTGAGTGCCTCCTTTGGTCTTCCGCCCACATGGGCTTTGCTAAAAATCCTTGAGTATCAACACTGTAGAACTTCTTCAAGTCTTTGCTGCTGGTCCCACCCAGGCTAGCTGTGCTATTGCAGTTCTTAAGTAGTGAAGGAGAAGGAGGAGGAGATGAAACTTGGGAGATGAATGGAGAAACGGAGTGACTTCTATGGTTGGATTGTCCTCTCCAGCTAGTGGCCAGGCTGTTAATGTGGCTGACCTCTTCGTCGGCTGGATCGGAGGACTCTAATGTGGACTCGTCTGGGTTGGTGTTGTCACTGCTCATGCTTGAAGGACGACTGGGAATACTGTGTTGGCTATATGTATGCTTGCGAGTATGAACGCTGGAATGTCTGTGGAGGGGAGATAGTTTAGGGGAAGATTGCGGGGTTCCCTGCAGAGATAGGGGCGTTGGGCAGAGCAAGTTGGGAACAAGGTTATTTAGTGAAGGTGTTTTCAGATTGGAAGTCTCTGCCGATTCCAGTTGAATGCTGTCCTTGGAATCGCCATTCTGATAGTCAACCGAATCCATGTGTATGGCCTCCTAGGGGACAAACAAGATGTCCATAAGGATGCAACTGGCATGTAATACTACACAAATCTTTTAGCGCTGGTTAAATGCGGAGCGTCCCTTTAAGGAGCAGCTCTGTTTTAAATATTTCTCACAAGTGGTGCTTCCTTTTAGGAGGGGGCTCTGAGGTACTCTCTCTGAGTTAAAGCTATATGGACCCTTGTTGTTTTAGAAATGAGACCACCAAACATTGTGAACTAGAGATAAGCACAACGCGAGCATGCTCGAGTCTGAACATTCGACATTCCAGTACTGGTGGCTGAGGATGGATGCAGCCCTAGGGAGTCTGGGAAAACATGGATACAGCCATAGGCCATTGGCTGTGTGCATGTTTTCCCAGACAACCTAGGGCTGCATCCAGCTTCTTCAGCTATTGGTATTCAAATGTCGATTGATCAGACTCATGCTTTAGTTTTGCTCATCTAAGATGTATCTTATAGCTGGACACCACTATTGGAGATTGCCATGTTTAACATAATCACCGTTACCTGCCGTCGAAGCAATCTGTTCAGACTGGGCGACCTGGAGGCGGGGCATGGAGGTGGAATTTTAGGCATGTCATCACTGTCCACATGGCAGCTCGGTGACGGCAGAGGCTGATGGTCCACAGGTGTTTTCAGAGAGTTGCCAGATTCGGTTGGTTGGGAATGGACTGACAGAAGTGATCCTATAGTAAGAAAACACGGTAAAGAATCATTCCAAAGGCATGACAAGTGGACTCCTCTGGTGGCAACCTATCTCTCCAAGAACAAGGATCGGACAGTTGAACTCCGACATGCCCAATCCTTCTCTGCCCCATAATCATCTGTGGAAAAAGAGCTGGGACACCAACATACACATCAGATAATCAGCAGGACCAGATGACACTTGTCTAATGAGTATGAAGGAGGTTGGCTGAACCCATTGATCTTGGGTACGCGAGTGTTCTCATTTGACATTCGGCAGTCACTATGGAGCACCTGGAAGGAGGGCAGCCATTCCTGGTTTGTTTTATCCCTATTTAATGGGTGAAATCCTGCCCAGGATTGTGGTCTTCATGGTATTAACAAACACAAGGTAATTCACTCACAAAATAAACATAGCCACCCCGGGATCTCCTGGTCCAAGTGTTTACAAGTGTGGTCAGTGTCAGGAAGCTGCCGAGAGGGTTCTGATTTTTATGGTTGCCATAGACCTTTTTCCTTTCTCTCTATAAAATGAAATATCGTAAAGCATCATCCTACCTTCTGGATAGCTGTCCTCATAGGCCTCTACTTCCCGCAGAGGGTACGATGACTTTGCTGGCAGAACGGGACGAAACATGTAGCTGTCATTGGGTAAGGACATCATTCTGGACACAGAGACCTTTCTGACTGTCAGCAGGTTTTGGGATCCGGTTCCGTCCCTCATGTAGACATCGCCATCCTGTAAGGAAGACAGGACGTTAGCTTTAAGGTAATAGAGGTTTCCCTTAAAGGGGATTTCCAGTCTGTGTTTCAATTACTTTCTATTTTCAAGATCTCTAATTGCTGTCGGTGATTCCAAACATTTGTCTTTACACTCAATGGCTAAGAAATATTCCTGAACGTGGCTGGGGTTGTATGTCCGTACAGGTGAACAGCAATCACAGACAGCAGAGATCTTGAAAATAGCTGAAATTATGTGTGTGCGTGTGTGTGTTGTTGGTGGTAATGGTGTGTTATATAATATTGGAAATATAAAAAGATTTATAAAATCTCAAATCTTCCAGTACTTGTCATCTTCTGTGTGTCCTGCAGGAAATAGTGTTTTCTTTCCAGTCTTGAGAGCAGGAGAGGTTTCTTATGGGGATTTTCTGCTGCACTGGACGGTTCCTGACATGGACAGTGGGGGCAGCAGAGAGAACTGTGTCACACTGGAAAGAATACACCACTTCCTGCAGGACATACAGCAACTGATAAGTACTGGAATACTTTAATTGAAGTGAATTACAAATCTCTGGCACTTTCTGACACCAGTTGATTTGAAAGAAAGGAGTACCCCTTTAAGTTAACAAATTAAAAAGAAAAATCACTCCATTAAACAGCACAGACAACAACGTCAGCAAAGCAGGTTGCACATAGATCCTCAGGGGCGGGGCATAGATCTTCAAAGGTGGAACATAAGAGGTGAGGAGCTGTCATTGCAGCTAACAAATATATGAGAAGTTGTGACCTCCTCGCCCTCTCAAAGAGGGGAAAGAAAAGAGCTTAGAAGGTAGAGGCAAAGAAGCCACGGAAAGCATTGCTTGCGGTTACCACACAGGACATATAGACAGAGAGCAGGGGATTCACCTCGGGCCCATAGCTGCAGGGCAGGAGGGGAAGTGGCAAGGCCTGCTGACAGGGCACAGGGGAGCCTGGTCTTTTCTCTTTCCGTAGGATTGAACCATCCAATGTATCAGGAATCAATAAAGTCACATTCTCGTGGCTCAGTGCCCCCTTCAGTGCAAAATTAGGGAAAAAAGTATAGATTAAGCTCATGCTAGAATGGATTATAAGATCAGAGGTGACTCTGACACCAAGACAATGCTATCTAATCTACCACCATCATGTTATAGAGCAGAAAGAGCTGAGAAGATTGATCTACATCTCTGTGGGAAAAGATTTAGTATAACTTGTAACATGTTGATTGAATCCCTGCTCATTCTGTGATAAGGAGTCCAGTGGGCGGGGTCACTCAGTGGACTGGACTCCTTAGCATCAGAGATTTCAATCTTTATGCTGAATCTTTTCCCATAAAGATATATATCAATCTGCTCGGCTCCTTCTGCTCTATAACACGATGCCGCTAGCTTAGGTAGCATTTTCATGGTGACGGGTTCCTTTTAAAGGGAACTGGTCACATTACACAAGCAGTCTTATCTGTTATAGAGCAGGAGGAACGGATCAGATTGATATATAATTTGCGGAGAAAGATCCAATATAACATGTAGTTTTTTTCACTTTAATCTCTCGTTCTGGCTTAGGAGTCCAGTGGCCGGTCTTCTTACTGCCCATTGGTTTTTAAATGAAAGAGCAGAGATTCAAGTGAAAAAACAAACAAACATGTTATGTTGAATCTTTCCCCCGTAACTATATATCGATCTGTGCTATCATGTGATGCCCACAGATCAGACTTCTTATTCAATGTGATGGAATCCATTTAATTACCCCCAAACCCAACTACTGCCCCCTTCAGGAACACTTCGGCATACACAGCATTCTGTAATCTTACCCTGGCTTGCTTCAACAACACTGGTAGTTCTTTCTTCATAGACACCTGACCCCCAATGATCGCCTTGCCATCTAAGGTTGGGGAGCCTGTTGGGCAGATGGGGGTGACGGCTCTTGACATCTCCAGCTCAATCTCTGCATCCATCTCTGCGTCTTCTTTGGCCTCTTTATTGCTTTCCTCGAGATGCTTCATGAGAACGGCCACCACCACGTTAACCAGGACGAACTGGGCAATCAGGACGAATGTGACGAAATAGACTGGGGATATGATGGGCAGGTAGGTGAGGCAGTGCTTGTCGTCACTGTGGCATTCGCGGAGAGTGTCCTAGAAGGGGACAAAGTCACATGTGGTTATTTCATTGATGCCAGAGAGTCCAATGCAGCGATTGTTCGTGCGGCCCAGCATGATTAACTGTGCCTTGTGCAATCTCCCTGACTGGTGCTTTTTACGGCAATGGACGGATGAAAATCGGGTCATGTAAAAGGAACCTTTAAGCGGGATGGACATGCACATTCCACTCAGCCAATCAATGTGCTGCGGTAGGGCAGCACACTGATACGCTGAGCGGGACGTGCACCAGGGAACCCCCGAAGCAAGCCGGATCCTGAAGCATATGCTCCGGCCGCTGGGGGTTAATGGGGCAGTATCCTGAGATACTATGGCTTCCCATAGACATTACAGGGCAGGGATCCGCAGAGGATTTCGATGTGAATTTGCAGCGAGAAATCCGCTACGGATCCGCCCTGTGTGTTTGTAGCCTAATGTTGTATTAGACCTGGGGGGTAAGCGAGCATCGATGTAGCCTACTAGACAGCTCGATAATCATGCAGGCAGGGATTATTAGTGATGTCTGTGCATCCCTTGCTTAGATCAGCCGCTGGCTGCACATTACCTATTATGCGGAGTGATGTGCGGCTGGCGGACGATGATTTTTAAACACGCTGAGAGGCAAAGATCAGCTGATGAGATGCTCACCGGCTGATCACTGTCTCTATTACATGGAGGGGGGGGGGGGCTTTGTGTAATACGGCCTTTAGTGACATCATAGACAAGCTAGTCTACCCTTTCCGTGAAAAGCGAGTGACACCATACACAAGGTAGGATACCTCTTCTCTATAAATCTAATGTATGAAATCATAGACAAAGCAACTGATCCCTTTCCTGAAAATCTAGTGACATCATAGACACGGCAGCCCACCCCTTCCCTATAAATCTAGTGACATCATAGACACGGCAGCCCACCCCTTCCCTATAAAATCTAGTGTCATCATAGACACGGCAGCCCACCCCTTCCCTATAAATCTAGTGACATCATAGACACGGCAGCCCACCCCTTCCCTATAAATCTAGTGACATCATAGACACGGCAGCCCATCCCTTCCCTATAGATCTAGTGACATCATACATACAGCTAGTGACATTATAGATAAAGTCAATCCCATCTCTGGAAAACTAGTGACATCGTAGACAAAGCAACCAACCTCTTGCCGAGAAACCTAGTAACAATACAGACAAAGCAGCTAATCCCATCCCTGAAAACCTAGTGACATCATAGACAAAGCAACCAATCCCTTCCCTGGAATATTAGTGACCACATAGGTAAAGCAGCCTACGCTCAGCTTTCGGGAGATGTAAGCGGTAACTCCCTCTCAGTGGGGTCCTCTCTCTGTCTGCCAGGGATGAGACGCTATGGAGGAGCAGGATCTGACTCATCCCGAGCAGCCTGATGTGGAGGTGTCTATAGGTAAATATTAATTATGTCAGTATGTTCTCATCCCCCCGGTGTTTAGTAACAATATGAATCACACAAATATTCTGCGTATCTCTGCCAGGACGTTCCTGCTGGAGGAAAAGTGTTTAAAGGGGCTCTGTGGTTTAGAAAACGCGTTTAATGAATCTGAGTTAATGGATCCTCATCTCAGTAGAGCCATACAAAGAGCGTCCAGGGACAACCCATTAATTTTTAAGGGCAATGTGTAATGCTTCATTCCTCCTGTGGTGGCGCTGCAGGGAAATGAAACACATACTGCTAAGATTTCCCATAAATGATTGCTGGGGGGCACACCATAATCTGCTTATTGTCATGGGACCCCTCTAAGCCTGGCCTAGTCCTGTGCACCCAGCCTATTGTTACTACTTCTTACCTTCATGATACCGTTCCAGTTGTCGCCCGTTGAGACCCGGAAGAGGGTCAGGAAAGCCATTCCAAAATTCTCAAATGTGGCGTGTCTGCTGAGACCCTCGCAGGGGTTTTCTTCATTGCACACTGGAGAGAAAGCAGGATTATAGATCATTATTATTATATAAAATTATTTGCTGATGGTCTGCAGCTACAGATCCCTGTGACTACACTGCAGATTCTGGCTGCCACAATCCTGATCTGTAGTATCAGCGCCTTATACCTTGTGTAGTGTAGCTGAAATAATCCTGCAGTACCAGTAATGGCCACAGGGGGCACCAACGTTGTAATTTATAGATCATATTGGGCAGTAGTAGTATATACTGTTTCATAGTTACATAATATAAAAAAGGAAACATTTAATTTTATGTTGTTGGGATACAGAGCCTGTAAACTTGTGTATCTCAGCTGTCATGTTGTGTGCTAAATTATGTAGCTGAGCCCATCATGTGTGATACAGTCTGCTCAGCCAGTGTATCTAAGCTTATGATGTGTGATACAGTCTGGTCAGCCAGTGCATCTTTACCTATGATGTGTGATACAGTCTGCTCAGCCAGTGCATCTAAGCCTTTGATGTGTGATACAGTCTGCTCAGCCAGTGCATCTAAGCCTTTGATGTGTGATACAGTCATTGGTTAGATCCACAGTCCATTTGAGCTCTGCAGTCACTATATGTCATGCTACAAGCAAATCTAAGTCTTCAGATTTAGTGCCTAGGGCAGCAGCAGCTGGTAATACGGCCCTGGCTACAAGCAGAATGTTATAACTTTTATGAGTGTCCGGTTTCTCTGGCAGTCGGGGCGACTCATAAAGCAAACAGATGGTTTATGTATCTATAAGATAAATCTGCGGTATAATAAATGTGTGGGATCTGCCGTCCTCTCTAATCGCTGGTGCGATTTGGCCTGGACCAGGAGATAGACGTCACACAAGGAGGCCGCGCACCTTTCATGGTTCTTGTCCGCTCGGTAATTAGCTATTTATTTGTCAGGACTATGGATCTACGGGAGAGGCGTCCGCCTGGGCACAAGCTCAGAAGTCTGTCAGTAATGGGGGAGCACCGAACAGGAGAGAACCTATGAGATGAAGCTGTTCGGTCAGTCTCCGTATCTGTGCTTGACGCATTTTAGTTTCTCCTTCATCCATATAGAAGGTTTTAATCAATTAAATATTCGGCCCAATTAACACTTAATGACTGACCCATTTGTTTCATTTATGTTTATGACTTAAAGGAGAAGTCTAGCGAAAAATTTTATTAAAGTATTGTATTGCCCCCCAAAAGTTATACAATTCACCAATATACACTTATTACGGTAAGTGCTTATAAAGTGCTTTTTCCCTGCACTTACTACTATATCAAGGCTTCACTTCCTGGATAACATGGTGATGTCACTTCCTGGATAACATGGTGATGTCACTTCCTGAATAACATGGTGATGTCACGACCCGACTCCCAGAGCTGTGCGGGCTGTGGCTGCTGTAGAGGATGATGGCAGGGGGACACTGAGGGACACAGGGCACTGGAGGGACACTGAGCATCCCCCTGCCATCATCCTCTCCAGCAGCCACAGTCACACAGCTCTGGGAGTTGGGTCGGGACATCACCATGTTATCCAGAAAGTGACATCACCATTTTATCCAGGAAGTGACATCACCATGTTATCCAGGAAGCGACATCACCATTTTATCCAGGAAGTGACATCACCATGTTATCCAGGAAGTGACATCACCATTTTATCCAGGAAGTGACATCACCATGTTATCCAGGAAGCGACATCACCATTTTATCCAGGAAGTGACATCACCATGTTATCCAGGAAGCGACATCACCATTTTATCCAGGAAGTGACATCACCATTTTATCCAGGAAGTGACATCACCATGTTATCCAGGAAGCGACATCACCATGTTATCCAGGAAGCGACATCACCATTTTATCCAGGAAGTGACATCACCATTTTATCCAGGAAGGGACATCACCATGTTATCCAGGAAGTGACATCACCATGTTATCCAGGAAGTGAAGCCTTGATGCAGTAGTAAGTGCAGGGAAAAAAGCATTTTACAAGCATTTTCCGTACTAAGTGTATATTGGTGATTTGTATAACTTTTGGGTGGAAATACAATATTTTTCGCTGGACTTCTCCTTTAAAGGTGCAGGTGGAGCAGCCTATATGAGTACGCTCTACATACAAAGTAGTCCCTGTACTACTGAAATGCGTTGTTGATCATCATCATTGACCTGTTCTAGCCTGATAAGTACAGTAGTAGTGAGTCTGACCCCAAAATATACTGTCTACTTTGTATAATGTTCTTGTGGATGCAAGCTCATCCTTTTAGACAGAGTATGTCCTGGTACTTAAAGGAGAAGTCTGGCCATTTCTAAAATCTGGCAGCCGGCAGGGGTAGGGGGGAATTTGATAACCAGTAAGAACTTACTTCTCCCTGTGCCTGCGGTGAGCAGAAATACACCTGCCGGAATCTGGGATCTCTGGCGTTGACACCTGACAACTGAGATGAACTGGCCTCTCAGCCAGTCAGTGACCAGTCAGCGGGACACTGGACATAATCCAGTACAGGCATTTTCCCTGGGTCATGACATCATCACAACTTTGGGGAAATGCCTTCCGGCGGGGGTCCTGAGGCCGGTCTTGTCGCTCACCTCAGGCACGGGGAGAGGTAAGTTTCTACTTCTGATCAAATTCTCTAGGTCCCTGTCAGCTGATGGATTTTAAAAATCGCTGGAGTTCTCCTTTAATATAAAGCTCCTCTGGCTTTCAGTTCATCCATTTGGACCAGCCATACCCTGATAAACCAATGTCTATTTAGCAATTTGGATTCAAATCCAACATCGTAGACTTTTTATGGCATGATAAAGTAGTAGTCAGTCCAAGCACAAAATGCAATGTCTACTTCCTATAAAGCTCCTGTAGATACAAGTTCATCCTTCACAGATTTGAAACGCATTGTCTACATTGTTTAACGCTCTTTTGGATTAGAATGCATCCTTCTAGACCCCGTGTGGTTTGATAAAGTAAAAAATATGACTTTGAAACATGTTGGATACATTGCATAAAGCTCTTTTGGATTCACATTCAGCTTTTTTAGACCTAGTAAAAGCTGAAAAAGCAATCCGTATAACGCCAAAACGCGCTGCCTGCTTTGCATAAACTTCAGGTCATTCTAGGCCAGCTAGTATTCCCATACTACTGGTTACTACTCCATAAAGTGCCAGTTTCTTCTCTTGTCTCATCAAAAAATAGATTTTTTTTAAAATATCCATACACATTTTGTTTTTGTTATAGACTTAGGGGATAGTGGCCTCCACCTCGCAATGTCATCTATTATTAGGAAATGTGATTTTACGGTGATGGAGGATCTTATTGATAAGTTCCTTCCATGAACCTCACGGGAACAGTCAGCAGCTGTGAATAATCTTAGATTTCAACAGTCACTGCAAATCCACTGATAGTGAGCAGATGTGGCTTCTAATCTGAGGATCAGAGACTGTTTCCTGATAAGGCTGAGACCCCGCCAGCTCAAACTATTTTTACAAAAACTTTTTTTAGTTTAGCTATAACAATTCAACAAGTTGGCTCCAAGATCTTCGAGATCTTTGGCTCACTCACCAAGCTTCCCAAACAGCTCCACTCCCAGGGCGGCGTAGATGAAAAACAGGAGCATGAAGAGAAGGCCGAGGTTTCCTACCTGCCGAGGAAGACACAAGGTAGAGTTATGGTAGGAAATGTACTATGTGATGTGCTGTGAAGAACACCTACACTACCTGCACAGTGTTGTGTAGACCTAGAAGATCATCTGTGCAACTCGACTGAAATCAGCTGAGCACTGGTAGGTAGTGTTGAGTGGAGATGATGAACTGTTCAGATTTGGTAATTTTCCCCAAACAGGAATGCTCAGGATTTGATTGCATAAGCTGAATGCAGCCCTAGGGCTGCCAAGAAAACATGGATCCAGCCATAGGCCAAGACTTCCTAGGGTTGCATCCAACTTCTGTAGCCGTGAGGAGTCAAATGCTGGGCGTTAGGGTTTAGACAACATTGCTGAACCTCAACAGTTTGGCATCTCTGCTCAACACTACTAGCTGGTCATCCTTGGAAAACCACCAGTAGATCACCAATATGATATTTACCTGTAGATCCCGATTGGTAAATTACTTCTTGGCCACAATCGGGATCACCCTTTGATTAACCTTCTACAATGCATGGGTAGATCCCAAGTTAATCATTAACTTGTCATTTTACAGAACTTTACTACTAGATCACCATTGGTAAGTCAATGGTTAGTCTGTTAGCCTAGAAGATCATAAATTCAAGTGATTGAAAACTTCTACTGGATCAACCAACCAGTGGTAGATCAATCTTGGAAAATCTTTAGTGGGTCACCCCTATGAAATGCCCCAAGTGATAAGCTAACATTTGTTCAACCATAAGGACTAGAACAGTAGATAGTGTTGAGCGGACATGAGGAAACTGCCCTGGTTCTGCAACTTCTGTGAACCAGAACTCTCTACATTTGATTCCCGGCATTTGAAGAAGTTGCATGCCGCCCTACGGCTTCCAGGAAAACATAAATACAGCCATAGGTCGTATCCATGTTTTCCAGGACTCCCTAGAGTGGCATCCAACTTTTCCAGATGCCGGGAATCAAATGCTAAGTGATTGGGTTTTAACAAGTTGCAGAAACCGGGCAGTTTCCACAAGTACATCCAACACAAACAGTTGATCATCCTGAGATTGTAACCGGGTTACATCATGTAATAAAAAATAACATGGCAACTTGGGGAAATCCGGGTAGAAAGAGTCTATAATGGAAAACCCACCAATGTCCCATGTCCCATTGGTGGTTTATCCATTATTGACTCCAAGCTTCTTTCTTTCATTTGGGCCAAAGTTTCAACCCCGTATGGAAGTACCATGGCCAAAGCACAGTGGGTTGTTGGTGTCCCCTAGCTACACCTTTATTCTTCCACCAGAAAGTGGTAAATGCCAATAGGCAACAGATTGCAGATAAAAGTTAAGTCTATTGCATCTCACCAACCCAAAAAAGTTTACATCAACAACAAAAGCTAATTTCTTATCCTATAAATATCTGGAAACATTTCGGCCGGATGGGATTAAGACTTTTGAAAATGACAATAGAGATGGGCTAGAGGACAAAGAAGCCAGAAAAGACTCAGGGGGTGGTGAAACTTTTTCTAACACAGTCAAATTTTTGCCAATAAGGTCAAAGTTTCACCTTTGGGATAGGGTGAAGGGTTCACTCCCGGTGAGCGAAGGACACCTGTCATATATTCCTTTACCAGTGCTGCACTTAATAAGATGATTGCCGAAGAAGCAAACCTTCGTCCGTCTCGAGTCACTTGATATTCATTGAGGGAAGCCACCAAGAGATGTCCTATTACCACAGCTAATTTAGTTGTATAGTGCGAACTAGCAGGTCGGCTCAAGGACTCTGAAGAAAGATGACAGCCGTGGAGACCGCCTCGTCCGTGCATGTTAATGAACTCAAACTTAGAAGTGTCCACCTGATACTGGCACCGGGCTCCGGAGAGGAAAAGAACGGTGGGAATATACATATGTATTTATGTGATACAGGAACACCAAGCTCCCCATGTCTCCTCTATGTGACTATTCTTAATGGTCCAGTTATGGTGAGAAGATTGTAAATGGTGGAAACTTCCCAATCCAGGCTAAATCTATTTTATTTTATCGTTGAGTTCAACCTCATTTTGTATGTAGACATTTCTGCATGAGAGACAATGACGCTGACTAGAGATGAGTGAACTTGCCGGACAATCGTCATTTGAATTCTACTGCCTGGAGGAGGTGGATGCAGCCCAAGGACTGCATGGAAAACAAGCATACAGTCTGTGCAAACACAAACTTTCAGGAAGTTCGCTCATCTCTAATGCTGAAACTTGGGGTACAGGATAATGACACGTGGGGTACAAGACAATGACAGTAGGGGTACAGGATAATGACACTTGGGGTACAGGATAATGACACGCTGACACTTTGGGAACAGTATAATGACACTTGGGGTACAGAATAATGACACTTGGGGTACAGGATAATGACAAGCTGACACTTGGGGTGCAGGATAGAAACAGAATGACACTTAGGATAATGACACACTGACACTTGGGGTACAGAATAATGACATGCTTACACTTGGGGTACCTGGATAATGACACGCTGACACTTGGGGTACAGGATATTGACACTTAGGGTAGAGGATAATGACACTTGGGGTACAGAATAATGACACTTGGGGTACAGGATAATGACAAGCTGACACTTGGGGTGCAGGATAGAAACAGAATGACACTTAGGATAATGACACACTGACACTTGGGGTACAGAATAATGACATGCTTACACTTGGGGTACCTGGATAATGACACGCTGACACTTGGGGTACAGGATATTGACACTTAGGGTAGAGGATAATGACACTTGGGGTACAGGATAATGACACGGGGTCCTACTCTAATAAAGGAGGGGCAGTGGATGGTGATATATGGACCCCAGGCATTTAGTTACTAATAAGCTTTGATCTGAATAAACACACGGCCACCATGACAGTCCACCACCTGCACGATGAGCAGCCCTGATGCCCCCCAGCTGGGCACGTGCCCTCCATGCCCACCTTTCCTGTTGGCCATGGCACTCTTCTCCACAGTGAGGACTGCAGACATAATGTCTCTGGGAGAGGAGTGCTGCAGGCGGGTACTGGCCTCCTAATTCTGCACATCTTTCCCCTGATCCATTATTTCTGCGCCATCAGCCCACACCATGGCATTTCAGTCATCCGAGCACATAATACCCAGGGAGGCCTGTCAAGAAGGATTTTTCAGGAAGCTGTACGAGTGCCAAGCTGCTGCAAGGGCAGGGGCGCCACCGTCTTGTTCTCCAGCTGCTCATGACTCAGTGATACTACATGAGGAGACTCTGAGCTGCCTCTTTGCTTTGTCTGAAATATCATCAGTAAATTCGGGTCCTTCTTACACAGCTTTCCCAGATTCCTGAACGGCAGAGGTGCCTCACTACATGCTGACACAGGACTGGGGGCATATTCCTGCATAACATAGTAAACCTGTCATTTAAGAGTATGGGAAAAGAGAAAAACATCTGCTCTGAGGGTGGAATGGCGTCCGTATTGGATGTAACCCAACTTTCCCAGAAAGAGACATAGGGTACCTCCATCACCTCAGGGGTTATTCCACATCTGAATTCCCAGACCAGATACTGTTATGTGCACACAGTACTGCACTATATGGCAGCACTATTTCTCAGCATATCGGGTTGGACTGGCCCATCGGGGAGCAGGGAAATGCCCCGTTGGGTCCAGGCGGTGGTCCTCCCTGTTTAGCAGCTCCAGGATGATATAATCCCCCAGCACTGTTGCACACACCTGTCCCCCACCTCCTCCTCTCAGGCTGCCTCCATCTGCTCTATGTGCTGCTGCTGGCAGTCAGGACACAGGAGGAGGGGAGGGAGAGGGGCTTTGGCTCCTGAAGCTGCAAGTCTGACAGCATGTGAGCTGTACCTGGTGCTTTCCTGTACCTGAGGTAAATCTGTGTGTACTTGAAGTATGTATGTGTGAGTCTGTGTGTATGGTGTATGTATGCAAGTGTGCGTGTATCACATATGCCAGAAAGTGCCAGAGATTTGTAATTTACTTCTATAAAAAAAATCTCAAATCTTCTAGTACTTATCAGCTGCTGTATGTCCTGCAGGAAGTAGTGTATTCTTTCCAGTCTGGATAGTATAAGAGGTTTTCTATGGGGAATACGGTGGAATAGGACCCTTACTATTTTAGGTTATGTTATATGTAGTAATAATATGACTCCTTATAAATAAGCCTAAGGTACTCAAATCCTACAGTATACCATGCTGCCATATGCCTTTTAGTTACTAACATGTAATATGTACTAATATGCACTATGTATCAAGTCACTTATTAAACGGGTATGGTAGGGGTGACACAGGGCTGCAGTAGGTAAGGGGTTAATGTCTATGAGCTCTCTTTCCCATGCACATTGTGGCTTCCCTCCAAGTGCAGACAGCATCTCTCTGTCTGTCTGTGATGTGAAATATATAATTCCTGGGATAATCCAGTCTACCAGAGCCTGATGAATCCTGAGAGAGGGGATGGTGCATACCCCCAACCCTGCTGATTTGATCACAACTATGTCGGGTCCCTTTAAATGCAGGGTGAAGGGGAGGAAATATTTGCCATGATTTAGTCTAGGTGGCCATATTGTTTGTCACTCAGCTCTTCCAGAAACAGAATGATAAATGGCTTAAATATATTTCTTAGTTTTGTCTAAAATAAAAAAAAAAAAACCATGGCCATCAGTTCTGGGATTCTGTCTGGTGTTCCAGCTCCATTGAAGCTAATAGGGCTAAGCTGCAATACCAGACACAACCACCAAAGAAGAGTGGTGCTCTCTCCGCCCCCTCCAGCTTTGAGTGACAAGCGGTATTATTTCCATCCAGCTTTTTCAACAACCTGAGATGAGAGGAAAACTCCAGGACAGTTTCCACCGTTTATGATGGTTTGGAGCGCTCATACCATCAATGAGGGGAGGGGGGATGTGAAGGGTTAAGTAGCAGATGTTGAGGAGTTACTCCCAGCATCTTATTTGCCAGGACAATGTTTATTCCTTATAAAGATGAAATTTGGCCCCTGGTCCTTGTTTCTTTTTCTTCTGCCCTTGCTCTGGCCCAGAACAGAGAATCTAATAAAGAGTTTACACAAAGACGTCTTAACTTAATGGAAGTAAGTCATCCAGTGAACCTAAAAATAGGCATGATGGAGCGTGGCACCAGGAAGTATTTGTGGAAATCCTCGGGAATCTGGTGAGGTTCCATGACTACGGCGTCGGTGAAAACAAACAGTGCGGTAATCTCTCGTGATCAAAATTACAAAGTTACACGAAACTTAAAGCGATCACACTGTAAACTGTGCTTATCCTTCATCATTAAAATGACTAACATACCACCCCGCTAAGTATAAGAATGTAACTACTATAATACTGACCCACTATGTATAAGAATGTAACTACTATAATACTGACCCACTATGTATAAGAATGTAACTACTATAACACTGCTCCTACAGTATGTACAAGACTGTAACTGTTATGATACCCCCCCTTATATACAAGAATATAACTACTATAATACTGCCCCTATATACAAGAATATAACTACTATAATACTGCCCCCTATATACAAGAATATAACTACTATAATACTGCTCCTATATACAAGAATATAACTACTATAATACTGCTCCTATATACAGGAATATAACTACTATAATACTGCTCCTATATACAAGAATATAACTACTATAATACTGCCCCCTATATACAAGAATATAACTACTATAATACTGCTCCTATATACAAGAATATAACTACTATAATACTGCTCCTATACAAGAATATAACTACTATAATACTGCTCCTATATACAAGAATATAACTACTATAATACTGCTCCTATATACAAGAATATAACTACTATAATACTGCTCCTATATACAAGAATATAACTACTATAATACTGCCCCTATATACAGGAATATACCTACTATAATACTGCCCCTATATACAAGACTATAACTACTATAATACTGCCCCCTATGTACAAGAATATAACTGCTATAATACTGCCTCTTATCAGCAGCTGCTTTGACAGTACAGACTGATGATCGGTCATATCTTGTTGGTGATGGTTGGTGGTTACCTGTGGCAAGGCCTGGACTACTGTATCCAGCAGAGCTCGCATTCCTGTCGCCATCTTTAAAAGCTTCAGCACTACAAGTACAAGCAGACAGGAGGTTATGTGGCAACACGACAACAACTATGTACTATAGGGGTGATAAGATGATGTAGCAGAGGTCTCACCTCGGGCGATCCTTAGTACCCTCATGATGCGGATAATGGTGGGATTGATGGGTAGGGAGGCATTGATCTCGATCTCCTCCAGTGTGATGCCCATGATGGATAGCAGCACAATAGCCAGGTCCAGCTGGTTCCACCTGCAGGTAATATACAAATATAACAATGAGGCTATACACTAGACCACCAAGGAAAGGGGCAACAGAGCAATTGGCCATTCTTCTTCCTAGCCCACCAGGGAATGAAACATTAACTCATTCTTTGTCCTAGAACATAAGAGAATCAAAACTCAATCCACTCTTTGTCCTAGACCACCAGGCAATCAAATATCAACCCCTTATCTTACATAGACAAACATGGATTGACCAGCAGCACTGCCCTAGACCACCAGGGAATAAAATGCTAACACTTTCTCTACCCTCAACCAGTAGGCAATAAAATATTAATCCTTCTGTAGTGTCCTAATACAGGTGTGCCACTAAGTCCTGTATTGCACTTGTATAAAGATATCTCTGTCAGGTGTCACACTCCGGGATGATGGGTGTTGTTTGCACCATCACCACTTGGTGTCTCACTTCCCCCATCCCTATGCACAGCTGAAAGTATAAGGGTTAACTTGTATTTTCCACTGTTAAAATTTTGTCTAATTACTAGCCTTGGTGCCTCACACTTCTTCTCCTATCACACCCTTAGGCCTCACTTTTCTAACACTTTCCCCAACGATGGGAGATAACTCCTGGTCACCCCTATTTAGGTTAGTTAATTCCTGGTGGAAGAGTCTTTTTCTGTCATTTGGAATTTGGAGAGAGAGAGAGAGAGATAATTTTGTTGAAGTTGAGACTAAGTAAGCAGTAACAAACCAAAAGGTGGGCTAATTGTCTTCTGGGATCAACCTTGCCTATGCCTGGAATAAGCAAATCAGATTCAGTCAGGACTATCCAAGGAGAGGATTAGTCTGCAGAGGAGCAAAGAGCTTAAGCTGAAGTACTCCATTGGGACTTGCTCGGCCTACTCAAAAAGTATGAGTGGTTAGCTATACCCAGTTGTGCAAACCTGGGACTCGTACTACCAGACCTGACACTTGGTTGGCTCTTCTGGCAGAAGGCGGTCTTCTTCTTCTCTTCTTATTCTTAACAGTGAGTACAAGCTTAATCTTCTACACCAAGTCACACTACAAGTCATCCCGGCAAAGAACTGTCCTACATAGGCAAGGCCCCAAGACAGTCCCTTGACCTATTCAACCCAAGCTCAAAACTAGTCTACTCAAGTAACCTACTATCTACACTACTAGAACCCAAGCTAACTGTACTGTGGTGTCCATCAAGAGAAAGGACATTGTATTGCCGTGATTATCTTTTGCACGCTGTTCACTTTCAGCCCAGTGCTAGTGTGCCAAGGGGTGGGCATCACCACTCCTGGCCACCATGACAAGTGCCCATTCAAAACACCAACTAGCCCACTGCTGTTACCACCTGGCAGTGGCGGGACACAGCACTTCTACAGCTCTAGACCAGCAGGGAATAAAATATTCACCTCTTTATAGCCCTAGACCAGCAGGGAATAAGGGTCAGTTCACACTGAGCAAGGAAAGTGTTCTGCGCGGAATCAGCTCTCGCAGAATTCCTTGCGGAATACTTGCGGAATCAGCATATTCCTTGTATAGTTGTCGCAGAATTTCTGCGCGGATTCATCGCTGAAATGCCGCCACTTATTCACCTGTTCATAGCTCTAGACCAGCAGGGAACTCTTCTACTCTGCAATGTTTTCGTTATTGTATTTTATTATAGAACTTGTTTTTATTCTAAGGGGTAAAAATATAAAAATCCATACACATTCACACATCCAAAGCGAAGTGGGCCCTTTAACTGCGGTCACCTCTCAGGTATATGGATTGCCCCAATAATTGCTGATTACAGACAGGAATCAATAGTCTCTTGGATATAACACAAGAAAATCAACAGCTTGTCCGATATTATAAGAGCCGAGCGAGGAGTGAGCGCCGCTTCCTACTAAATTCATCTTAATAAGCATCAGCCTGACAAGTCAGATCCAGTGTCGAGGAAGATGATGTATTCAGGGCTCGGGGTGTTACAGAAAGAACATCGACTCGTGATTCTGTCCTCCCGTCCGCGGCTCGCAGATTATCAGACACCCATGTAAATTAGCGTTATCAGCCTGGCGGCCGTCGCTGTGGAGAGTTCTAATTAGGACATCAGCTGAGCGTCATCCTGGCGAGATGTGGCCAAGATATGACAGTGACAGCGGATGGCGAGTCACACGTAATGTCATCATTGGCCGGGCTGGATATGGCAGCGCTGTAGAAGGCTGGACCTCTGCCAGGGTCTGAGCTGCCGCTACTAGATGTCAGGTGACAAGCCTTACCATTATCAATCGGCCAACAAAATACTCACTTAAAGGGACATATTAGCCAATAATACTTGATTCCAGTAGACAGGCATAGATTGGTTCTGCATGGACATCCAAGAATCTCAGAGGGGGAGATTTATCAAAGGGTGTAAAATTTAGACTGGTGCAAACTACCCACAGCAACCAATCACAGCTCAGCTTTCAGCTCTGGTAACATGATAGAGGAGCTGTGATTGGTTGCTGGGCCCAGTTTGTACCAGTCTAAATTTTACACCCCCATAGTCTAGAACCTGATACTAATCTCACTAATCAAGACTAAGGGTAGCTTAACACGTAACGTGTCCGCAGCAGATTTCACGCTGTGAGTTCGTTTCGAAATCCACTGCGGATACCTCTCCTGTAATTTCCAATGTGATTACATACTCGCAGCAGGACTGTCATCCCGCTGCGAGTATGTAAGTGCCGGCCCTATTAATCCCCCACCCCCGGGAAGATGCTTTACCTGGTCCATGATCCAGCAGCATCTGAGACTCCCGGTCCCTGTAGGTCCTGCACAGCCAATCAGTGCATGGCCCCGCCGCAGTCACTGATTGGCTGCGCGGGACCTCCAGGAGCCTCGGATGCGGCCGGATCGTGGACCAGGTAAAGTATCTTCCCGTCATCAGCTGCTCAGCCACGGCTGGCTGAGCTCTGTAATGCTCAGCCAATGGCGGCTGAGCAGCTGATGACGCGCTGGAGGGGGACCGGCATGAGGGAGGGCCGGAGCAGTCAGGCCAGCCTCCTGAAGATGATGTGATTGTCCCAAGATGGCGTCCGGGGTCGACAGTGATTCTGTAAGTAAAGTGTATCACACTTCCGGGTCCGCGGGGGACATGGGGAAGGGGGCCATTCACTTAAATAACACACATTACAATGTTGTATAACTTTGTAAAGTGTGTTATTTAGTGAAAAATGTTTTACACTGCACTACCCCTACAGATCCTCCAAAATGTATTATCTATTGTTAGGTAAGTATAGAAATACTCATTCTATTCTGTAAAGCAAGGATGGGGAACCGCTGTCCCTACAGCTATTGCAAAACTACAATTCCCATCATGCCTGGACAGCCCTCGGCTGTCCAGGCATGATGGGAATTGTAGTTTTGCAACAGCTGGAGGGCAGAAGGTTCCCTTTAAATATGAAGGAGTCCCAGCAGTAGAACTACCATATACTTGTGATGGATGCCAGGTGGGCTCCACGTTACTAATACCAATACCATTTTTTCGGAAGCTGTAGGTGACGTCAGTAGAATCCTGTAGGTTTTGATAATCCGGGTGTTACACATCTTATTTTACAAAGCTCAAGTATTTATTCACAGCATTTACCGTCTCAAGGTGCCTTTTCGGCACGCACTAAACCCTGTCTCAGCGCTGTGCCGCCATCCTCTGCTCCGCTGTGTAACCGCTCAGGGGTGATTCGGATAATAAAAAGGTTAGTGACTCATGGCATCTTCCCCGGCACAGACAGCTCTGATGATATTCCTCTCGGCTTCACAAAGAGCTCAGTTACCTATAAACTGTATTCAATGGTAATAGAGGCATAAAGAAACTACAATATGGAGAGACCCCCTGCGGTACTATATACTGCACAGCGGAAGAAGGCGGAGGGGGGGGGATAGTGCTGCAAAGGTGAGTATTCAAAGACCACTGCAGCCGAATAGTCATAGCCAAAAATAATACCTACCCCCCCCCTTTACCACTGCCTCTCCATGTGTGCCCAGCAGTTCTGTCATACCGTTCATCATAGAGGACACAGGAACAAACCAGGCCCAGGAATAAGGGTATGTTCACATGTCAAATTTTTGGACGGATGGCGGAATGCAGGTGAGACATCCTATCAAATCAATGGGACAGACGGCACTTCATGTAGGGTTCGCGGTGCGAACACCGCTTGAAATTCCGAGCTGATTCCGTTGTGTGAACATACCCTAAGATGCCCAACATGGATTTTTAGTTTCTTATATTGTGCAATAAAGCAAAAACTGACAGAAATAAAGTCTGCAAATCATAAAATCTACAATCACTTATTAGTAGTGTCCATTATATATAAGTACATAGTATAGGGCAAACTAAAGAGGAATGCCAGTCATCTATGAAAAGTCTCGATGATATAGTAGTTATATCCTTGTATATAGAGGGCAGTATTATAGTAGTTCTATTCTTGTATATAGAGGGCAGTATTATAGTAGTTATATTCTTATATATAGGAACAGTATTATAGTAGTAATATTCTTGTATACAGGAGCAGTATTATAGTAGTTATATTCTGGTATATAGGAGCAGTATTATAGTATATATATTCCTGTATATAAGAGCAGTATTATAGTAATTATATTTTGTCACATAGGGGGCAGTATTATAGAACAGAAGATGTCATTTGTGGTCTTCTAATGTAAATATCAGCTATGACTGGAATCCCCCTTTAATCCTTCCATTTTGGCTGTGATCTGTAAGTTGCACTGTACCTGTCTTTAAAGAATCTTCTAAATCCAAAGGCAACCAGCTTGAGGAGAGCTTCGAACACAAAGACGATGGTGAAGACGTAGTTACAGTATTTCAAAGCCTCCTCCAGGGACTAGGAGAGAACATGAACAGGCAGAGATTAGCTATTCTCACATAAACATGATCCCATCTGCTTTAGCTGAGATTAAACCCTTCCTTGAACCATGTGACCCCACTTTTAGAGAGGATGTGTGTAATCGCACCAGAACTTGTTCTTCTGTTCTCTTCTTGTTTGTTATCGTCTGGCCAAACACTTCAAAAACAGCAAATGAGGCCAATATATTATGAGAAGCAGATGGATTGGCAGGATCATTTATGTAATCCGACATGAAAGGCTACATGAATTATGCATGACAACATGGTCGAATAAGAATGGGGACTCTGGCACTGACATGGTGTCTTGATGGTGATCTGGATGCCAGGAGATCTAAAATGCCGGGAGATGTTCAAGAAATCAGATCCATTACTCTTAGGTCACTGGTAGAGATGAGCAAACCTGGTTCGGGTTTCGAGTCCATCCGAACCCGAACGATCGGCATTTGATTAGCTGGGGCTGCTGAACTTGGATAAAGCTCTAAGGTTGTCTGGAAAACATGGATGCAGCCAATGACTATATCCATGTTTTCCACATAGCCTTAGGGCTTTATCCAACTTCAGCAGCCACCGCTAATCAAATGCCGAAAGTTCGGGTTCGGATGGACTTGAGCATGCTCCAGGTTCGCTCAGCTCTAGTTACTGGCTATTTTTGAAGAAATTTACAGTACCAGGGTTTCTTGTTGTCAGGAGCTGAAAACCTCAGGGCGGCTTTGAAGAACCCTCAAGATGGGCCACTTTCTTTTTCATGTATCCAAAGGTGTGTGGCCCTAGTCTTTGGTACTCTGGTGTCCTTTAAGCCCTAGACCCTATTTTCCAGTGTTAAGCAACTATTACACGAAACGATTATTGGCCGTTACAGACTATAATTGTCTTGTGTAATGCTGCGTTTACACAGAACGATTATCGTGCGAATTTGCACGATAACGATCGAATTCGAAAGATAATCGTACGTGAAAACACAGCGAACGATCAAGCAACGAGCGAGAAATCGTTCATTTTGATCTTTGAACATGTTCTCAAATCGTCGTTGGTCGTTCGCAAAAAATTCGCAGATCGTTCCGTGTAAACAGTCGTTCACCGATTTAACCTATGTGCGAGATAGGCTTAGGTGATCGCAAAACGATCGCAAAACTATTTTTACGTACGATATATCGTTCCGTCTAAACGCTGATCGTTATAAAAAAAAATCGTTACTTTGAAATCGTTAATCGTACAATCGGGCGAATTATCGCTCCGTGTAAACGGAGCATAATAGAAGACAAGGATCAGCCAACATGCATGATGTCAGCTGATCGTTGTCTTTCAACATGTTGAACGCTTAACGATCCCGATAGCAGCGATCTGCTGCCATCGCTCTGTGCAATAGCAGCGGTGGCAGCAAACCAGCGCTATCTTCTATGGGCTGCCAGGACGATCTAGCGATCACCCGGGCAGCCCTCCCCTGGCCCCCTGGCTCAAGTGGGGAACGAAGAGCAAGTGAGCACTGGACAGGTTGGCACTTGGTTTCTCCCTGTTTTCGCCCTGTGTAATAGGGGCTATAGAGTAACCACCATCCAACATAACTAGCCTTTCTACCAACCACATGAACTACCCTGATCTCTGTGATCAGCTCAAGAAGGTGACAGACAATCTGTTCTTTATGATCCGACTCATTCATGGAGTCCCATCCCACAAGTGGTCCTCTTTACTAGTCTATAAGAACTATGGAGATGGTGAAGCCAGTATAAGTCTCTTACAGTTCAGTGGAGGAAGCACCGCCACCTCTCCATCTCTTCTTGACTTGATAAGATTACTAAATGCTCATTCTGAGCTGTGGTAGCCCAATGGTGATTACTGAAAGTGAAATCTGATTGGTTGCTAGGGGCAATTGAGCCAGTTTCACGTTACACCATGGTTGATAAATCTCCCCCATAGTCTTGCTCGCTACCTACCTTGGGTTGGTTGTAGTGCTCCATAGACATGGTGATAACATTGATCCCAATGATGAAGGTGATGAAGAGGTCCAGGTAGTGGCTGGTGCACAGGGAGTGTATGTATTTCCGTGTTGGGGAGTAGTCGGCGTAGTACGGTCTCCTCTGGGCCTCTGTGTGAAAATGTAAGAGCCAAAAAGTAAAATATTATCAGTTCGGCAAGGAAACTGTTAAGGTCAGATATCAAAGAGCACAGACAGCTGGCATTCACCGATGGCGGACGGACGGACAGATAAACACAGGAGACAGAATCTAGGGCTAGGCTATCCTAAAAACTGCCCCATTATAATCCTGTGTTAGCAGGTTACCCCAGGAATGTGGCAGAGCTCAATGTGTTTGTGCACTGTGATAATGTAGTAGATTTACCTGCGCTCAGCTCTGCTGTGTCTGTTGTGTGTGTTATGGTCAGTTGTACATAATCATCAATCTGCCCAGATGTGCAGTCAGCTACTACTGGTAGGTGGTAAGTCTGTTCTTATATAATGATGCTGCTTGGTATGGCACAGTCACGGTTAGGGATGAGCGAACCGGCCAAGGTTCGGGTTCTGAATCCCGCTGTCTGCCCGCTCTGTGGAGAGGGTGGATACAACCTTGAGGACCGCCTGGAAAACTGGGATACAGCCATAGCCATAGGCTGTATCCTAGTTTTCTAGGCGGTCCTCAGGCTGTATCCAACCTCTCCACGGAGCGGGCAGACAGCAGGAATCAGAAGGCAATAGTTCAGGTTCATACAAACCAGAACCTCGGCCGGTTCGCTCATCCCTAGTCACGCTGGATGTGGTGGATGACACTATTCATGGGGGCGCTGTAATTGGTATTAGTTATATGGTTCTCTTCATGGGGCGTCTTTAAATGGCACAATTCATTGATGCACTCTGCGTGGTACTATACATGGGGAAGCTTTGGGTAGCATTCTAAATGGTATCATTCATGGGAGCACTCCATGGGCTCAATCTGGATGACACAGTAACCCTGTCGGCAATGAGCATTGTAGACTCTCTAAATGGCACTATTCATGTGGCACTATAGTTGGCATCTTTCTGAGACAGATGTAAAGAAATCCCTGGAAGGCTTTATCTGCAACATTGTAGATTCTTTGTAATGCTGGGAGGGTTATTCACAGTGAGGCCATCAGCAAATTGACCTCAGAATAACCCTCCCAGCATTATAAAGATGCTACGATGATGCAGATACAGCCAGTCAGGGACATGTTTACATCAGCCGTCTCAGAAGGGAGGGGGGAGACAGAGAGAAAAGCTCACACAGATTTTTGTGTCTTTTGGAGAAAGCAGCAGCTGAGAACTAGGGGAAGGAGACTGAACAGATAATAATAAGTATGGAAGGAATTATTAGTCTCACCATGGGCAGCAACATATCAAAAGTTTTGTTTGAGTGGAATACTGCTTTAAATTTAGGGGTACTATATATGGTACTATTATTTATAGCGGTGCAAAGGGGGACAGTTTGATTGGCACTATTCACTGGGCTCTCTGGATGGTATAATATGAGGGTTAGGCTCCCAAAAAGCAGTTTTTTAGGGTAAGGCCACACCTAGCTGTCATGGCTAAATCTAAGCAGTTCGGCATTACTCATCGATGTTTATTTTATGCCCACTGTGTACGGCCTTAGACTACACTGGCATCTATGCAGTTAATGTCCCCAGACAAACAAGCATCAGAAACTTGGCTCAAGTGGACGAAAAAGAAAAAAAGCCGATGTCCAATCTAAACATTTCCAGAAATACATCGCTCCTGTGAATGCCTCCGAAAATAACCCTGCAAATATTCTCAAGTATCTCTCCAGGAAGAATGGCATCACATTGACAGGGAACACGACATGTCATTGCCGCCGCAGATCAGTGCCATGTATAAACATAGTGCCGGCAAGCACCCACATCCAGATCAACACGGGCCGTTCAGAAGCCTGAATGGGGCTCCAGCTGGCAGAGGAGCTCGGCTTGGGCCTTGATGTGTTCTCCAAGGTTCATGAAGGCTCAGGGAGGGGGAGGCTTGTGTGTTAGTGCATGAGCCTTACAACCCTTCACATGGTGGGGGTCATGCCCTGATCTGCCATAGTCCGCTGCATGACTGCCTTGGCCCAAATGGCTACACCAGAGCAAGAGCAGATATTGGGCAGGGGGAAAGTAGCTGTTGTGTTCAGTTTTAGGACTATGGAGTAGTGCCCTGGTAGGACTGTGTACTTCTGGGGGTGACCCATGGCCATGGCAGCTGCTATGAGACCAAGCAGCAGGGGAACAATTCTACACAAATATTACATGCAGTTCGGGGAACAAGGGGAACTCCGGCTAAATGTTTGTTTTTTTTCTTTCAAATTAACTGGTGCCAGAAAGTTATATAGATTTGTAATTTACTTCTATTTAAAAATCTCCAGTCCTCCAGTACTTATCAGCTGCTGTAGGTTCTGCAGGAAGTGGTGTATTCTTCCCAGTCTGACACAGTGCTCTCTGCTGCCACCTCTGTCCATGTCAGGAACTGTCCAGAGCAGGAGAGGTTTTCTATGGGGATTTGCTGCTGCTCTGGACATTGTGATATTATTGTGTGGAGATGTTCACTTATAAGACTGTGGAGGTGTACACTATAGACTGTGGAGGTGTACACTATAGACTGTGGAGGTGTACACTATAGACTGTGGAGGTGTACACTATAGACTGTGGAGGTGTGCACTATAGACTGTGGAGGTGTGCACTATAGACTGTGGAGGTGTACACTATAGACTGTGGAGGTGTACACTATAGACTGTGGAGGTGTACACTATAGACTGTGGAGGTGTACACTGTAGACTGTGGAGGTGTGCACTGAAGACTGTGGAGGTGTACACTATAGACTGTGGAGGTGTACACTGTAGACTGTGGAGGTGTACACTATAGACTGTGGAGGTGTACACTGTAGACTGTGGAGGTGTACATTGTAGACTGTGGAGGTGTACACTATAGACTGTGGAGGTGTACACTGTAGACTGTGGAGGTGTACACTGTAGACTGTGGAGGTGTACACTATAGACTGTGGAGGTGTACACTGTAGACTGTGGAGGTGTACACTATAGACTGTGGTGGTGTGCACTATAGACTGGAGGTGTACACTATAGACTGTGGAGGAGCACATTATAGACTGTGGAGGTGTACACTATAGACTGTGGAGGTGTACACTATAGACTGTGGTGGTGTGCACTATAGACTGTGGAGGTGTACACTATAGACTGTGGAGGTGTACACTATAGACTGTGGAGGTGTGCACTATAGACTGTGGAGGTGTACACTATAGACTGTGGAGGAGCACATTATAGACTGTGGAGGTGTACACTATAGACTGTGGAGGTGTACACTATAGACTGTGGTGGTGTGCACTATAGACTGTGGTGGTGTACACTATAGACTGTGGAGGTGTACACTATAGACTGTGGAGGTGTGCACTATAGACTGTGGAGGTGTACACTATAGACTGTGGAGGTGTACACTATAGACTGTGGAGGTGTACACTGTAGACTGTGGAGGTGTACACTGTAGACTGTGGAGGTGTACACTGTAGACCAGGAATGGGGAACCTTCGGCCCTCCAGCTATTGCAAAACTACAATTCCCATCATGCCTGGACAGCCTTTGGCTGATGGGAATTGTAGTTTTGCAACAAATGGAGGTCCAAAGGTTCCCCATCCCTGCTATAGAGTGTGAAGATATAGATTTATCAAACATGGTGTAAAGTGAAACTGTCTCAGTTGCCCCTAGCAACCAATCAGATTCCTCCTTTCATTCCTCACAGGCTCTTTGGAAAATGAAAGGTGCAATCTGATTGGTTGCTAGGGGCAACTGGGCCAGTTTCACTTTACACCATGTTTGATAAATCCCCCCCTGGTCTCTATTCCCCTTCGGCACCATACACAGTGGCTCATACATAAGACTTCAGAGCTGTATCCTTCGCACTCCTTATAGATGGCGGATTTTCCCATTTTTCTGTTTACTTCTATCACCATGTTACCTCACCCATTATCATTCCTATTTTTCTTGTCATCTGAGGGTTGAGAACATCAGAATTCTCTCCGGACCTCCAGACATTTACAGTATTTTACAGGACGAGCATAAAAGCTCCATCGTTTGATCTCCTTAACCTTCTGTGGTGGGATAACAGCTCAGATATAATGTATTTTTAATGCTCTGGAGTAGATAAAAAGAGGAGTAATTACCCAAAAGAGATGAAAGCTCCTCCGCCTGATTATCATCATTTTACTTCACCGCTAAATAGAAGAGATAATCGGCTCCTGTGATATCAGACTGGAGGGCGTCCTAGCACCTGGGCACTGACTACCGTACCCTGTAATAATTATGCCCAACCCTGACCCTTCTTTGGATGTCCTAGATACAATCTCGGCTTACTAGAGGAACCTATGGATTTACGGAACCTCTAAACTCATGTAGACAATGGTTAGTAAACAAGACAACAATACAGTAAGATGGCGACAATGATCACTAGATCTATTGACGGGCAAGGTGTCCACATCACGTGGCAAGGATGGAGAGCCCAGAGTAAGGTCAACCTTAGAGGGTAGATTCCAATGAGGTATATGTGGCCATGTTGGTATATTAGCCATGTTGGATCTTTAACCAAAAAAAAGGTTACTGTCAACTCGTCTCTTAGGGCCCTATTCCACTGGACGATTATCGTTCAGATTATCGTTAAATCGTTCGAATCTAAACGATAATCGTTCGGTTGAAATGCAGTTAACGATTAACGACCGAACGAGAAATCGTTGATCGCTTTAAAAGACCTGGACCTATTTTTATCGTTGCTCGTTCGCAAATCGTTCGCGTTGAATAAGACATCGTTCGGTCGTTCGCAATAGATACGAATGCAATAGCGACTAAATAGCGAAGAAAAAACGATCGCAATTACGATCATAAGTAACGATTATCGTTCAATGGAAATGAGTGAACGTTTTCAGGTCTTTCGCAATAGTGGTCGTTTGAGATCGTTAATCGTTAATGATATGCAAACGATAATCGTTTGGTGGAATAGGGCCCTTAGATTCATGTTTGGCCAAGCCAACCATGAATGTTAAATGTGGATATGGAAGGGTGAAAATTACCAGCTAAGTAACTATAGGCAATTTAGGGTTGGTAAAACAATACATTTTTTGTCAAGATAAAGGAAGATTCACCAAGGTATTCACTGAAGAAGAAGGATTTTATCCCATGCAATCATTTGGCCAGCTGTCTAACCACATTACCCCGCCAATATGGCAACCACGTAGAGGCTGTCATTGGCTTCTGGTAAGGAGGTGGAGGAAGGGGCCATCAGCACATAACTTGACTAATCTTCTGTCTCTTCCAGTTATGTGCTGGAACATTGTTATAACTCATCGGTGTGCCGTATGTCCATGGTACATGGTAGTCCATGGTGTCCATCGTGGTTCTTACTCAAAAAATTGTAAAATTATCATTGGCCTCTAAATCTTCCTTTAATCTTTTGAACACCATTGCACCCTGAATGGCCAGCCTGAGGTTAAGACCAAAAATTGCAGATCCTTGCCTGGGTCAACTAGATCCAATGATTACTTCGCCAGGTCCATTAAAAGACACTCATGCATACTGTAACACAAAAGCCAAGTCATGCAACGCATGTCACAGGCTGCACGCTCTGCGGTGGAGACGTAGCCGAGGAGGAGGAGGTAGAGCAGATCTCAGAGCCTCCTAATACTCAACTATATTTTTTCATTGTGTACACCTCAGATATAGACATTAGGGTGGCTGTTCTATGACTTATCGACTCCTTCGGCATCAAGCCAAGCTATCCCTCCCTCCAACATTTTGGTTTGATCCACAGATTAGCCACCTACATACTGTGGAAGGTTGGAGAACTTGCAGTTTCCTTGAGTCCCATTCTACTTTCCCTACGTGACTATTCATGGTCACATCTCCGTGTGGCACAGCCATGTAAGTACAGCATGCTCCCAAAAAACATGGGTACCATTGAACACCACAACACAAAGGACTCCACCACACTTAACACATCTTTCTGAGTCAGCCTACTGCACAACTAGAAATGGCCAAATAAACATTCGGCCTAAAGCTACTCCTCTTGAATCCTGACCTCCTTATACACATGTACACTTTGTTCGGACAAGCATGCGTTTGTTCTTATAGACCAGGGATGGGGAACCTTAGGCCCTCCAGCTGTCGGAAAACTACAATTCCCATTATGCCTGGACAGCCAAAGCCATGACGGGAATTGTAGTTTTGCAATAGCTGAAGGGCACAAGGTTCCCCATCCCTGTCATAGATAGACAGATGTGAAAGTCAACATGTCCGATCCTTTTTTCTTCCAGAAATCTGATGGACGAATCTTGGCAGAACACATAATACACATCTGATGGTGGTCTAAGCCTGACGAAACTGATAGGTTTGGCTGACGCAAGTCTAATTTGTACGGCCACCTTTCAGCCAGTAACTCTTTGACCGCAGTGCCTAAGCCAGGACATTTTTGAAGTCTGACTCCTAAAAAGTCTGTGCAATTTAGTTAACTGTAGCCTTAGCTGAGTTTGCACATTTGCAGTTTTGTTGCATTTCTTTGGTTACAAAGTTAGAACCTAGTAGATTTATGTTGGATCTGCAATATTGTCAGGGCTTTGCTAAGTTATCAACATTACCAGGCTTCATCACTAATGTTTTTCTTGTCATAAATACTCTGCTAAAGCTTGGTAATGCTGATAACATGATGAAACCTGGTAATGCTGATCACATGTTGAAGCCTGGTAATTCTGAGCAGATGATGAAGCCTGGTAATGCTGAGCAGATTATAAAGCCTGGCAATGCTGATCACAAGATGAAGCCTGGTAGTGCTGATCACATGATAAAGCCTGGCAATGCTGATGACATGATGAAGCCTGGTAATGCTGATCACATGATGAAGCCTGGTAATGCTGATCACATGATGAAGCCTGGTAATGCTGATCACATGATGAAGCCTGGTAATGCTGATCACATGATGAAGCCTGGTAATGCTGATCACATGATGAAGCCTGGTAATGCTGATCACATGATGAAGCCTGGTAATGCTGATGACACGATGAAGCCTGGTAATGCTGATCACATGATAAAGCCTGGTAATGGCGAACACATGATAAAGCCTGGTAATGCTGATCACATGATGAAGCCTGGTAATGCTGATCAAATGATGAAGCTTGGTAATGCGGACCACATGATGAAGTCTATTAGAGTCTGCAAACTCAATTAGGCTCTAATGATGTAAACAAAGAAAGGCAACAAAAATGTGAATGTGTGAACACAGCCTCAGAGTCCATGCATTCAGACTTTTCTTAGGTTTTGGTGATAAGCTGGGTCAGTTCCGGATATTTCTGATGATTGGAAGAACTTAATACTATCCTGAATACAGTGCCCGAATAATACCTCTATATACTGGTGACTAGTATTTGCTATAACACATCCATGGGGAGTGTAGTTGAAGCTTCCATATGGTGGAGGCCTCAGGGAGATTGCTACTTAGATGGCCTCTTCTCAAGATGTTAGCCCATACCGCTAAACCCCTTGTACTGGGACCAAAGGGTGAAATCTTTTTAACCCTTTTTATTCCTTGTGGGGTAGTAGAACAGTATGTTTTCACTGTGGGACAGGTGTTTCTCCCTCTTTCAAGTAGGCCAACAACAGCTACAGTGATCTCCCCTTTGGCATTGCTTCTCATTGTTCTTCAATGGTCACTGTTGTTTCAGACATAGCCTAAGTGATTCCCTAAATTTTTGTAAATTAGTTAATTTACAAAAATTGACTCCTTACACAGAAAAAAAGTCTGGTCAACTAGGGGTCTCCATCCCATGCAACCTGCCATTTACTGTATGTTGTACTCAGTCCATCTCTAGTAAGAAAAGCACCAAGACCAAGGGATATAGTAGGTGGGTGTGGGGCTTACATAGTGCTGAGATAGAGAGAGTCTGGGAAGGGTGCCTCCAATCTGTGAGTCTGTCTCAATTCTCTAGAAGATCCACACTGTCCCTAAAAGGTAAATCAAGGCTTCCCTCTCATCTCAGCAGTTCAGTTGGATATAGCTGTGCATCATGGAGGGTACTCTCTCTAATAACAGCAGTAAAAGCACTCAAGTCACCTTGTCAACAGGACAGTGTGCCCTTACCCCGTTTAGATATAAAGTCCACCCCACCAATGTACTGTAAGTTGAGAATCTGGCAGTACGGCACTGATGCCCTTGGTAGCTTGGCCTGTCTATAAATGAAGACTCATTAAATCCTATAGAAATTCCAGAGACATTATCACATGTTGATGAGAATATGAACTGAAAATTATATATATATATATATATATATATATATATATAGCACAAAAAGAAAAATAATATAAAATAAACGTCATTCCCCTATAAATCTAAAGTGCTTGCCTCTCCTTATAAAATTGCGATATCCTGGAGCAATTCTGTCCAAAAATATTTGACACAGGTTTGACAGCGCCATTAACTGGGAGAAAATCGTTCTCTTTTTTTCTACAGCGAAATCTATATCAATCCGTCACTTGTCCGAGCCTTCATTAAAAGCGGTTCAGATACGACAGAGGCCGCGTCCGTGCTTAATGCCTAAAACCTTCCTGTAATACTGCTAAGAAGTTTCAGAGAACTGAATATCTCACTGAAAGGGGTTGGCCTGGATTAGAAAAACATGGCTGCTTTCTTCAGCAAACAGCGCCACACTTGTCTACAGGTCATAAGTGGTATTGCACTGAAGTGAATGACACCGAGACGGCCTGAAAACATATAATAAGTAGCATTAATGTTTTCCTTTAAAATGCAAGAGACTTCACCAATGGGAAGAATACTTGGGGGTATATCCTGTTTTGTGTCAACAATATTTAACTAATGCGTAACAAAAAGTTCTGCAACGTTGTAATACTTTAGGGTAGATCAGTCTTACAGTAAGAATGTTCTTTGTTGCCCATAGCAGCCAATCACGGCTGACTTCAGTCCTGTGACCTCTAACCTGCGAGGCACATCGGCTCCTGTCAGTGCTGCTGCACAGACATAGAAGGGACAGAAGATGGGGTACTTGTTGCTGAATCCAATATGGCAACACCCTGGAGTCAGTTCTCAAAATTCAACTCCACATTTTGTGATAAGAAGGCAGTGATCCATCCATTGTAAGGGGAACCTGGAGCTGTCCGCCATGTTTAAGAAGGCATGAACCAATGTACAGCGTGGTAACATTCCGAATGCTTTGTTTGGGGAAAAAAATTCTGGATTATCAAATGTCGAATTGAAAGATTTCATTGTATGCTGAAAGAAGATGCTGTTCAAGTACAAAAGGGTTAATCTAATGTTGTCATCCACGTTGGGCAAGCTGATGATATTCCCGGTGAGAATGGATCGATTCTTTTTATGGAACATGCTGCCTCGAAGAACCTCTGCAAATCGACTCCCGCGGAAATGTGATTGAGTTGGAATGGAAACAGGTGAAGACGTGTGATGTGGATTATTGTGTTACCAGAAGTGGACGGTAATGTCATCAAACCGGTCACGAGGCCAGGATCGGGGATTAAATAGAATGAAGTCCTATTATGGGAGTCAGTAAACTGATATTACAGGGCCACCATCATGGGATGTCTCTACAACTAGTCCATAGTCACCCCATGGACCGTTGGTTCAAGTCTTGCTTTATCAAGAGTAGTCGGGCCATAGTTGGCCCCATTCTAGTACATGTTCCTACAGATACAACTCCAGTCATGTTAAAGGGGTTATCCAGCGCTACAAAAACATGCCCGCTTTCTTCCAGAGACAACATGGCTCTTGTCTCCAGTTCAGGTATGGTTTACAATTAAAGGGGTTATCCAGCGCTACAAAAACATGGCCACTTTCCCCCTACTGTAGTCTCCAGTTTGGGTGGGGTTTTGAAACTCAGTTCTATTGAAGTAAATGGAGCTTAATTGCAAACCGCACCTGAACTGGAGACAACAGTAGGGGGAAAAGTGGCCATGTTTTGTAAACCTGTACCCAAACTGGAGACAAGAGTGGTGCTGTCTCTGGAAGAAAGTGGCCATGTTTCCTGCTCAGCCAATAAGTGACTGGAGCGTTGTCCCGCCCCAGTCTCTGACTGGATAAGCAGACTGTCAATCAGCAAGGTCATGACGTTGGCTGAGAAGAAGATCCCAGAGGCCGGAGGTCTCAGAGCGGTGATCCAGCGCTGGACAGGCCTGGGGACTGGTAAGTAGTGGTGGTATAATGTTCCCCCCTGCCCCAGCTTTTCCCAAAAATAACTGCAGTGCCGGCCAGACTTCTCCTTTAAGGCTTGAAGACTCTTGGTCTTCCTTTTAATGTTTTCTATCAGAATGACTACAATGGCCCTTTATAACAAGAAGGATCCTCATAGTAGTGCCAGACTTGTCGATAACGATAGAAGAGCCTGATATCGGTTTACCCGTGGCCTTAGCCGTAGGGGTGAAAACGCAGCAAATATAATCCAGCAGCCATTGTGTTGTAGACCACCGTCCATTCAATGCTACGGAATGGGATTCATCTTGAGAACTAAAAGGAGATGAAGAATTGACAAAAGAGGAAACTTTTTTTCCTCCCGTCAAGTGAGGATAATGGTTGTGCTCAGCGCTCGGCTATTTACTAAGTGACAATGGTGTAAATAATCCCAGGGAGATAAATGTGCGGCAGCCGACTGCTTTATTTGTGTCTTAGGGGCCGTTTAGTAAGAAAGCACATGGAGGGCGTCAGCTATTGAAGAGGAGACAATGCGGCTCACGAATTCGGGAATTAAAAACAAACGATTGAGGAATTATTCTTAGAAAACAATGGTATTTCTGGCGGCTGGCGGTGGATTTTCCAGGCCATGCTCCACTTTTACAGAGTCAATATCTGATGTTTTTTTTCTCCTGCCTTAGACAATACTGACGTGATGAATAATCCTCTGATTGTGGAAAGTTATACTGAGTGTTCCTGCATTTAAATCTGACATTTTCTGCCTCCATTCAGCAAGGCGCAAAATAAGCGAAGGAATCAAGATATATTCTGCCACCGGGTTATATACAGAAGCCGAAGATAAACTAGTACACAACACATTATCAACATGACGGGTGAACTGATGTCAGGGGATGTATGGGTAATCGGGATTTATATCAGTCACATCCAATTTATAGACAGCATACTGGTGTAACCTGGGTATCTCCTGTATATAACTATATATGTACAGCAGGTATAACCTGGGTATCTCCTGTATATAATTATCTATGTACAGCTGGTATAACCTGGGTATCTCCTGTATATAATTGTATATGTACAGCTGGTATAACCTGGGTATCTCCTGTATATAATTATATATGTACAGCTGGTATAACCTGGGTATCTCCTGTATATAATTATATATGTAAAGCTGGTATAACCTGGGTGTCTCCTGTATATAATTATATATGTACAGCTGGTATAACCTGGGGATCTCCTGTATATAATTATCTATGTACAGTTGGTATAACCTGGGTGTCTCCTGTATATAATTATATATGTACAGCTGGTATAACCTGGGGATCTCCTGTATATAATTATCTATGTACAGTTGGTATAACCTGGGTATCTCCTGTATATAATTGTATATGTACAGCTGGTATCACCTGGGTACCTCCTGTATATAATTATATATGTACAGCTGATATAACCTGGGGATCTCCTGTATATAATTATATATGTACAGCTGGTATAACCTGGGGATCTCATGTGTATATATATATATATATATATATATATATATATATATATATATGTACAGCTGGTATAATCTGGGAATCTCCCGTTTATAATTGTATATATACAGCGGCTATACATTATACATCTCCTGTATGTACCGTAGTGATAAGGAGCATGCTGGTATAACTTGGGCATATTCTGGTATATGTGTCTAGATTGTCCCTTTAAGGCATTGTACAGGTTGGTCTGGTAGAGGGCTATCACTAAAGTGTTTACTGATTAAGTGTGATGCCGCTGTCACTATGAATAAAGGAACAGATCTGTATTAAATAAGCCAACTGTGAATTCTATTCCACAACCCTGACAAGAATGTTACTGCAGATATACAGAAGCTATTTGTAGTAAGACAGAGTTATAGGACAAGAAGGTGCCATTACATGAATCAGTGCGTCCACAAATATTGCGTTGCAAAAATGTGTAATTCAGAAACATGCTGGAATATAGTTTAAAGGGGTTATCCAGCGCTACAAAAACATGGCCACATTTCCCCCTCTCCAGGTCAGGTGTGGTTTGCAATTAAGCTCCATTTACTTCAATGGAACAAAAGTGGCCATGTTTTTGCAGCGCTGGATAACCCCTATATTGTGTGGGATGCCATGTGTACAGAAGACAATAGCTTATAATCTACAGCTCAGAGGAACCAAAACTCATGAAAACCAATGTTTAGAAGATCAAACAGTAAAAGCTCAGAAGATCATGACACCCAAACTTTAAAAAAAGCAAAGCTCAGAAGATTGAAAGATTGAAAGACCAAATTATTAGAAGAAGCAAAGCTCAGAAGCTTGAAAGCTCAAAAATATAAAAACATAGTTTACAAATTCCAAATTCCTAACAACATTTAGCGGTGAGAGGTTCAAAAACGTAGAAGAACCAAAGCTTGTAATTCACAAAGCTCAAAAGACCCAAACCTTAGAAGAACTAAGGCTCATTACAACAAATGTGCAGAAGATCCAAAGCTAAAAACATTTGAAGCTCAGAAGATTGAAAACTTGTATGAAGCAACACTCAGATTCAAAGCTCTTAAGAACTAAACCTTAGAAGAACCAAAGCTGATGAGAACAAATGTTTAAAGACCCAACACTAAAAATATTCAGAGCTCAGAAGATACAGAGACGCAAACCTTAGAAAGACCCAAACTGTAGAAGACTAGAAGCTCAGAAGATCTAAAGCAACATTTAACACTCTGCGAATTGTCCCTAAAAGGGTCCTATTACATGGGCTGATGTTTAGGACCAATTGTGCACCGACCTGTCGGATTAGCGCTCGCTTGCTCCTCATGGAGCTGTGGGGAGCTGCGGGAGTGAAGGCCAGTAGAACTATTGTTCTAGTTTTTTTCAACATGTTTATAAACAAATGTTGAAAGACAAGGATTAGCTGCATGTTGACTGATCGTTGCCTTTCTACAGGAGCTATTAGACCAAGCAATTATCGTCCATTATGGCCGATAATCAACCAAATAGGGCCAATAATTACTTGGTGTAACAGGGCCTTTAGAAGAACCCAAGAACCATAGAACCAGAATCTAAGCTAACCATTCATAGCTCAGAAGATATACAGTATAGCTCACAAAAACAACCAACCAAGGCCCGGATGAATAAAAACTCAGAAGATCTAAAGCAGATCAAAAACAACCAACCGAGGCCCAGAAGAACAAAAACTCAGAAGATCTAAAGTAGATCAAAAACAACCAACTAAGGCCTGGATAAACAAAAACTGAGAAGGTTTAAAGAGGATGAAAAACAACCAACCAAGGCCTGGAAGAACAAAAACTCAGAAGATCTAAAGTAGATCAAAAACAACCAACCAAGGCCCGGAAGAAAACAACAAACCAACCAACCAAGGCCCAGAAGAAAAAAAACTCAGAAGATCTAAAGAAGATCAAAAACAACCAACCAAGGCCCGGAAGAACAAAAACTCAGAAGATCTAAAGAAGATTAAAAACAACCAAGGCCCGGATGAACAAAAACTCAGAAGATCTAAAGAAGATCAAAAACAACCAACCAAGGCCCGGAAGAAAACAACAAACCAACCAACCAACCGAGGCCCGGAAGAACAAAAACTCATAAGATCTAAAGAAGATCAAAAACAACCAACCAAGGCCCGGATAAACAAAAACTGAGAAGGTTTAAAGAAGATGAAAAACAATCAACCAAGGCCCGGAAGAACAAAAATTCGGAAGATCTAAAGAAGATTTATAGCTAAAAATAACTGAAATGCAGATGGACCACAGCCTAAAAGATCTGAAATTCAGATGGCCCAAATTTACATTTTTAGAGATGTTTTAACAGGGTTGTTTGGGACTTTTCAATAAACTAGCATTGAGTTGACTTCTGTGGGTGTTGTATAGTCTGTATACACTTTCATTATTTCTAGCTCTTTTTGTGTTCTCAGGCTCAGTCACATGACCACTCTGCTTGGGATCTATTGACTTCCTGTGATGTTATGTTCAATACTAGAGATGAGCGAACCTGGAGCATACTCGAGTTGATCCGAACCCGAACTTTCGGCATTTGATTAGCGGTGGCTGTTGAAGTTGGATAAAGCCCTAAGGCTATGTGGAAAACATGGATATAGTCATTGGCTGTATCCATGTTTTCCAGACAACCTTAGAGCTTTATCCAAGTTCAGCAGCCCCAGCTAATCAAATGCCGAACGTTCGGGTTTAGATCGACTCGAACCCGGTTCGCTCATCTCTATTCAATACCCGTTTCCTGTTCCTACCACTGAACATGATCACAGGTAGAGATGAGCGAATTGCTCCTCATGCCGCCGGCCTTTCAGTGCTGCTCCACTCCCGAAAGCTCTATCCAATCCTGGGAAACTGGGTGCGGTTTCCCAGGATTGGATCCAGCTTTTTCCCTGGCATCCTGGGAGGAGTGGCAGGGAGTGGCGCAGCGCTGAAAGGACAGCGGCTGGAGGAGTGGATCGCAGGTCAAACAAAGCACTTTACTTCATTTAGATCTCTAATCACAGGTGGAGTCATTGGATGGGCGGGGCAGGTGTCCCTCCCATGGACTGGCTGGAATTCCACATTAATTTTACCCCTGCCTATGAAGGTGCCTATGCCTGGGGCCTGTTATTACTACAGGGGGTCTAAATATGTTTAGCCATGCTGTTATATATAAACCACTCCCCTCAAAAGGGTCTAGAGAAGGGCTCTCCCATGCTGACTTTTCTGTAGGGGTTTCCTGTAGTATTGGATTGGATTACTGGATGTTCTTACGTTTTTATTAGTTTAGAGCGATGACAAACTATGACTTTTCCTGCAGGATCGGTACATAAAGCCAGAGATGTCCTGAAACACTCAGCAATTTGCTGGTGGGCCTTGTCTTCTTCTCACTAGATATACAATATGTCAATTTTTACATTATGTGTTCTAGGAGCTCACAGTAATCCGTGCGCCTCCACTACATGAAGGGGTTAAAGACTGAACGCAAATGGTCTGTAAGTGGGAGAAGGAGATTCATAAGGTTAAAATCAAAACCAATCAAGTCTCCTATTCCCTCTGCCACTTAGATACTGTCGTCCTGCCCTTGCTTGGAGGCACTCACCCTGCACTAAACGTATTGCGGCTGCTTGTCTGGGGAACCCTTCAACATATTTAGGATAATTTCTCACAATTGTTTTTTTCTTCCTGGTGGACATGGTGAAATACGTTTTTAGGCTTTGTTATTTGAAGGCTGTCCTGCGGCATTGTCTTGTGCAGTCGTGCCAGTCTTATCCCATTACATCTCAGGCCTCTCTACAATAAACACATTCCAAAGACAATCATCCACATAGTATCACGCGGCGAAGCTCTTCTCCATAGGCGAACCCTGGGAGACTGCTGGAGAAGTGACCTTAAATTACATACACAACCGCCGCTTTATTTGGATATTAATGACTCGCCCTGAAATCCCTCACGGTAATGGCATCTCAGAATGCCGGTCTAGTAATTTTAGAGATAACAGACCATGCATTCCATTGTATGCACTAATAAAGATTGACGATCCCGGCTGATGTATGAACAGGTTGGTTCTGCAGATAATTACAATCAATGTTCTCCCAGTCCAACCCTTCCGGCACCAAATACACACAGGGGTCAGGCCAAGGCAATCACACGCCGGTCCAATCTCCCTACCACTTAAAGGGTTGACATGATAAGTAAACCATAGTCCATTGGTTGTGTGTGCTCAACTCTGTTGACTTCGATTTCAGACACAACTCAAAGATAGTGTTGAGTGGACTTGCCGAACTCTTCTGGTTCGGCAGTGTTCTCTAAAACCAAATGCTTGGCATTTGACTCCCGTCGGCTGGAGAAGTTGGATGCTTCACTGGGGCTACTAGCAAAACATGGATACCAGTGATGGCATCTTTTTTGTAAGTGGTCAATACAATTTAAAGAGTCACTGTCGTTAATTTTTTTTTTTTTTTGCAGAAATCAATAGTCCAGGCGATTTTAAGAAACTTTGTAGTTGGGTTTATTAGGCAAATATGCCATTATCTGCATTCAGAAAGACTTTTCCCAGGTCCCCCCCCTCCTCTCCTTTCTGTCATCCACTGCTCAGAATCAGGAAATCTCGACTCTTTCTCATCAGTCGGATCCTGTCTGTGCTATGGAGGGGGGAGGAGGAAGGAGCGAGATCAGTCGCAGCAGAGAGCAGAGAACAGGATTACACAGCGGGGGAGCTATTCAGAGTGCTATTCAGAGGTCAGAGAGGTCAGTGGTGACATCAGAGAAAAAAGCCTGGTGATGTAGCTGTAAATTAACTCTTTGTTGTCCTGTTTAGGTGCCTCATCTCTCTCTCTCTCCATAGGAAAAACATGAAGACAAGGGGAGAGCTTCAAACTGCTTTTTCGTGATAAAAATTCATTTTTCGGCTAATAAACCCAATTACAAAGTTTCTTAAAATCGCCTGTACTATTGATTTCTGCAAAAAAAAAATTGTAACGACAGTGACACTTTAAGGCTCTGTTCACACAACTTATCTTTTCTATTAATTACGGCCATAGTTGAAAATTGCAATGACGGCCGTGATTAATAGAAAAGAGGGAATCCCGGCCGGAGTGTTTACACATTGTATACACCCCGGCTTGGATTCCTAGCGGCCGCACAAAAAACTGACGTCAATTTTTTTACAGCCCATTTTCATTGAATAGCGGACACACAACACTGACAGTCCACACAATGGAAAGTGCGGCTCCAGCATCTTAATTCAACTGCAGTACGGGCTGGGATGAACTTAACTGACATCGGCCTTTCTGTGAAATTACAAGAAAACCCACAGGATGGGCACAAGTAAGAGAGCACAGGGGGTCCAACTTTTGTGCCCCCCAGCGATCTCCAGATCGGCCCCTGGATCCTTTGTTTTGAATACAGCTGCGGGTACAACATGTGACCCGCAGCTCTATTCATTCCTATGGAGCCGAGTCGAGTTTAGCACTTGGTACTTTCCAACGGCTACATAGGAATGAATAGAGCTGCAGGTCACGTGCTGTACCCACGGTTCTATTCAAAACAAAGGAGCCATGGGCCGATCTGCAGATCGCCAGGGGGTAAAGAGCTCAATCCCTTACTTATCCTGTGAATAGGGGACAAGTTAGTTTTCCATGGAATACCCCTTTAATTCTATGGTGCTTTTTAAGATGCCAAGTTCTTTTGTGCTGGTAAACTGTATAGGCCCCAACCAATCTTCTACAGGCATTCACTTACATAGCATCTAACCATATTCTCTAACCAATACTAGTCAGGAAGCAGATCCACAATTGATCAACAATGACTACTGGGACTATATTAAACTCTTCCGATCATGTAAGATTCTTCATTCCCAGCTTGATCATCAGGTCATACAATCACCCCATAATCGGCGAATTCAGACTTATCAACACTTTGCCAATGTAGCTCTATACCAGAGGGGCACTTGGGATGTGTCCGGTACAGCAGCGGAAGGCTCCAGAAGCAGCCTTGTGGTGGAAACCAAGTGAAATCCCCTCTACCGATTTCTGGCCCTTGGGTGAATGGCAGATTGTCCCATATTCGGTGACATCATTAATCTGCCATTATGACATCACTGGTGACTCAGCCCAAATATTTACAGCAATAATAATGCTCAATAATATCAATCAAAAAATATCATCAAAATGTTGGAATTAAGATTGTTGGGATCCCCAAAAATGTAACACAGTAAAGTCAGTGCATTGATGCAATGCTATCATTGGAGTTTCTCTGCTCGGCCTACGTTCCACATGCAGCCTGGGTTTTGCATGCAGGGACATGCGCTCACATTCTACATTCTAGTTGCATCTACAGAGGTTTGAGAGGAAAAGGCGGCAGAGTGAGTGTCAGTCATCAAAGGCCACGAGTGACGCACTTGTGTTATACGCCACCATCTCCTGCGTCTGGCAGAGATACATAACGGGTGGCATTCTGCATCATTCAGGGGGAAGGTCAGGTTTAGTGGGGGATATTAATACATGCAGTTTAGGGGGTGGGAGTGGGGCTGACCAAACTGGCCGCTGGGTGCAGATTTCAGTTTAGTAAAGCAGCAATGCAAGATAGAGTGGTGCCTTGCATTGGGCTCATTGCATATAAGCTTAGGTCGGGGGCTTAAGCATATTAGATAAATCTCCTAATAATGGATATATCGTAACTCCACAACATATAAAACATCTAGTCCTAAGAGATCAGCCATATGATACAGACACACTGACATGGATATGTTGTTGCCCCACTTTACATGATGGGCCGAAAAGAAATTTGTACATTGTACCAGTACTTATGCACTGTGCTAATCTGGTAGCCTCAGTTAGACTTAGGGCCCTATTAAAAGGAGCGATAATCGATGGAATCAGGACAATTTGGTTTATTATTGCTCCGTGTAATAGAGACAACGATCAGCCGATGATCGTTGTCATTGGGTGATCGTTGTCTCTATTACACGGAGCAATAATCAGCCGAATCGTCCTGATTTGATCGATTATCGCTCCTTTTAATAGGGCCCTAAGTCTAATCGTGTCTTTAGTTCCGACACCAAAATCATTGGCCACCAATTATTGATTGGGCCGCCATCAGCCCGTCTAATTGGACCTTTAGGGCAGTCCAATCAATAATGTAAACCAGTGTCATTCTAGATTGGTGCTCATTTACTGAGCTCGATGATCGTTTAACAGGGGCTGCATGGAGATCGTTAGTGATGTCAGTGCAGTTCTTGCCCTAAACTGTTATAAACCCCCCCCCCCCACGCTCCCTGTCTTCTCCTGCCCTCTGCCTGCTTCCCGGCGCCACGGCTGTAGCTTCATAGTGGTCTCTGAGCTGACTGGCCGCTCAGCCAATCACTGGCCAGGTCCGCAGTGGCCGGTGATTGGCTGAGTATAGGAGAAAACCACGGCACTCGATGTTGCAAGAATAAGTGAGGGTTTTTATTTAGCAAATGGATACAAGGTATTTACTCCGACCGTACATAAGAAATGCAAGAGATGAGACCAATAACATATAGTGCAACGTTTCGGTCCGCTATGGACCTTCCTCAGGCAATGGGGTCTCTCATGTGCTATATGCAGGGAGAAGGGTCGGTGGAGTGTGGAGAGTGACACTCCACTGACCCTTCTCCCTGCATATAGCACATGAGAGACCCCATTGCCTGAGGAAGGTCCATAGCGGACCGAAACGTCGCACTATATGTTATTGGTCTCGTCTCTTGCATTTCTTATGTACGGTCGGAGTAAATACCTTGTATCTATTTGCTAAATAAAAACCCTCACTTATTCTTGCAACATCGAGTGCCGTGGTTTTCTCCTATACAAGACTTATGGTTGAAGAACCCAGTTACCACTGAGCACCGGCTTTACAATTTAAGGCAGAGGTGTGCAGCACTGATCCTATACAGGTGATTGGCTGAGTGGCCTGTCAGCTCAGAGACCACTTCAAAGCTACAGCATCGGCATCGGGAAGTGAGCAGAGGTCAGGAGAAGACTGGGAGCTTGGAGAAGTAATGTATGAACAGTTTATTCAATCATAGCCATCGACCTAAAGACACAATCAGGCTGGTCGTTGTCTCTATTACACAGAGCAATAATAGGCCAAATAGACCTGATTTAGCCTATTATCGCTCCGTGTAATATGGCCCTTAGGGTCTTAAAATAAAGGGGCATTCCATCTTCTGACAAGGTCAAATTATTGGGGTTCAGAAGGTCAAACCTCCAGTAATGTCCCAACCAAGTGGTTCCCGATCCAGGGCTGTGATGAAAGTACACCCCATCTCCAATGAACCCAATGAGATTCGTGGATACTAATAAAAATGAAGGCCCCTGATGATCTTTTTAAAACTGGTGATTTTACCCATGGAAACCATGGTCTAACCATGATGGCCAATGGAATAATTTACAAACACTGGCCCTCAAAACTGTGACTGATCTAGGCACTGATTACCATGGTTGTCATTGATCGCTCCACCGTTGCCCTACGCTTCGTAGAAATAATAACTTTTTGGTGAAAACAGTTAAGCTAGAAAATTGAAATTAAAAAAAGAAAGAAAACTTCTGTATGTCACCCGGTCCCCCTCAATAACTGACTACTCGGTTGCATCCTGTTTCCATCTCAAAAGGGTTTCCTTGAGTCGGCCGCACTATGAGTTCTCTACGTAGCTTAAGCTCTAGTTAGGCTACGGTGGCAGGCAGGGCTCAGAAAGATTCTTTGGTAAACAGTCTACCGACCAGACATATACAACGCCTTACTCCTGCGCTTTTTCTCCAGGCGTCGCTGCCGTTTCTCCTCCCTACGTCGGGCCTCCTCAGCCTCCTGGTGCTGGCGGCACTTGTGAAAGTTCTCCACCACCACGCCCACGAACATGTTAAGCACAAAGAAGCTGACGATGAGGAGGAATGAGATGAAGTACAGCAGCATCCATGGGTTATGGTTCCGAACTGGCTGCAAGGTAATGGAAACATGGCTGTTATACAATATAGAGTCTGACGTCCATGGAGATAACCCATTGTAGTGACCTGTCACTGGTTAGTCCAGAGTTCCCCAACCTGAGGTTTTCCAATTGTTGCAAAACTACAACACCCAGCATGCTTTCACAGCTGGACACTGTAAATGCTTGCTCAGAGTTGTGGTTTTGCAACACCTTGGAAAACTCTGGGTTAGTCTGTTTGTACCCAATGCACAGACTCTATCCACTTATACAGCATAGTCATTTCTCCAGTGATGAACAAAATATAGCTATACATTGGCTTTCCATCCTTCTCTATACCGTACATAATTGGTTGAAACACCCAAAAATACCCATGACATAAAATTATAATGTTGATGTATTTTAGGTGGAGAATACTGGTTCTTATTGATGAGACCAATTTGGAAATGATCCATGGGAACAATATGCAAATTAGCTCTCCTCCGGAAGGTAGAAAAGTGTCTTTCTAGTGCCACCTAGGGGAGAGCTAGTTTGCAAACCTTTTAAGCAAAGACTTTGACAAGACTGATGACCACAGTAGATATAGGAAGTATTGGGGGTGTTATTCAATATATTATCCAGTTCTCCCTGTAGCAGACTTGGACGTATAGAAGACCCATTAATTGACTACCCCAGTTACATATACTGTCCTACAGTAAATTATAAGGATATTGGAGGCCACCAAGGATCTTCATGACCAAAGGCCACAGCTGAGTTCTTCTACTGTGTAAGGAGACTACTAACATCTGTAACAGTAGTACACCTTTATAGAACAATAAAATACCCCTCCCCCAGCTCAATGTATTCATTCATGGTTCTACCTGAACATCGGTGGCCACTGCGTCAAGCCCATCGTACATGATGTTCACCCAGCCATCTTTGGATGACAGAACAAAAAGCGACATGAGGGCCTTAAGAGAAACGAGAAGGACACAGGAGAAGAGGTTAACAAATGAGCAGAACAAAATAATTATTGTAAGACGTATCGTCATAAAGCAGTCATAAGGAGATGATAACACTGGGGATAACAGCTGGAAAATGGTGATAGATGTTTGCCATCTCTAACAGCCAATTATCATATGTGTAATGTTTCATTTTCCCTCTAGGGGCGCTGCAGGAAAATCCAACACCCAGCCCAGCAGACTGTTGTTATTGTTGTAATTTTTTTCCACACGTTGAAAGAAAAGAATCAGACGACATTGTGCATGTCGGCTGATCGTTGCCTTTTAACACTAGCTATTACACAAAGTGATTATCGTCCGTTACAGACGATAATTGGCCGATAATCGCTTGGTGTAATGGGGCCTTAAGAATGGCATGAGCTTTACGGCTCCATTCAGCCTTTATGAAAAAAACAGCAGGCACAGAGCTGAGACTCCCACCAACCTGACATTTATTTTTTGCTTGTAAACAGAATACGCCCAGTGGATAAATCTGGTGGAAATATTGATGCTGTACCATTGATGTCAATAGTGGTAAGAATTTTCCTGTCATTGAAGTGAATGAAAAATCCAAACAAATATTGACTAAAGGGATGACTGGTTAGAACAGAACGAGAAGCTCAAGTAACTAAATAAAGCCTTATCTCTTGGTGCTGTAAAAATGTCATTAAATGAGTATTTCTTCCCATTTCTACATTGGTTCTTGCATTTTATTGTGTATTTTACTGCAGCATAGCCATATGGACTAATAATATTCATGCAACTGCGGCCTGCTCATTGACTGGGAACCAATATCATTATGCTGCATGCTTCAGTGACGCTCTGGGGTGCTTTCCAATAGCAATCCGAGCCTGGAAAGAAGTCGCTGAACTTTGTATGTAAAGTAACTTAGTGCAGTGGGATTTGCCTGACTGAAAAGGTCATCAACTAAATCGTATCCAACACTGCGTCCAGACTCATTGACTTAGGCTCCGTGCACACGGAGCAAAAGTGGCGGAATTCATTTTTCAGCACGGAAAGAGGAGGCACGCGAGCCTCCCATAGACTGTCATTATGGCGCCACTTTTGCTCCGTGTGCACGGAGCCTTATTGTATCCCACCGTACCAAAACATCAGCTGATGTTGTGAATGTGGTATATGGCTGTTGTGTACGGCTTTGTATGCTGTAAACAGAGCCACTCAATTATGCTCTAGGCGGATCACTCAGCATTTAAATTGCGGTGACTGAAGAAGTTGGATGCAGCCCAACACATAGATACGAGATTAGGCCATAGGCTATATCCATGTTTTCCAGGACTCCCTAGGGCTGCATTCAGCTTCATCAGCCACTGGAATTCAAATGCCGAGCGATGTGACTCTTCAAGCATCTCCAAGTGGCTCTCATCACTAGTTATAAACCCTTCTGATCACAGGACCAGGGGGAGGGACAATGGGCTTAGGAGAAAAACTGATTCCAACCATACAGAGCCCGAGCCCACGGGGTACTAAGATCATTTAAACATGATGCGTGTCAAGTATTTTTGTTTCCCAAAAAATTTACGAAAGACAACAACTTACCTGACCAAGGTTATCGAAGTTGTATTTACGCCTCACCCACTTATTGCGTACCCCCACACATTCGGATCTGTTGGTGACGTTGCGGATATCTGGACCTTCGCAGGAATAGAATTTTCCTTTGAAGAGCTGGAACAGAGATCATCAAAAGTCTGATAGGTCATCAGCACAACCAGGACGGACTGGACATACAGTAAACTGGGATGTGCTATGACTTTGTGGATGAATGGTTTGTTGCATCTCAGTTTGATTACGGCTGTTATGGTTTCGGTGGACTTTGGTATAATTTAAATGTTTTTTTTTTGTGGATGTTGGCATGCAGTCAGTGGTTCTGGGTATGGTTTGGGTCAATCAGTATGGTTAGGGTGGATAATAAGGAGTAAAAAAAAATTTTTTGGTTATGGTTAACATGGATCATATGGATTTGGTTTACTTATTGTTTACAAGGTTCTGGTAGATGCTGGCATGCAATCCGTGGTTCTAGGTATGGTTAAGTATGGCTAAGTATGAGTAGACCTGCTGTAGGTATGGATGTTGGTATAGTAATATTAAACATAACATGGCTTAATTGGATGTTGCAATAGCAAATTGATCTTATTTCATTAGACCTTTGTATGGTTTAGTTGGATCTAAGCATGGTTTGTGTGGAACCTGTCATGCAATATGACGGCCTAGCTACAGTCTGGATAGATTTTGCTGTTGGCTGAATACCGGCATGGAACTTAAGGCATATTTGGGGTTATCTGATGGCTCTTTGGGGTGGTCTGAAGAGGAGGATTTGGGGGACTCAGGAAAGTTTTGGTTATATCTTCATACAATTACTAGGAACAAGGTTTGGTAGATCTTAGTATGCTTGATCTAAGTATGGTTTGAGTAGATCAAGTTACTGCTTTGGTGGCCTGGGACGTTGTATGAATTAGTTAGATTGAGTGCTAATCTTGGCGTCATATTCCCAAAGCATTATATATTTTGGGTGGATCTTTTAAGTGAAGAACAAGTTAGCATGGTTTGGGCAGACCTTGATACGGTTTATGTGAATTGCTATGGTTTGGTGGACACTCACATGCAGTTAATGGCTCTTCACAGAGTTTACGTCGGTCTATGAATCTTCATATAGTTTATGTGAGTTTTGTTGAAAAGGTCCAATGAGGATCCAAGGGGGGGGGGGGGGGGGGTCACACACATTATGGTCAGAGGAATTTGCCGCTCATCCGACAGCAGCCCATCGTGACAGGAGCACTTTAAGACTTTGGAACCCACTGCTGATTACCCCCTGCCCTTCCCCAGGGAACAAATGTAAGCTTGGCTGCACCAAACGTTTATGTGTATGGGGTGGATGGGAGAGATAACTGTAGGCCGAACAATCGTGAAATGTATAGGCACCTTAAATTATTAAAGTATAGTCTGGTTTGGGGGTTCATGGGCAGGTCTTGTTATTTAATGGGTAGTCAGGGTGGACCTACAGTAGGTATGGTCGGAATCTTAGTATAGGATAGTTATATCTTCAGTTATTTTGGAAGGTTGGTGGATCAACCCTTCATGGAGAACATTCATGTGTCCAAACAGATAATTCTCACTCAATAAGATATACCTGAACTCCCAAAATCCCAAAGATGATGAAAAAAGCGCAGCAGATAAGGACAATATTTCCAATGGGTCGTAGAGAGGAAATTAAGGTTTCCACCACTAGTTTCAGCCCCGGTGCTCTGCTGATGACCCTGCGGTGAAGACACAAAGAGGACGAGGTCAGAACCAAAGAGGAACTCCAAACACAAGTCCACTCTATAACACAAGGGACAAGCACTGTAATAGCTTATAGTTTTGAAAGCAAAATATAGTTTTTTTTTTCTCTGCTAACTATTTCTGTCTGGTCTCCTCCTGTCTATCCATGGAGTGCTCCATGTTATTTCCATCCACCAGCGAAGCGCGTATGTGTCTTGAACTGTCAGCCTCTGTGGACTTGAGGAATCTGTTTGTGAACAAACACTGTAACGAGTCCCCGAGTCTCCATCTCTCTCCCGGGAGCTGAGAGGTCACCAAACAATTCCAGAGCTTTTTCTTTCTGCCAACTTATTCTAGCTCACTGCTCGCATCATCTAATAAAACCGGAGACGACTGATGGAAAATGCAAGTCCTAACCTGCTGAAACCAGGAGATGGAAAAGAGCTGCTATTATTAACCCTGTCTCCATCTCCTCTTTCTGTGGAGACAAACAGACCCTCACTGACGTCATGCAAGCTCTCGTGTCCAACATATATACTGTATGTACAGTTGAAGTAGTTCTACCATTTCATCATAAAAACAAGGTTCTTATAAGAATGGTGCATAAAGGGGGTTATCCCAAGATTATAAGTTATCCTCTATTTGTAGGATAAGGGATAGCCAGCAGATCAATGTAGGTCTAACTGCTGGGACCCTCACCTACTAGGAGAACAGAGGTCAAATGTCCCAGGTGACAGAACTCCGAAATGATCGGAAGTTTGATAGACAGTAAATAGAGTGGTAGCTGAGCATGACCTCCGTTGCCATGATCAGTGGAAGTCCTAATAGTTTGACCCCCACCGATCAGTTTGTTATCCTCTATGCTTTGAATAGAGGATAATTTTTACTTTTGGGATGACCCATTTAAGGAGCATCTCCCTAATATATTTTAAGTATTTGGAACTAAGGCCTTAAGCTCCTTGGGTGATTCATTAAAGTGGTTTTCCAGGACAGTGGATGTCCAACTCCCAGCCCCAATAAAAAGTCCTCTTCATTGTTTACACAGCAGTGTCATACACTTGTGTGGCTGTATCTGGTACTGCAGCTCAAATGAATGGGACTGAGCTTCCGTGGAATAACTCATATATAATGCTATGCCTAATTCTTATGGATAAACCATCAATATTACAATCACAGAAGACCCCTTTAGTATATTGGGCTACTAGAAGAATACACCCTGTGGCTCCCCTGTCACCCATCAAGAGGTATCAGTTTGGATAGTGTGTGGTTAAGAAAATAATACACATAGCTATCAATGTGAAAAATTGGGACATTTAAGCCGCACCCTGAGAATGTATGGGTGCTTTACTTAATCCTCACGCTCTGCTGTGTCCCACTTCCAAGCATTAGTGCCATTGCAAAGGATGCCATAGACTTAAGTTATGTTTTCCTCCTTCTGGATAACCCCTTTAAACAGTTAAAGATCAGCTGCTAGGTCACATGTCTGACAACATGCAGAGCTGAACCGTTGTCTGTTTCCAAGGGCAACCAACAGAATTTTTTAAATCTATATATGAATGGAGAAATCAGAAACTTCAGGAATAACCTAAACTCATTCCAAATACTGGAGAAGCAGATACCCATCATCCTGATAGTTAGAGCTATCTTGACAGCTGAGGGGGTTATGCCAGCTATTTGCTACCTGACCCTTGCTGTGCCCCAATAGACATAATTGAGTTTTTCCTGGAAGAATTAGCAATGCATACATTTTATAATGGTAGGTTTGCCTCTGGAAGCCTGGAAAAACACTGCCATTCCTGCTTACAAATTACAATAATGGAATACTGAGAGTTTCTTGCTGGCAAGCATAGTCTGCCCTTGACAATAAAATTATATTCATTCATGTCACAATACAGCATCGGGCTGAAGGATCCTATTAGAGGAGGGGACGCCGTGCCAAGAAAGTGAGAAGACTACGCAACATCTGATTAGGGCGTGGAGAGGTTCAGATGCAGGAAAGCAATGACTTGTTTTCTGGCAGCTCAATGTCAATAAGTGGCACCGCAGCAATACAGAGACCCTATACTGGTCACTTCCTCCTTGTTTCCAGCTCGCTGTCTGTGCTATTACAGGGGGGGAGGGGGGTGTTGACCAGACGATCTTTAGATCGTCCAGGTGACCCATTGAAGACAGCAGCGGTCTGCTGCAGCTGATCTCGTTACACGGAGCGACAAGCAGAAAAATGTCACTATCGTGATTGTTGTGATAGAATATGTGGAAAGACAACAATCAGCCAACATTGTGCATGTCAGCTGATTGTTGCCTTTTAACATGACCTATTACACCAAACAATTATTATACACTGTCAATAGTCATTTGTCCCAATTCACTCATACACAAGAGGTAGAAAAAGCTACTGCCAGACTCCTTCTGTTCCCCTACATCATCAGGTGGCCACCATACACATTAGACAGTTATATGGTTCTGGCAGGTTCAGACAACTCTTCTATAATGTGTATCAGGAACATTATAAGGCTACGTTCACACAACGTAACTTTTCTATTAATCACAACGGCCATCAGTAATAGAAAAGGTACGTTGCACTGCAGTCGGAGGGAATCCCGTCTGGAGTGTATACACATAGTATACACTCTGTCAGGGATCCCTAGCGGCCGCAGGAAAAGCTGACATGTCATTAAATAGCGCCCGCACAATACTGAGAGTGCACACAGTGGAGAGTGCAGCTCCGGCCGCACTCTCCATTGTGTGCTATGGTGAATTGGGATGCAAGTGCAAACGGTTACATCCGCATCCCAATTCAGCACAAATGAAGTTCATCCGGCCAGTACTGCAGTTAATTAACTTCACTAACACCGGCCGTTCTGTAACACAGCCAAATCACAGAACGGCCGATGTCTCATGTAGTGTGAAAACGGCCTAAAAGTTGATGGAAGTCAATGGGCAAAACAAACAAACAAGGGTACCCCATGCAAATTGACTGTTATAGAAAGCGTATGGTCTCTTCATTGCCTTCATGCAATTAAAGGTCCCCATACAATTTATACCCCTCCCTTGCCCATAGAGAAAGCAGGACTGTTATTGAAGATATTTTGTCTATATCTCAGTCCCCACACGTTTTCAATAGCTTTTCAGACAACAATTATCTCTCCCGTCCTCCACGTACACTTCAGTGCCATTGGAATGGCCAAACATTCATGTATTCCTTATGTGGAGAGGTGGGCCACAGTGAGACAGCTCTGGTGCTGGCTTATCTCTCTGAGAACAAAATGGTTGGGCATTGGGAATCCATCGCACTTAACCATTCTCTTTACCAACACCATCTGTTCCCCATTCACCTTATACTGTTGACTGGACCCACTGACGACATGACTGTACCTCAATGGACGTAAGGTCCTCAGAAGCCTTAACACTCTCAGGATCCCCAAGATCTTGGCGCCTCCAGCCGAGGCTAGGGACACGATGATATCAATAATGGACACAAACACCAGGACTCCATCCAGCACGTTCCAGCTACTCTGAAGATAAGCATGTTCTCCTGAGAAGAAACCCAAGGCGACCACCTGAGATGGAGAAGAGGTCATCAGAAGACAAAAAGACACAAGAAACTTATGTTATACCGATGGTGGAAGTAGGGATCCTCCATTACCTTGATGGTCATCTCCACCACAAAGATTGCCGTAAAGATGTAATTGGAAACGCTCAGGAATATTCGCTCCTTTGTAAATAAAACAAGGTATGAAAGAAGATGATGAGGCGAGAATTAAGGCACGCTATAGCATCTAACTGTTCAATAGAGCAGAAGATCATCTAACATTTCATTATTCCACCTAGGATGAGAAGGAGCATAATGAAAGCAATTTTCTGATTTTCTCCTCTCAATTTCCAGTGATTCCTCTCATTACCATTACTCATCAGATACAGCTGATATCTCAGAGCCACATTTATAATTTCTCAACAATTCATTATCCTATGGTGCAAAGCCGGGGTAAAAAAAACTACAAAAGTATAAGGAACTACTTAGACATCCAATCTATTCTACTGCAGCCAACTCAGGTCAAGACTAGAGATGAGCGAACCGGATTCGGGTTCGAGTCCATCCGAACCCGAACGATCGGCATTTGATTAGCGGTGGCTGCTGAACTTGGATAAAGCTCTAAGGTTGTCTGGAAAACATGGATACAGCCAATGACTATATCCATGTTTTCCACATAGCCTTAGGGCTTTATCCAAGTTCAGGATAGTTCGGGTTCGGATGGACTCAAGCATGCTCGAGGTTCGCTCATCTCTAGTCAAGACTCATTGGGACACCTAGGACGACTATGACCGACTATGATCTTACCATGCTGCTTGGGTCGATGTCTGGTCTCTCTAAGGCAATGGTGATGCAGTTCAAGAAGATGAAGACGAGCACCACGTGATCAAACATCTTATGGGCAATAACCTTTTGGCACATCATTCGGAACCTGGCCAGAGAGACAATACAGATTTCTTGTTCATTGGCCGATCGCTGGCCCTTTTACTTAAGCCGATTACTGGCAGTGAGGGTGCCTACCTACAGGTAATCGGATGGTGTACAAGGACCCTATGGTGGTGATGGTTATAGATGGTCGTGATGGTAATGAGAAGCATTATATATTATAGTGGGGGGTTGGTGGTATTCTGTGATGGTACTGCTCAAGGTTGCACATTGTATAGGACTATTATTAGATTACTTTATGTATGGGAGCTGTATTTGAGCACAGTATGGTGATGTTTAAAGGGGTTTTCCAGGTAAAACATACTGCTGAGCTATCCACAGGATAGGTCATCAATCACTCATAACCGGGACGTCAATACCTGGCACCCTCCAACAATTGGTTGTTTGGCGCCTGAAGTGCAGTGCTGGACCTGGTAGCAGCAGCTTAGCTGCCATTCACTTGAATAGGAGCTGCAGTTATTCATCATCACCACTACAAAGTGAATAAAGCCAACTGATTCCAGCCCCACTCACTATGTAGTGTGGATGCTGATCGGGGGAGGGGGGCTTGGATGTAGGCATCCTATTCATTATTGATTGATCTTAGGATAGGCTATCAATCTGTTTTGCCCAAAGTGGGCATTGTGTGGCACTCTTATGAGATCACTTTATGTTTGGAGTTGTTGTTTGGTCACAGCACTGTATGGAGGTGTTTCATAACATGACTGTGTATCATATGATGGATATCATCCACTGTAAGGCCAGCCCTATGATGTCATAATGTTGAAGATAATGATAGTGGTGATAGTTGCCATTATGATGGGCACAGTTGGTAAAAGAGCGGAGCTAAGATAACAGACTTTGTACTCAACATTTGAGATAAAGTTGGTCATAGAGCTGGAGATACTCAAGAGACCAATCATGGTGCTCACTGTAGTAGATGCCGCTGAAGATGTTCATGGAGGGAAACTGATATTCTTCACGGGATAGAAGGGACTTTGTTTTATAGAATAATGTGTGGATAATAAGCATTATATATGTCTAAGTGGTCAAGGAGGTGGGTGCTGGGGTCCTATAGGATTGAGCATAGTGATCGTGACATGAGATGGGCATAGGATTACATTATTCTGAATGATGGACTCTTACTGGTTTTGAGGAGCAAACATGTAAAGTGACCAATCTTCATGGGTCTTGCACCACTTGGGCTTGTAAGGCTCTAGAATCTTGCGGAGACGGAAACAGTAACTCTGTAATGAATAGAAGACAAAAGATGATGAAGCACATAGGAAACACTGAATATCATCACATATGAAGCTACACTAGCATAGCGTACAAGTGCAGAAGTAGCTCTAACACCGGTATCTCCATTAGAAGACATGAAAACCTGGTAACCTGCTACAGACACTACACTAGGCCTTGGAGCTACAAAGTCCAGTTCTGGTGCTGACTACTTAAAGGGTCTTTTATGTAGTTTGAATTGGGAAAAAGATTGTCAGATGAAGGACCATTCTGTTTATGGTAGCGTAAACTGTTCGTAACCAGCAATAATCATGACTCTCGAGACTGTCATACCATGGCAAACAATAAGAGGAAACTTTCAATTTTCAAGACCGAGTATAAGACGCTATCAAAGGAAAGGGTGAATGGAGAAGGAATTAGAATTCTCAGTTCTGGTTATTATAACATTGTGCTTAATTAGCGGAATGTGATGTAACCGAGGAATAAAACTTAATTGCACCGTATTTCCTGTAAGGGAGAATTCAATGAGTATTAATTAGTTGCTGGGTTACTGCAGCGGTAAGCACACTATGGGAGGATTAAACAATGAACGTATATTACTCGACATATTCCTCTTCCCAGACAAACCATTAACGGAGAAGTAATTAACAGTGCTGAGCTTAGATTTGGCTACAGTCCCCTGAATAAGAGTATGTCATCGGTGGAGGAGAGACGACCGGAAGACACCCGCCCCTACCCTGGACTCACATCTTCCAGATCGTCCTCGTAGTCCACAGGGTCTTCCTTGTGCTTGTCCACTCTCACAAACAGATCGCTGGGCACGTGCACCATTTTTCCATTGCAGTCTTGGTAGTCTGCAGGCACCATGGCCAAAGGGCTGACGCTAAGTGAGTGTCGTAAAGTGGGGACTTGTAGAAGCTCTGGAATGTCAAAAGACCCCCGAGTGTCCAGAGATCCAGCCCGGCGATGAAGGGATATCCTGCCCACCGAGCTGGACTTGCAGTCATCAGAGTCCTCGTCGGTGCTGCCCTTGCCCTCCCCGGAGAGGAGAGACTCCCGTTCCCCAGTTTGACTCTTCTTTTTGATGCTTGGTGCCCGACCCAGGCTGTTCCAGCTGGAGCGGCGGCTCCCCCAGTTACTGTAGGTGCCCCAAGGTGCACATGGGGAGCTGCGGACACTGGCCTGGGGAGGAAGTCAAAAATAATAAACTTGTATTGAAGTTTTGCCAGTCCATGTTGCCACGATCTATTCAATACTATGGAAATGATTCCATTATATATATATATATATATATATATATATATATATATATATATATATATATATATATTATAGTGAAAAAAATAAGTGGTTTATTTGCCCAAAACCGCGGTTTTGGGCAAATAAGCCACTTTTTTTTTTCACTACATTTTCGAGTGCCACGGCTTCTCTGTTTGTATATACCTAGCACCTGTGGTCGCAAGGGTGCATGCTGGAGGGCACCGAACCTGTTTTACTTTAAGGAATGCTGCACTAAAGACTTCGTTTGTATATATATATAAATATATATATATATATATATATATATATATACACAGTGGTACCTTGGTTTAAGAGTAACGTGGTTTAAGAGCGTTTTGGTTTAAGAGCTCACAGTTTTTCAAAATTGTGACTTCCTGTACTCTGACCCAGGAAGTCTCCCTCACCTTCCAAATCATAGCAGATCCACTTCAGGCTGGGGCTTACATCAGGGGACAGGACTGTGGGGGTAATCTCTCCATAGCTGTAACCCCTCTCTCCCCGGACAGAGAGTGCTGCATGTATGTGCCCACATCTGCCCTGCTCATTCCTTCATACTCCCTGCAGTCTCTGTCTGCCCTTGTGTTTCCCATCCTCTCCATTACTGTACAGTAACTTATAATATCACATATTCTGCTGTTTCTGAATGTTTGTTTCATCTGTTTTACATGTTATTCAGAATAATACTGTAAATCATTAAATTTGGGGTGTGGAACCCATTGTCTGCGTTTCTATGATTTCTTACAGGAAAACTTGCTTTGGTTTAAGAGTGGATTTGGATTACAAGATGCTCGTAATCCAAGGGACCACTCTCTACATATTACTAAACAACCCAGAGAGAAGAAAGAGGACCCACCAGAGACTTCTGATCACAGACCGATGGATCCATGGACACATTGCTTCCTCTCCTCGAGTCCACAAACGTGTGTACAGAGTCCATGCATGGAGAGCTCTTTGGTGTGGGCATAGGGGTGGCAGCTGTCCGCATGATGATGGGAGGGGGCATTGCACAGCGGGGGTCCAGATGTCCATTAGGGGTCACTGCAAGTGAATACATCTTCAGCTCTGTAGGGGACACAGAGTTGAAGACCAGTTAAAATGACCTTCTGGTTCTGATACGTCATTGGTTAAGACTTTGCAAATAATAATCGAAGATACAAGGTCTTTGCTGAAAGACTTAAAGGGGTTCTCCAGTGAAAATGGTATCAGGAAGTTATATGGATTTGTAATTTACTTCTATTTAAAAAATCTCCAGTCTTCCAGAACTTATCAGCTGCTGTATGTCCTGCAGGAAATGATGTATTCTTTCCAGTCTGACACAGTGCTCTCTGCTGCCATCTTTGTCCATGTAAGAAACTGTCCAGAGCAGGAGAGGTTTTCTATTGGGGATTTGTTACTGATCTGGACAATTCCTGATATAGACAGAGGTGGCAGCAGAGAGCACTGTGTCACACTGGAAACAATATACCACTTCCTGCAGGACATACAGCAGCTGATAAGTAATTGAAGATTTTTAAATAGAAGTAAATTACAAATCTATATAACTTTATAAAATCAGTTGATTTAAAAGACAATGGTTTATGACAATGTATTTTATTAAAGACAGTGTTAATCTAAAAGAAGGCAAAACAACCCCTATTAGGTACATACTGGTGAATAGACTAGGTCACCCCCTGTTGCTTGTTTTTGGTACTGCAACTTAGCAATTCCCTTTGTAAGTACTGTATTAATACTATCACCTGTAGGCCGCAGATCCTTCAGCTTTTCCAAATCTTCATCTAAGTTGGTGGAAACTTTGTCCTCGTCGGCTTCTGACCTTGTGGCATCCCCCTGGCGTACAGATATAAGGATGAGTGATGGGATCATAGAATAGATGGACTCGCTTGACATATGACAAGCACAACACAGATCTCACTTCTGCTGCGTCTGCAACTTCTGCAGTTTTATCTCAGTCTGATGGATGAAACGTCTCTAATCTGTTTTACACAGTCCTGCCGATTCAGGGATTAACCGTGTACAGTGCCCGCGATAAACCTGATCTGTACTTATAAACCTGCCAGGGACCTCAGCAGGATATATATACAGATGTTTCATAAGCTCATATGGATGTGCAGGGGTGCACATACTTCTGACCTTGTGCTACCAATATTTTGCACATTATATTTTGTGCATCTCACTAAACATTATCTGATGAGCTGGCATTTCCTATAGATGTAATGATATACTTATAGTCCCTTGTTATGTAGTTACAGATAGTACTGTCTCCTTGTTTTTCTCTGTATGTGTTACAGATAGTACTGTCTCCTTGCTTCTCTCTATATGTTACAGGTAGTACTGTCTCCTTGCTTCTCTCTATATGTTACAGGTAGTACTGTCTCCTTGTTTCTCTCTGTATGTGTTACAGATAGTACTGCCTCCTTGTTTCTCTCTGTACGTGTTACAGATAGTACAGTCTCTTTGCTTCTCTCTGTATGTGTTACAGATAGTACTGTCTACTTTTTTCTCTTAGTATGTGTTAAAGATAGTACAGTCTCCTTGTTTCTCTCTGTACGTGTTACACATAGTACTGTCTCCTTGCTTCTCTATATGTTACAGATAGTACTGTCTGCTTGTTTCTCTCTGTATGTGTTACAGATAGTACTGTCTCTTTGTTTCTCTCTGTATGTGTTACAGATAGTACTGTTTTTTTGCTTCTCTCTGTATGTGTTACAGATAGTACTGTCTCCTTTTTTCTCTAAGTATGTGTTACAGATAGTACAGTCTCTTTGCTTCTCTCTGTATGTGTTACAGATAGTACTGTCTCCTTTTTTCTCTTAGTATGTGTTACAGATAGTACTGTCTCCTTGTTTCTCTCCGTATGTTACAGACAGTACTGTCTCCTTGTTTCTCTCTGTATGTCTTACAGATAATACTGTTTCCTTCTTTTTCTCTGTACATGTTACAGTTAGTATTGTCTCCTTGTTTCTCTCTGTACATGTTTTAGGCTCAGATGGTACGGTCTCCATGTTTCTCCCTGTATGTGTTACAGATAGTACTTTCTACTTGTTTCTCTCTGTACGTTACAGATAGTATTGTCTCCTTGTTTCTCTCTGTATGTGTTAAAGGTAGTACTTTTTCCTTGTTTGTCTCTTTATCTGTTACAGATAGTACTGTCTCCTTGTTTCTTTCTGTATGTGTTACAGAAAGAACTCTCTCCTTGTTCCTCTTTTTAAATGTTTTAGGCCCAGGTAGCACTGCCTTACTTCTTCCCCCTGTAATAATGAGACACAACTTGTACCTTGTACCTGTAAATGATCTAGACCCAGATTTATCGATTTGTCTGAGATAAAAATCACAGACAGTACTACTACCTAACTCTCCCTGCAAAATCTGCAGGCACAGATATTACTGCTTCCCTGTCTCAGATGTAGGTACAGATAGTATTTCTTCCTGCTTATAGTGTAGACATAGCTAGCACTTTCTCCCTGCAAATTATGTAGGAATAAATTTTAACATTTCTCCTTGGGGATAGTATCATAGAAACGTATGGAGACTTACAGGGCATTCATGTTTTACTAGGAATTCTGGGGTGAAAAAAGGTGTGAGAGAGCTACTTTGTAAATGATGTGGACATCACCGATAGTATTTCTTCTTGTAAATAATGCAGACATAGCTAGCGTTGGTCTTTCTCGGTAAATGATGAGACCCAGGAAGCAGTACTATCTGTGCCTATCTCATTTACAGGGATTGACAGGATGCAGAGTATTTGTGTCCACATTATTTACAGGGAGAGATCAGTGCTAGCTGTGTCAACACTATTTACAATAATATATACTATCTGTCCCTATATATATACTAAAGGAAGAGACAGGGAGGCAGTAATATCCATGCCTATTTCATTTACAGGGAATGTCGAAGCAGGTTTGTGTATACATTATTTATAGGGAGAGATCAGTGCTAGCTATGTCTACACTATAAATAAGAAGGAATACTATCTGTGCCTACATATATTACAGGAGAAGAAAGGGAGGCAGCACTATCTGTGCCTACCTCAATTACAGGGAGTGATAAAAAGCAGAACTTCATCTCTCTCTCACTGTAAATGATAAGACTATTTCTAGTCTTTCCCTGTAAATGAGGTTGGCACAGATAGTACTGCTTTCTGTCTTTCCCTATAAATGTTGTAGGTGCATACAGTACTGCTTCCTGTCTTTCCCTGTAAATGAAGTAGACACAGATAGTACTGCTTCCTGTCTTTCCCTGTAAATGAAGTAGACACAGTAGTCTCAACAATGTGGACAAAGGTACCACCGCCTCCATGTCTCTACCTGTAAATAATGACCATGCAGGCACAGATAGTACTGTCTCCTTGCCCCATTCACATAGCACAAATCAATGAAGAAGCCAGTGAGAAACAAACTGGAGCAGGCTACATCCTAGTTGTGAAGAATATATGCTGAACGCTTTATTAACAATAAAAACAAAACCCCAATCCTTTTCTTTTATTGTTCCGTTACTTTTCTCCTAATGTAATTTTCCGATGAACTCGGCGCAGCAATACATCACATACTACAGTCCATTACTTTATTACATCCATACAATGACTTTATCTTTTTCGGACATTTACGCTAATTTGATGCTCAGAATGCTTGGCCGTTGAGGGGGCTATGGGCCATTTATCATATTAATGTCCATAATATCTTGTAAAAACTTCAGAAAATTGATGACTACTTTGATGAGTAAATGATTTTTTTTTTTTTTTATTAGATAAAGACTTGGGCGATGCTAACGCGGTGATAAAGACGGTCTACCCCCACTCCCCCTCCCCCTTTCCTAGGTTTCAAGGTTATTACCAGACTTAGATCATCACTTGGCAAATTTTTCCTGGTTAGCAAAAAAATGGGAGATGTCAGCAAAGTAGGAGGGGGTCCGGGGGGAGGGCTTAATTTCCTGGAAGTCTCGTAATTTTTATTATCCATTTGAAGCTCCATTTCGAGCCAATAATTCACTGAGCAGTCAGACTGTGCCAGCCGCCCTTATCATGTGCATGTAGATTACGGTATTACGGTGACATGGATATATCATGGCCACTTAATGCTCCTGACTTTATCTTCAAAGTCCTGAACAGGAGCCATAGCCTTCTCAACTCATCCGTCTACCCACTTTCCTTGTCTACATTACAGTAAGGAAAGAAAGCCACAATATACAACATCCTCCTTATATCTAAATAGTCAAACACCAAGAATAACTGCATGGTATCCATCCTAAAAACTGCTGCCCCAATATACTCACTAGTGATCAAGAAAAACAGAACTGGTAAGGTTACCTCTGCCTGAAAGCCTTCCACCAGGATGGCCACTAAGAGGTTAAACAGGACGTAATTTCCAAAAGTCATGAGAGCCACAAAGTACAAAGCGGCCCAGGAAGAAGTGGAGGCCATTCCGTTATACAGCACCATGTTCCAGTCTTCCTGAGTAAGAATCTAAGAGAGAACAAAGGAAACAGTCAAAGCCACATAAAACATAGAGAACTTTCTATTCTTGTATATAGGAGCAGTATTATAGTAGTTATATTCTTCTATATAGAAGCAGTATTATAGTAGTTATATTCTTCTATATAGGAGCAGTATTATAGTAGTTATATTCCTGTATATAGGAGCAGTATTATAGTAGTTATATTCTTGTATATAGGGGCAGTATTATAGTAGTTATATTCTTGTATATAGGAGCAGTATTATAGTAGTTATATTCTTGTATATAGGGGGCAGTATTATAATAGTTATATTCCTGAATATAGGAGCAGTATTATAGTAGTTATATTCTTCTATATAGGAGCAGTATTATAGTAGTTATATTCTTCTATATAGGAGCAGTATTATAGTAGTTATATTCCTGTATATAGGAGCAGTATTATAGTAGTTATATTCTTGTATATAGGAGCAGTATTATAGTAGTTATATTCTTCTATATAGGGGGCAGTATTATAATAGTTATGGAACAGGTAGAGAAATAGAGGCGGTCACTCACCACTTGGTATGCCGAAAAAGAGTCCTTTATTCATCCAGGAATGAACGTAGCAGGGAAGGGGGAAGGTGGAGGAGCGGGTGCAATCAGACAAACGTTTTCGCGGTCTCCCGCTTCGTCAGGTCTGGCGTGTTACACACGGATGAGGGTGTGTTTTATAGGTCATGTGACACATGTGAACAAAGTGCAGACATTATTCATTACAAAAGACACATATGAAAAACACATTAAAACCAAGCCGTAGTAACATATTAAAATAGAAGGGTGTTAAGGTCGTTTCTCTCGTTGAGACCGGACACTCCCTGGATGCCACAGGAGTGTCCGGTCTCAACGAGAGAAACGACCTTAACACCCTTCTATTTTAATATGTTACTACGGCTTGGTTTTAATGTGTTTTTCATATGTGTCTTTTGTAATGAATAATGTCTGCACTTTGTTCACATGTGTCACATGACCTATAAAACACACCCTCATCCGTGTGTAACACGCCAGACCTGACGAAGCGGGAGACCGCGAAAACGTTTGTCTGATTGCACCCGCTCCTCCACCTTCCCCCTTCCCTGCTACGTTCATTCCTGGATGAATAAAGGACTCTTTTTCGGCATACCAAGTGGTGAGTGACCGCCTCTATTTCTCTACCTGTTCCATGTTGGACTGTTTTCCTTTGGCGCCGAGCACCTCCACTAGCCGTAACCATATCCAGGTAGGAGCTAGCCGTCCATAGCACTGCTCACGGTGTGGGATTCCCTGTAGTGCCAGCCATCCAGCTCTCACCTTGTACTGTATTATAATAGTTATATTCCTGTATATAGGAGCAGTATTATAGTAGTTATATCCTTGTATATAGGAGCAGTATTATAGTAGTTATATTCTTGTATATAGGAGCAGTATTATAGTAGTTATATTCTTCTATATAGGAGCAGTATTATAGTAGTTATATTCTTCTATATAGGAGCAGTATTATAGTAGTTATATTCTTCTATATAGGAGCAGTATTATAGTAGCACACCTCCTACCACATGACGCCATCACCTGGTCGACAAAGGGGGCGTGTCCCCGAAACGGCCGTCCCAGTGCGCGTCCTTACCTCTCCCTCCCTGCTACCCGCTGCTTATGGAATAAAGTGAGCTGTCTCATACCGGGTGAGTGCTGTCTTCATCTACCTTACACATTATAGTAGTTATATTCCTGTATATAGGGGCAGTATTATAGTAGTTATATTCTTGTATATAGGAGCAGTAGTATAGTAGTTATATTCCTGTATATAGGAGCAGTATTATAGTAGTTATATTCTTCTATATAGGAGCAGTATTATAGTAGTTATATTCTTCTATATAGGAGCAGTATTATAGTAGTTATATTCCTGTATATAGGGGCAGTATTATAGTAGTTATATTCTTGTATATAGGAGCAGTAGTATAGTAGTTATATTCCTGTATATAGGAGCAGTATTATAGTAGTTATATTCTTGTATATAGGGAGCAGTATTATAGTAGTTATATTCTTGTATATAGGGAGCAGTATTATAGTAGTTATATTCTTGTATATAGGAGCAGTATTATAGTAATTATAGTCGTGTACATATATTCTCCTAATTAAAAAAAAAAGTTTCAAAATAAAGCAAATCTGATAATAATGTGAATGACTTCCATCAATCTTAAGAGCTTTGGCTTCCATCCAGCCAGCAGTGGCAGTGACGGTGACCTGAAAGTAATGACTGGTTCTGATTCTCTGATGATCTGATAGGATAAAGGAAGAATCCAATTTCTTTCTTTCTTTGTAGCCGGTTACTTTCTTCCATGTGAGGTGCCGGTGCCAGGCTCAGACTTTCTACCTCTACTTGGAAGCATCAAAGCTATTTTTCTAATGAAGAAGTTAATTAGGCTTTGAGCGCCCACTGTGGAAATATGGCCGCGGTTCTAACAGATTGTTCTAAATCCTCTTCAAAAAGATTCACATGAATGCAGAAATTCTTGATGATTCTCTCCACGGAGCTCTGGGCGGGAGCCTGCCACTATTCCTTTGCTTTCTGGCCAAAGCAAATCAATGAATAAGTACTAATTCTGGGATTAATGATCTTGGATGTGAACCCAATGATTATAGCTTGGAATAACCCATCAGACATTATCCAGATATAAGACAGTAACATGTCATCATCAGATTTTCTTTTCTTCTCCTTCGATACTATAAATATACAGTGGTACCTTGGTTTAAGAGTAACTTGGTTTAAGTGCGTTTTGGTTTAAGAGCTCACAGTTTTTAAAAATTGTGACTTGGTTTAAGAGCATTGCTTTGGTGTAAGAGATCCCTGTACTGGGTGGGAGGGCGAGTGAGGGAGGGGAATGGTCTGCATAGCGGGGTCTACAGCCATGTACTCTGACCCAGGAAGTCTCCCTCACCTTCCAAATCATAGCAGATCCATTTCCGGCTGGGGCTTACATCAGGGGACAGGACTGTGGAGGTAATCTCTCCATAGCTGTAACCCCTCTCTCCCCGGACAGAGAGTGCTGCATGTATGTGCCCACATCTGTCCTGCTCATTCCTTCCTGCTCCCTGCAGTCTCTGTCAGCCCTTGTGTTTCCCATCCTCTCCATTACTGTACAGTAACTTATAATATCACATATTCTGCTGTTTATAAATGTTTGTTTCATCTGTTTTACATGTTATTCAGAATAATAAATTATTATTTTTGGAGGGTGGAACCAATTGTCTGCATTTCTATGATTTCTTATGGGAAAATTTGCTTTGGTATAAGAGTGGATTTGGATTACAAGCGCGGTCCTGGAACGAATTATGCTCGTAATCCAAGGCACCACTGTATTTAGATTTTGGTGTTGAAGGAAATGATATGATATACCCCCATGACATATATACGAAAATAGCACTTCTTCTGGAGCTGCTTAAAGGGGTTATCTAGAGTTAGAATATCATGGCCACTTTCTTCCAGAGACAGCACCACTCTTGTCTCCAGTTCAGGTGTGGTTTGCAATTAAAGGGAACCTGTCACCTCAATGCCGGGGCAGACCCCCCGCTAGAGACCCTTATACTTACCCCGGTGCACGAAGTCCCGCTCCTGGACCCGCTCCCGCTGCTGAGATATCACAGTGGGAAGCCCAAATAAATGGAGCCGTCATTCTCTATGGGCATCGGAGTCATCTCTGATGCGCGCGCTGGGCTTCCCATGGTGATATCTCGGCAGCGGGAGCGGCTCCGCGAGCTGGACTTCGTGCACCGGGGTGAGTATAAGGGTCTCTAGCGGGGGGTCGGCTGGGCTCTGCCCCGGCATGGAGGGTGACACATTAAACTAAGTTACAAAACCTGCACCCAAACTGGGGACAAGAGTTTTGCTGTCTTTGGAAGAAAGTGGCCATGTTTTTCTAACTCTGGATAATCCCTTTAACACTACCAGACCCCAAACCACTTGGAATGAGAAGACATGTTTGCCTCTATTTCCTTTCTATGACCCATGTCCATGTTTGTTAGACCTGTACAGAAGGAGTTTAAAATAGGTCTTGGCCGCCTCCCTATAGGACCTTAGCGAAAATACATGGTCTGGATACTCCAAAGGAGGTAGGTTACTCCTAACATGTGGCCTTGTTTAGGAGGCACCAGATGGGCACTGCTTAATGCCCATTTAGGTCTATGAGCCACCAAGTAATGCAGGCATCTCTGGAGCCTATCACATGCATGCATACGTTGGTAGCCCATTCAGTGGGTATTGCCATTTGGAAGAAGGGTCTCTACTATAGAAAAGCCCTTTAAAATACACTTTTAATCAGATAGGATATATGTGAAAACATTTATGGAAGAGGTTTGTGTTCTTACCTGGAAAACTGTCACAATGGCCCAAAGAAGGGAATCAAAGTTCTTGCGGTCGGTGATGGTGTCCCCATTGTCTGTCCTCAGAGTAAACTTACAACCAAAGAGATGCATGCCAAGAATGCTACAAGGGGCAAAGAACACAATAGTATTAGTCAGTCCCTGGACTGATAGACGATTACAGGGCAGGGAAGGGGGCAACTGAAAAACGTTGAAGATCCTAGTCGTAGAATTTAGTAGACATTGTCACTGCTATTATAGGAATATTACAAGTTATGGATGATCGATAATGAAGTTATATTACGGAAGCAGAGATGGCAGTGACGGGCAATACTGATGTAGCAGAAATGATCCAGTACCTGAAGATAAAGATGAAGAGCATGAGAAGCATGCAGAACGTGGCCACATTGTCCATGGTCTTCATCAGGACCACCAGTTGGCGGCGCAGAGCTGGCATGAAGCGGACCAGCTTCAACACACGAAGCAGCCGGAATGTTCTGAGCACAGACAGACCCCCATCTGACTGGCCGATGATCTCCCAAACACTGAATGATGGGAAAGCAGTATAGCGGTAAGTGTCTCCATCAATGTCACATGGCAAATCACTAGTCACAACTTAACACTATGGGGAGAGAGGATATGGTGGGCGGCATGAGATGAGGCAACAGCAGAAGCTTCACAACTGGCTATATCTTATATGTATCATCCCGTTACATACTGAAAACGGTGACGGAGCATAGCAAGCACCTACAACTAAAGAGCGTGAAATGGCACTTTATTTGTACAGTCTCTAACACATGCGGGTGAGTCAAAACTTAGGACACCCTTAAGATGACAAAGTTACACGGTATTCAAGATGGCGGCTTAAAGGTGGCAGAGATATAGTTTGGCCTGCACCCATAGGTCTACAATGATGAGGTCACTTAAATCTTAGAGATATACAGATAGAGATATCTTAGAGATATATGCTTCCTGAGTTTTGACTCCCCCTCTACAATGATTCATCTTTCACAAGATCAAGACCTTAAACATATTCTATAAACAGAAATAATACATAATAATGCTCATTTAAATTAATATCTATCTATCTCTATTTTTTTTAAATCTGACAGGACTTATGGTGGCGCTGTTTCACTAAAGCCTATTAGAAAATTAATCACTGGTTAAGTGGTGGGAATCGGTACTGCGGTTGACAAACGTTTACAAACCTATTTTGAACTGAAAGAAAGAAAATATAATATAATACAATAAATATACTAAATAAACTAAATAATTCCTTTAATATTACTTTTAAAACCAGAATTTATCTATTATATTTTTGGGCTATTTACTTGTCACTGTCGTTTTATCTTTTTTTGCAGAAATCAATAGTATAGGCAATTATAAGAAACTTTGTATTAGGCAAATATGCCATTATCTGCATTCAAAAAGCCCCAGGTCCCCCCCCCCCCCCTCATTCACTGCTCATTATCAGTAAATCTTGACTCTTTTACATCAGTCGAGCCCTGTGTAACCTATGGAGAGGGGAGGGGGAAGGAGGGAGATTAGTCACCAGCAGAGAGCAGAGAACAAAGGATTACAGTGGGACCTGTGTGAAAGACGGTATTCAGAAGTCAGAGAGGTCAGTGCTGTCTTCAGAGCCTGGTGATGCAGCTGTAAAATAACTTTTTTTTATCCTTTTTTGGTGCCTCATCTCCCTCCACTCCTCCCCTCTCCTCTCCATAGAGAACAATGACAGGGGGGAGAGCTTCAAACTGCTTTTTCATGATAAAAATGCATTTTTAGGCTAATAACCCCAATTACAAAGTTTCTTAAGATCGCCTATACTATTGATTTCTGCAAAAAAATATATATATAACTAACAGTGACACTTTAAGGGTCACAAGACGTGGGTTAGTAGTCCTACAGGTATCTTCATTTTAGGCTTTGAGCACCCGCTCTGGTCACTCATGGTGAGCTAAGTGACAGCTGAGTGACAGTGACGCTGATCAGGCTTGGCAAGTCCTACGTGGCACTGCCTGAATTTTTCTAACAAGGGAATCAATTGAAGAAGCCAATTTCATTCAGAAGTTGTGTGTCATTAAATAATCAGTGAATAGTATCTGGTTCAGTCACAGAAAATGAGTATTGACTTTCCTGGGAGAGACAATCTTTTTAGCGAGTTGAGGAGTCGACGTGGTAGAAGAAGAAGAAAAGAGTTAGGAAAATGTCATTGAGTGTAACGGCGCCGGTGGATCAGCTCCCATGGCTTTCTTATACAAATATTGGACCTTATTATAGTCTTAGTGAGAGTAGACTCCTTAGATCTGCAATGGGAGTGAGCTGCAGTAGCAGTCACAGTCCATGGACAGGTGTGCTGCTTTTTTGGGAGAAAGCAGCCACATTTTTGTACTTCTAGACAACCGCTTTAAAGAGTCACTGTTGTTTTTTTTTTTTTTTTTTTTTTTGCAGAAATCAATAGTCCAGGCGATTTTAAGAAACTTTGTAATTGGGTTTATAAGGCAAATATGCCATTATCTGCATTCAAAAAGCCTTTCCCCAGGTCCCCTCCTCTCTCTCATTCACTGCTCATTATCAGGAAATTATGTCTTGTTGCATCAGTCGAGCCCTGTCTGTTCTATGGAGAGGGGAGGGGGAAGGAGGGAGATTAGTCGGCAGCAGAGAGCAGAGAACAAAGGATTACACAGTGGGAGCTGCATGAAAGCCGGTATTCAGAGGTCAGAGAGGTCAGTGCTGACTACAGAGGAGATAACCCAGAGATGTAGCTGTAAATTAACTTTGTTGCCCTGTTTTGGTGCCTCATCTCCCTCCACCCCTCCCCTCTCTATAGAGAACAATAAAGACAGGGGGGAGAGCGTCAAACTGCTTTTTCATGATAAAAATGCATTTTTCGGCTAATAAAGCCAATTACAAAGTTTCTTAAAATCGCCTGTACTATTGATTTCTGCGAAAAATTTAACAACTGTGACACTTTAAGTGTCCATTACATATGATACTACATAATAGATATAGGCATGACATGTTTTTTTATACTGTACAGCAACACTCTAGAGAAAACTGATAAAAACTGTTAAGAAAGGGGGCGGAGCATGATGCCAATTCAAACAGTACCGCAGGTTAGTTATGTTCGATCCACTTACCCCCTGTTTTAGGCATAAGAAAGTGTATCAGCTTTGCCTATAGTCTATATGTGTTTACATGGATCCATATAAAACAGGGATGGGGAACGTTCGGCCCTCCAGCTGTTGCAACACTACAATTCCCATCATGCCTGGACAGCCTTCGGCTGTCCAGGCATGATGGGAGTTGTAGTGTTGCAACAGCTGGAGGGCCGAAGGTTCCCCATCCCTGATATAAAATCTATAAACCAAATCCATATACTTTCTGATAACGGAACATATATTGGGGAGGGGGGTGATTTAAAGGACAGTTCCACTTTACTAGAAGATAAACTGATAAATCATCACCTGATGACGACGATTATCCCATCAAAGATGTTATACGGATTCTTAATGTATCCAAAGATCCCAAAGGCGAGGAGTTTCAGGAGCATCTCCAAGGCGAACATGCTGGTGAAGACGATGTTACTGATCTCCAGGGCGTTGGTCAGCTCCTCCGGCTGAAATAAAGAGAAAACGCTGGTTACAATGCAGCAGTATAAAGGTATCATCCACATACACCACACAACACCAGAATTCAAAGGATCTTGTATTACATGTACATTCATTCATATTAGTGACCCTAGACTAGACACACCCTAAAACTGCACTAAACACATTTAAAGGGGAGCGTCAGTGGAAAAAAATATATTTTTTTCAAATCAACTGTTACCAGATTTGTAATTTAATTCTATTAACAAAAAGGCCAGTCCCACAGTACTTATCAGCTGCTGTAAGTCTTGCAGGAAGTTGTGTATTCTCTCCAGTCTGACACAGTGCTCTCTGCTGCCACCTCTGTCCATGTCAGGAACTGTCCAGAGCAGTAGAAAATCCCCATAGAAAACCTTTCCTGCCCCAGACAGTTCCTGACATGGACAGAGGTGGCAGCAGAGAGCACTATGTCAGACTGGAGAGAATACCCCACTTCCTGCAGGACATACAGCAGCTGATAAGTATGGGAATATGTGAGATTTTTTTTTAAATAGAAGTAAATTACAAATCTGTATAACTTTCTGATACAAGTTAATTTGAAGAAAAAAAAAATTGTGAAGTAACCCTTTAAAGAACAATGGAAATTTCTGTGTCATGCTTCACCCCTCTAGGATCTGAGCTAAGGATAGCACAGTATATATTATGCATAGAGTCTTCCAATAAGAAAATGGTGGAATGTAGGGCTGCAAGGTTTTCTGAGACTTTATTATCACACACAGGACAAGCTTAGATACAGCTTAGATACGCATCTTAGCAGACAGTATTTCACATGCTAGTTTTGGATACCCAGCTTAATAGCATCAAACCAAGGCGGCAATGCACAGGACAGACAATGTTATTGTACTGCACTCATGCTATCAGAAGGCTATGTTAACACTACGTAAAAGTACGGCCGTTGTTGCCATCGGCCGTATAACACAAGAAGCTTTAATACACTGGTTCAAAATAGCAAATTTAACAGACTTAGATACACCGGCTAGCTGACAGACAGTATCAGACTTGTGGGAATTGGATACACTGGTTCAGAGTATAACACATGATAGGTGTAGATACACCAGATAACCAACACAGTATCAAACAAGGAGCTTAGATACACTGATCAGGGTATCACAAATAATGAGGGGTTTAAATATGCTGGCTCAGCAGACAGTATCACATATGACGGATTAGATACAGCATCTCATCAGACACTATCACACATGATGAGGGTTTAGATACAGCAACGCAGCAGACACTATCACACATGAGGGTTTAGATACAGCAACTCAGCAGACAGTATCACACATGAGGGTTTAGATACAGCAATCTAGCAGACAGTATCACACATGAGGGTTTAGATACAGCAATCTAGCAGACAGTATCACACATGAGGGTTTAGATACAGCAACCTAGCAGACAGTATCACACATGAGGGTTTAGATATAGCAACTCAGCAGACAGTATCACACATGAGGGACTTAGAGATGACATCTCATCATACAGTATCACATAAGTGCTTAGATACGGTAGCTCAGCAGACAGTGTCACAAATGAGGTGCGTAGATATGACAGACCAGCGGAAAGTATCACAAGTGTTTAGATACAGAATTACCTGCCAAAGATTTGAAGCCAAAGCCAGGAATGGTTTTGAAAAGAGGAGAAATTTCCTTTATGACCTGATCTCTGTTTATAGTCTGTTTCTGGCTTCAAATCATTGGCAGATAATCTGTCAGATAATCTTTCTGTGTAAATGGACCCTCACATATATGATTAAGTACTCTTTCTCAGTAAAAAGGATCCCACATGATAAGCTTAGATTCAATAAACAGTATCACATATGATCACGCCAGCTCAAAAGATAGCTTCAAACATGAGGGGCTTAGATACACTGGTCCAGAGTATCACAGAAAATATAAACCATAGCGCAGCACCAACATACGCCACAACCCTGTACATAGACTGCAGTCAGTCATATCATGGTTGCATGTGTCCCCCCACATAGGACTCCCCCCATAGACTAATATGACCTTGGGGGGGGGGGCTGGATATGTGTTAATATTTTTCCGCCCCCCCCCCCCCCCCATATAGTGCACTGCGGAGATCACTCCAGCCGCTAATAAAGGAGACACTTTGCATAACTCCGCCGCCCCTTATTTTGGCTCGGAGAGAATTCTCCTTATGATCTGATTATTCAAGTCTTTTCATCCTGCGACATGTCCTCTATCGGGGAGAGCGTCTGCCCGGGTGTGAAGGAGATAATTAGATGCCCAGTGGTTTGGCTGCGTTTCAGTGTGCTGGCTACACTATGGATACGGCCTGGACCGCGCACTTGGCGGGAAGCCACAAAGATACAGTAGCTATTACAAATACAGGATATATATATATGTCTGGTGCAGGCGAGAGACATAGTCATACTTGCCAGCTGTCCGGGGGCTGCCAAATGGCAGAATATTTACTGGCAGGCATTAAAAAAAAAAAGGATTTCCGACAGTAACAAAAGAAGCCAGCCTAGACAAAATTCAGGACCCCTCCTGACTGTGAAGTGTCAGGAATAGGACTGTCAGCCGCTCTGGCTGTTATGCTGAACATATAAAAAGGTCCATAGACTGCACATTACAAGTGTAAAAACCGTGATTTAATATCATATATCTAAGCTGAGATATCGGCACTTAAAGTTACAGGCCCAAAGCCTGAGGCTGCACTACTGCCAGATCCTGATGACAGCTGCTTTGTTGTCATGGAGACCTTGGATCCAAATCACCGGTCACATCATATAACTATTCAGTTTGTCAATATAAATGTGTTTGGAGACCTTGTGTGGATCCAAATCACCAAATTCATCATCAATGTACCTATAAATAATCACATATAACCAGGTAAGGCAGATATTAATGGAAATGGAGATTTGGGTGACTACAAATCAGCAGATACATCATCAATGTACCTATAAATAATCACCCAAAAAGCCTTACATGTCCCTGTTCTCACTACTGTGAGGTGATACGTTACCATTAACACCAGATAATTGCCAAATACATCACCAATGTACCAATAAATGTACATGCTAAGATGTAGACATTGATATAGATGGTGATTTGGATGATTTAAACACTGAACCACGGAATTAAAGTTGTTCGTCTACTCTAGTATATGAGTATAAAAATGACGTGTACATACACCAAAAGGTTCGTGAATAGAGATGAGCGAACCGGGTTCGGGTTCGAGTCCATCCGAATCCGAACGTTCGGCATTTGATTAGCGGTGGCTGCTGAACTTGCATAAAGCTCTAAGGTTGTCTGGAAAACATGGATACAGCCAATGACTATATCCATGTTTTCCACATAGCCTTAGGGCCCACAGCTCCCACAGCCCCACAGTTGGCCCCTCCCCCTCGACGCCCATTGGTGGGCTGGCCTAGAGGGGGTGGGGCCTGCCTGTTCCAATGTCCGGCGTGGGGGCGGGGCAAACGGTGGTGTTGTGGACTGGGCTAAGTGGCGCTAATGCCGCGAGGCCCCGCCCACTTAGCACAATCTGCAGTTGATAAAAAGACACTTTTTACTTGAACAAGCACCATGATGTATGATATAAAATAAGGTATAAAAAACGCTAAATTTACCCTTTACACCTGAGTAGAGATGTCAGAATGCACAAAGGGGGTGACAATGTCACTTTAAAGGGGTACTTCAGAGTTTGAGATCGGTAACTGCAGTTTAGAGATTTTGTCACCATTAGTGCTGCCAACTATATGTTGCTGTTTCTTAAATAAAGAGATTAAAAGTAATATAACATTATTAAAGCAATGTATTAGCAAAAAGAAAAAAAAATATTGGGGGAGATTTATCAAAGGGTGTAAAATTTAGACTGGTGTGAACTGCCCACAATAACCAATCACAGCTCAGCTTTCCTTTTACCAGAGCTATAAGCTGAGCTGTGATTGGCTGCTATGGGCAGTTTACACCAGTCTAAATTTTACACCCTTTGATAAATCTCCCCCATTGTGTCTCCAGAGTACCCCTTTAAGACAGGAAATATGTAGATATTAATGTAGATGATAATTTGGGGCCAAACTGTACACGAATACTGAACCAAAAGAGTCTGCCATGTCCCTTTCTGACTTCAGTGGTCATAGAGACGATGTATGTCTCCAGATCACCAGATACATCATCAATATACTTATAGATACGCACATAACTGTGAGCCAGGGATGATGCAGATATTGATGCATGTGGTCATTTGGATGCAGGAAAGACTCCATGCAAAAACTGAACCAAAAAGCATGACGTCTCCTCACTTCTGACAGAAACTTTAGCAGGTTTTAAAGGGGAACTATCAGCAGGTTAGACTAACCTGCTGATATGTCCCTATTGCACAGGAGACAATAAGAAGGAAGTTATGTCTCTTCCCTTTCTCCCCGATGCCGTTCAGATGCAGTTAGACCTTTGCTCCACGGTCCGGTAAGACCGCCCCCATAACGCTGATCCAGCCCATCCCCGGATGGCCCACCCACCCAATGATTATAATTAGAATGGAGTGGGCCGGCCAGGGGCGGATCAGCGCTATGGGGGCGGGCAGTGCTCCTAATGGTCTTACTGAACCATGGAGCAAACTACTAACTGCACCGGAACAGCACAGAGGTGGAATGTAAGAGACATTCCTTCCTTCTCGGCATCTCCTATGCAATAGGGACATATCAGCAGTTATATTCCTCTAACCTGCTGACAGTTCCCCTTTAAATTAGAGCATACAGGGTGTATTGCATCTCCCTGAAGATGTGATATTGTAGTGTGCATAATAGTTGCTATTAGCGGTTGTCACCCATCACTTATTCTTCATGTAGAATAACCGGGGAGACATGATGTGAATAGGATACCATTTCACTCACTTTTCTTTTTTAGGGGGAAATTCTCCGGGATTGATGTAAAGTCGCGGGTTCCCACTTAATGCTCAGAGTGTGACCTGAATGTCCTCTGTCTGGCAGAAAAATCTGTTAAGCAACATATTAAACTCCAAATTGCAGAGAATGTATTGTAATTCACTGGTGGAATCCGGAGCAGAGAGAAAAAGACATTAAAATAAAATGTGTCTCCAGGGGAACGTTCTGTTACATGCAAATGCTGTTTAGCGCCACTATCTATAATTGGGGCTTCTCAGGAAGATAAAGCACGTGGTTCCTTTTTAATTTGACAAGGATTAAGGAATGTAACGTAATTACAGCAAAGCTAAATGCCCATCATTCACTGGCTGGTCCAACCGGAAGCAGAATTACATATGTATGTATATATATATATGTGTGTGTGTGTTATGTTATTTTGCTATACATATATATTAATATAGTATTTATAGTACTGTATATAGGAGCAGTATTATAGTAGTTATATTCCTGTATATAGGAGCAGTATTATAGTAGTTATATTCCTGTATATAGGAGCAGTATTATAGTAGTTATATTCCTGTATATAGGAGCAGTATTATAGTAGTTATCACGGAAAGGGAGAGAGTGGATCGCACCGCCCTCGCAATCTCCGGCAACCGGATTCGCAGGTGAGAGTCCAGCAAGGTATCCCCGATATGGCCACTGTGTATAGGGTGCTCCGTATAAGTAGTGGGGTAATGTACAAACAAAAGAGAAAAAAAGATACGTGCACTCACCAATGTAGTGTGCCGCTGGGGTACTTTAATGGAGGTTACATCCACATATGCAGGGAGGGGGGAGTGGAGGCAGGTGTCTGTTCAGTGGTAGACAACAATTGTTTCACGTGTTCCCACGCTTCTTCCGGTCTACGGAAGACCGGAAGAAGCGTGGGAACACGTGAAACAATTGTTGTCTACCACTGAACAGACACCTGCCTCCACTCCCCCCTCCCTGCATATGTGGATGTAACCTCCATTAAAGTACCCCAGCGGCACACTACATTGGTGAGTGCACGTATCTTTTTTTCTCTTTTGTTTGTACATTATAGTAGTTATATTCTTGTATATAGGGAGCAGTATTATAGTAGTTATATTCCTGTATATAGGAGGCAGTATTATAGTAGTTATATTCCTGTATATAGGAGTAGTATTATAGTAGTTATATCCCTGTATATAGGAGCAATATTATAATAGGTAGATTCTTGTATATAGGGAGCAGTATTATAGTAGTTATATTCCTGTATATAGGAGCAGTATTATAGTAGTTATATTCTTGTATATAGGAGCAGTATTATAGTAGATATATTCTTGTATATAGGAGCAGTATTATAGTAGTTATAGTCTTGTATATAGGAGCAGTATTATAGCAGTTATATTCTTGTATATAGGAGCAGTATTATAGTAGTTATATCCCTGTATATAGAAGCAGTATTATAGTAGTTATATCCCTGTATATAGGAGCAGTATTATAAGTTATATTCTTGTATATAGGAGCAGTATTATAGTAGTTATATTCCTGTATATAGGAGCAGTATTATAGTAGTTATATTCCTGTATATAGGAGCAGTATTATAGTAGTTATATTCCTGTATATAGGAGCAGTATTATAGTAGTTATATTCTTATATATAGGAGGCAGTATTATAGTAGTTATAACCAAATCTAAGGGATCACCGGCACTACAGGTCCCAGTATAGAGGTGTATACGGACGACACTCCCTCTCATCATCAGTGTAGGTGGTGCTCAGCTGTTTAGCAGTTCATTACAATCCATGCACAAAGAAAAATTGTCTTCAGCGGCACTCACCATAAAATTCACCTTTATTGAAGTACAAAAATGCTACAGGAAAGAATAAGATTCTCTCTCCCCACCTACGAATGTTTCACGCTTGTTTGGCGCTTTCTAAAGGCATGAGAAAGCGCCAGACAGGCATGAAACGTTCGCAGGTGGGGAGAGAGCGTCCTCTCGTTACCTGTAGCATTTTTGTACTTCAATAAAGGTGAATTTTATGGTGAGTGCCTCTGAAGACAATTTTTCTTTGTGCATTATAGTAGTTATATTCCTGTATATAGGAGCAGTATTATAGTAGTTATATTTCTGTATATAGGAGCAGTATTATAGTAGTTATATTATTGTATATAGGAGCAGTATTATAGTAGTTATTTTTATAGTTATTCTCCCTTTTCTGAGTGGCTGGCACTCCCCTTCATAAGACCCATGTGACCCAAATTAGCAGGATACACCTATGCTCACATATCAGTGCCTCCATGTTTTTCCCATTCTGTCTGCAGTAGTTTTGGTGAGTACAATACCATATTCATACTTGTGTTGTTTGGAGGCAGCCTTCTAAGCCGGTGGTGCCAGCTGGGAATTGGTGGGGCATTCTGGGTCTGGTCCTGTGACATTGGGGTTGCAGGGCCATCCCATGGCCTCCCTTCCCTGCACGTGCACGCTTTGCAGGGTTGGCAGTTGCTGACCGACACAGTGTGGAGTTAGCGTAGGGACCCGTGTGAACCAGGAGACCTGCACGTGGTACACGAGGCAATATGGTTTGATCAAATTATATACCAACATCCTGGCATTGGTTTTTAAAATTAGCCGAGCGGCATTAGTATCAGCCATAGGTGTGATGTGCAGTAGCTCCTTTCTCTCCATGTCGCAATATAATAGTTATATTCTTGTATACTGTATAGGAGCAGTATTATAGTAGTTATATTTTTGTACATAGGAGCAATAATATAGAAGTTATATTCCTGTATATAGGAGCAGTATTATAGTACTTATATTCTTGTATATAGGAGCAGTATTACAGTAGTTATATTCTTGTATATAGGGGGCAGTATTATAGTAGTTATATTCCTGTATATAGGAGCAGTATTACAGTAGTTATATTCTTGTATATAGGGGGCAGTATTATAGTAGTTATATTCCTGTATATAGGAGCAGTATTATAGTAGTTATATTCCTGTATACAGGGGGCAGTATTATAGTAGTTATATTCCTGTATATAGGAGCAGTATTATAGTAGTTATGCGGTTCAGGGAAGAGGTGTGGAGTTAGCGTAGGGACCCGTGTGGACCAGAGGACCTGCGCGGTGGTACACGGGGCAATATGGCTTGATCAATTCATATACAGACACTCTGGTGTTGATTTTTAATATAGGCCTAGCGGCATTAGTATCAGCCATAGATGGGATGTGCAGCGGTTCCATTCTCTCCAGTTCGTGTTTTACAGTTCTCCCTCTCTGAACAGCTAGCACTCCTTTATAAGACCCACATGACCAAAATTAGCAGGATATGCCTGTGCTCACATGTCTGGACCCTATGTCTTCCCCATTCTGTGAGAGCAGCAATGGTAAGTGTAATACCATATCCATACTTGTGTCGTTTGGGGGCAGCCTTCCCCGCCGGTGGTGCTGGCTGGGTTTTGGTGGGGCTTTTTGGGTCTGGTCCTGTGACATTGGGGTTGCAGGGCCGTTCCATGGCCTCCCTTCCCTGCACGTGCACGCTTTGCGGGGTTGGCGGTCGCTGACCGACATGGTGTGGAGTTAGCGTAGGGACCCGTGTGGACCAGAGGACCTGCGCGGTGGTACACGGGGCAATATGGCTTGATCAATTCATATACAGACACTCTGGTGTTGATTTTTAATATAGGCCTAGCGGCATTAGTATCAGCCATAGATGGGATGTGCAGCCGTTCCATTCTCTCCAGTTCGTATTATAGTAGTTATATTCTTGTATATAGGGGGCAGTACTATAGCAGTTATATTGTTGTACTCTATCATAGTAGTTACAATCTATAGGGGGCAGTATTATTGTAGAACTAGTGCAATAAACATATGTCTTGGTTTTCTCTACTGATGTATCCATATTAACAGCATTTGCCTTTCAGGTATGTTTATTCACAAGTAATTTGCCGCCAACATAACAAACATGGCTGATTTTTCCGTTAAGCGGAGGTAACACATCATTATGTAACTGGACTGGGGAGCACGGCTCTGGCAGGGAAGATCAAGGACATTTACGAGACTCATGTCTCTAGTGTTTATAATGGCTTTCTAGAAACATTACTGACCACGGCCATTCTTCTCTTATTACAGGCAAATGACTTTGTTTGAGTTTTTGGCCTCTGTATAAATGAGAACAATTTTTTAACCAGGCCCTAGAGCAACCGAAACCTTCCCATGCCAACAACGTGCTGTGAAGTGATAGCATTACCCACTCTATAAAGCGGGCAGGAAGTTGCTGCTTTTCATTACTATGAGCAGACATTAGAGCTGACACTGACATTTGTAGTCTGGTGTGGGATTTTACTAAATGTTCTGTCAAAAACTGTAATGTCTGCTAGCAGGTGACCTCCTGACCACTGAGATGCAACCGGTTGTGGGGATGAGTATGGGCATTTTTGGACATTTATAATCTGACAGTACTATAAAACATGCATTTTAAGTATATGGGCTGTGCCATCTACCACTAAAGAGGGGCAGAGGGTCCGCAGGGCATATTTTTGGGTATTCTTTTGGGTCCAGTAAGACTGTGATCTCCATGTTCCTGTTCTCCATGTTCCATAAAGTGTTGGTACCACATAATGGTCCTAGTAGTTAGATGAGAAGATGGTGCTTGTCCCTAGATCTTGATCTTTTTTTTCTTTGGGGGGGGATGTGGCAATTTTATCTAAAATTATTTCAGTTTGGAGCATAACACCTTGGGTATGATTATAGGGAAGGTCTTAACCCCATCTTGGAGACCTAGAGACGTCCACCACAGGCTGGTTGTATTTTTCAGTCTCTCGCTCACATTTATCTATATATTCATTTCCGTTAATGACTTACTCAGCAGTGGCTTAGCTCTTTCCATCATAGCCATAAACTATACTAGACAAGACCACATGCTTGGCCCTTACAAGTCCGTTGCAGGTCTTTACAGTAATCGAACATAAAACTTGAAGTCTCCAAACAATGGAATCTCCAAATACTGTTTGTAACCTTGGAGCCAAAGGGTATTAGAGTTGAGCGGAACACGGGCATGCTTAAGTCTAATCATTGGGAATTCAAATACTGGTGGCTGAAGAAGTTAGATGCACCCCTAGGGAGTCCAGGAAAACATTGATACAGCCATAGGCCATAGGCTGTAGTCATGTTTTCCAGGTCTCCCTAGGGCGGCATCTAACTTTACTACTAACGACATTACCACCGGTAATGAAATGCCAAATGATCTGATTCAAACATGCTCATGCCTATACTCTATACCAGGGTATGGAACCTTGGCTCTCCAGCTGTTGCAAAACTACAATCCAATCATGTGTGGACAGCCAACCTAGGCATAATGGGAGTTGTAGTTTTGCAACAGCTGGAGGACCAAGGTTCCCTACTCCTGCTATGTACAATATCCTATGGCTACCATAGGGCCTAAAGTGGCTCTGTACCCACAATTTGCCCACCCAAACCGCTTGTACCATCGGATAGCTGCTTTTAATCCAAGATCTGTCCTGGGGTTCGTTTGGCAGGTGATGCAGTTATTGTCCTAAAAAACAACTTTTAAACTTGCAGCTGTGTGTCAAATTGGCATGGCCTAGAGTGTCTGTGCATTAGGCTGGCACACCCTCTCTGTCCCTCCTCCCCGCCCTCCCCATCATTAGGAATGCTCCAGGTAGGTATTCTCCTATTCATCACCTGTGTCAGCACGGCACATGGGCTGGATCGTTAAGGCACCTGTGCAATGTTCACTGCAGAGGAATAGGAAATATCCTGCCAGTGGCATTCCTAATGATGAAGCGGGTGGGGAGGAGGGACGGAGGGGTGGTGCAAGGTTAGGGCACAGATACTCTAGGCCATGGCAGTTTGACACATGGCTGCAAGTTTAAAAGTTATTTTTTAGGACAATAACTGCATCACCTGCTGAACGGCCCCCAGGACAGATCTTGCATTAAAAGCAGCTATCCGAAGGTACAAGTGGTTTGGGGGGTCAGATTGTGGGTACAGAGTCACTTTAAGAATATTGAAGGATCCAGATCAGCTTTACCACATCCAAATGCAATGAGGTCTACATGTCTCTTCAATGCAGAACAACAGAAAAGAGGATTCTAATACTAATCATCGAAATGGTGAACATCTAACCGGTCTATTGCTGTCAGACTGTCCTCTTGTATATCCAATTGTCAGATGACCCAATCGGAAATCTTATGTGTCCGGTGTGGCCAAAAAATATCATGTCCCTAAATGGAAGGGTACAGTGGTATGAAATGAATTAGCAGGGTCCCCCATTTGGGTTTCTCCTATGACACCTCTTCATGCCCGTTCTCGTAACACCAGGTTCCTGTGGTTCGTTTGGAGGTTATATGTTTCGTTTTCAGCGAAACCGGCTAACTCAGCCTCTCGCCGATCCCTGGGGTCCCAGACAAAGAGACTTTTACTGTACATTTACAGCAGAGCTCGGTTTCTAACTCCACAAATTGCCTTTATCTTCGAGTAATATTATTATGTTACCAACTTTATTGCTCTCAGTTTCTCGGTAGCCAAACTTCAGCGGCTTCATTTAGAGAAGAAAAATTAGTCAATAACAACAAAATATCTCCAAGACGGGGCTACGCTACACAAACCGAACCCTGCGACATAGCCGCGCTCTAATTACAGACGCCTTAGTGAAGCAGGCCATAACGCTTTAATTTCAAAGCTCTGATAACTTTTTTTTTTTTTTTTTCATAAATAATTTTATTTTTCTTTCCTCCTGTTTGATTCCCGCATTTAATAATCGCCTAGAATCCTGCAAAGTAACTTTCTACCTGTCTTCAATGTGACAAGAAAGTCATTTGGATGAAGGATGGAGACCGGTATAAATTGAAATGTGCTGGGAGATTTAGGAGGTGGGGGGGCGGGGGCACCCGCCGCTCTGTAATCTTGTGTTTTCACGGAGAACAACTGCTGTTGGTTTTAGCAAAACGGCTTTTATTGACAATGCAATAGATTCAGGCGGTAAGGCATAAATACCAGAAAATACATTGGTTGGCTGCCCGCCTGGAGAAATATACAGCTGAAATTTTTGTTACTGTTTGCGAGAAAAAAATTCTCTACAAAATGACACATGATCAGAAGCGAAAGAGTTTTCTACACTAGCTACAGGGGAGAAATAAAGGCAACTGCTCACTATACACTGAAGCTGATATATATTATACAGTGGTACCTTGGTTTAAGAGTAACTTGGATTAAGAGCATTTTGGTTTAAGAGCTCACAGTTTTAAAGAATTGTAACTTGGTTTAAGAGCATTGCTTTAAGAGCTCCCTGTACTGGGTGGGAAGGTGAGTGGGGGAGGGGCATGGTCTGCATAGCGGGGTCTACAGCACTGTACTCTGACCCAGGACGTCTCCCTCACCGTCCAAATAATGGCAGATCCACTTCAGGCTGGGGCTTACATCAGGGAACAGGACTGTGGAGGTAATCTCTCCATAGCTGTAACCCCTCTCTCCCTGGACAAGGTGCTGCTCTACTCTGCCCACATCTGCACTGCTTATTACTTCATGCACCCTTCAGTCACTGTCAGCCCTTGTGTTTCCCGCCCTCTCCATTCCCGCTATAATGTGCCTGCACCCACACTCAGCTATACACACTGCTGCTATAATGTGCCTGCACCCACACTCAGCTATACACACTGCTGCTATAATGTGCCTGCACCCACACTCAGCTATACACACTGCTGCTATAATGTGCCTGCACCCACACTCAGCTATACTCACTGCTGCTATAATGTGCCTGCACCCACACTCAGCTATACATACTGCTGCTATAATGTGCCTGCACCCACACTCAGCTATACACACTGCTGCTATAATGTGCCTGCACCTACACTCAGCTATACACACTGCTGCTATAATGTGTCTGCACTTACACTCAGCTATACACACTGCTGCTATAATGTGCCTGCACCTACACTCAGCTATACACACTGCTGCTATAATGTGCCTGCACCTACACTCAGCTATACACACTGCTGCTATAATGTGCCTGCACTTACACTCAGCTATACACACTGCTGCTATAATGTGCCTGCAATTACACTCAGCTATACACACTGCTGCTATAATGTGCCTGCACTTACACTCATCTATACACACTGCTGCTATAATGTGCCTGCACTTACACTCAGCCATTCACACTGCTGTATAGAAAAATTTCTGTCACTCTCCTCCTGCACAGCTCTGTGAGTCTCACTTCCTGATTGGTCCATGCTGAACACACGCCCCTTCCCCATTGCTGTCAAGTGACCACACAGACCTCTGACAGCAGCCCTGCTTCTCTATTCTAGCCTGAAGTACTACGCTACAATATTATGGGGATCTGAAGTTCCATTATGTATCTACAAACTGCTGCTGTTAGTTTTGCACTTACTATACATTATACTCCACATGCTGAGTAACTTATAATGTGACGTATTCAGCTGTTTCTAAATGTTTGTTTCATTTGTTTTACATGTTGTTCAGAATAAAAAAAAAATCATTATTTTTAAGGTTTGGAACCAATTGTCTACATTTATATGATTTTTTATGGGAAAATTTGTTTTGGCTTAAGAGTGATTTGGATTACAAGCACGGTCCCAGAACGAATTATGCTCATAATCCAAGACACCATATATATATATATATATATATATATATATATATATATATATATATATATATATTTATATATAGCATTGGGCTCACACTGACCCTTACCACAAGTGTGTTCTATCTTTCCACAACTAGGTGTGCTATAGTGATTTGTGCTGCAAACTACTGGAATAGATGTAATCTTAACAGCGCACGAGTGGTAAGATGTGGTATTGCAAGTAAAATTAGCTCTACTGTAGTCTTAAAAGGGGTACTCCAGTGACTTTTTTTTTCTTTCAAATCAACTGGTTTTAGGAAGTTATACAGATTTGTAAATGACTATTAAAAAAATCCCCAGTGTTCCAGTATTTATCAGCTGCTGTTTGTCCTGCAGGAAGTGGTGGATTCTTTTCAGTCTGACACAGTGCTCTCTGCTGCCGCCTCTGTCCATGTCAGGAATTGTGCATAGAAAACCTCTCCTGCTTTGGACAGTTCCTGATATGGACAGAGGTGGCAGCAGAGAGCACTGTGTCAGACTGGAAAGAACATACCACTTCCTGCAGGACATACAGCAGCTGAAGAACTGGAAGATTGGAAGATTTAGTAATAGAAATATAAGAAAATTACAAATAAATATAGAAATATAAGTAAATTACAAATCTCTATAACTTTTTGACACCAGATGATTTAAAAGAAAAAAACTTTTCCAGATTACCCCTTTAAACCTCAAAGATGACAAAGAATTTGGGTTAAAACCAATGCAAGAAATGGAGACCAAAGAAAGTAGTTGGGTCCATAAGCATTATTAACCAAAATAGCCAAAAGGATAAGCTATGATGTCATCAAGAAAAGGGCAAGAATGGAAAGTTGACACAATGACGTCACAACCAAATAATTGTTATTATAAGGCAACACAGGTGACAGAATGAGTCAAGCTTAGGATTCCCCCTTGGTGAAGACAATGAGGTGACGCAGTATCGATGATTGACAGATGATCAGATGCTGTTCAGGACCCGGTGTTACCAGTAGTTGCCTCCAGGGCTTTCAATCCCTAAAGACGAGAACCTCCCCTTCCTGAACTCCATAACCCTCATCCTCAACTATTGTGGAACCAAAAAAAAAACCTACATGACAGAGTACTCCAGCATTGACTTATGTATTATGTAATATGTCATGTACGTCAGGTTAAGGAAATGAAAAGGAATATTTATGTCTTGGAGCCCCACGCGACCAACGTAAACATTGTCTATCTCGCGGCCTCATAAATAACTTATCTCGCTCGGTTTGGAGGGTTCTAATGACTGGAATCCGCCCGCAGCTATAATCATCCTTCATCCACAAACTCTTTTCCTTCTTCATCGCTCGTCTTTGCCGTAGACCTTGATTTCCGCTATAACCTCGCTTATGATCCCGACCTTAAATAAAACAATAACCGAAATAACCTCTTCTGAGGGACGACGTAAAGGGCAAACCCATTAAAAAAAAAATTCTAGGTGCGTGGGCGTTAGATCCAAAGCGCTTTCCACGCATTGAAGCCTGTTCCCGTCTCTAAAAAGTTTTTCTTTGAGGAACAATATTAATTTCCATACATCACCATATATGAATGTAAACTATGTGTTTACGTGAAGTGGCATCTTATCTAAGGGGGGTGAAGGGAAACGGGGGCCATGGCGGTCTCCGCCGAGAGAAGAATAATTACCAGGTAACAGCACACGGTTAGCGTGACAGTCTAATTAATAGAGGGTTTAGCCGGTAATTACCTTAGCCCCGACTGACAGTCAGATGAGGGTTAAAATAATAATGAGACTCGTGGCCGAGATGACCCTACCGGTTATTTGTCTGCCGAAAACCAAGGCACAAAACAAGCTTCTCATTTAACAGGATTAGATCTGCCCAAGTGTTCAACAGAGCAAGCACTCGTTCTAATGACTGCTACTATGGCGAGCTACCCAGCGCTAATGAAGAAGCCCTGAAAATGAAGCTCCATGTGCTGCGGGGAGACAGAAGATTGCAGGAGCCATGATTGACTTGTAATGACATGTTTAGGAACCTGACTACAGGGCCGCATCTGCCATGAGGCGATGTGAAGTGTTCGCCTCAGGCGGCAGGTCATAGGACTCTGCAGGGGGCGGCACTGGCCGCCCCTGCACAGTAAGCAGCCATGCATATATTACCTGCAGTACGCGGCGCAGGCAGAGGGGGCACGCAGGAGCCGGGCTGGGGGAAGTGCGGGAGCTGGTGCAGAGCACGGCAGTGAAGGAGCTGAAGGCGCACATGTCTGAGTATTGTGCCTGAGCTCATGTGTCGGCAGCAGCAGCAGCGTGAGGCTGGTGGTGGTCGGGAAGGAGGAGGAGGCTGTGTGGTGCAGTGCCCTGTCTGCAGCAGCTTCCTGTACATGTACTGCAGGCTCTGTGTGTGGGGGAGCCCAGGAGACACTGCCGCCTGCAAAAGCATCCAGCTGACACGTGTCTCCACGTGAAGAGGTGGCTGATTGTGGTTTCTGTAGCGCTGCTGCTGGAGGACAGGGAGCACCACTACTGATGTAGGTAGTGTGATTTGGGGGGTTGCTGAATGACTGGGGGCCCACTGATAGAGGATTTACTTGCCCCCGGCCAGTCCCCGGTATGTCCGACAAGCCCCGCCCCCTGATGATAAGCCCCGCCCCCTGTGCAGCCCGCGGGTTGTATGTTAACTCGCACTGCAAGTTAGAGATCACCCAGCTATACAATATACTGTATAAGTGAGGTCACCCACCATATTGTATGACTGAGGTCACCCAGCTATCCAGCATCTTATACTAAGTATTATGTGATCACCCAGCTTTCCCAGTGTCCTGTTCTCAGTATAATGGGAGTTACCCAGCTTTCCCAGTATAATGTGGTCACTCAGCTTTCCCAGTGTCCTGTTCTCAGTATAATGTGGCCACCGAGCTTTCCCAGTGTCCTGTTGTCAGTATAATGTGGCCACCCAGCTTTCCCAGTGTCCTGTTGTCAGTATAATGTGGCCACCCAGCTTTCCCAGTGTCCTGTTGTCAGTATAATGTGGTCACCCAGCTTTCCCAATGTCCTGTTGTCAGTATAATGTGGCCACCCAGCTTTCCCAGTGTCCTGTTCTCAGTATAATGTGGTCACCCAGCTTTCCCAGTGTCCTGTTCTCAGTATAATGTGGTCACCCGGCTTTCCCAATGTCCTGTTCTCAGTATAATGTGGTCACCCAGCTTTCCCAGTGTCCTGTTCTCAGTATAATGGGGTCACCCAGCTTTCCCAGTGTCCTGTTCTCAGTATAATGGAGGTCACCCAGCTTTCCCAGTGTCCTGTTCTCAGTATAATGGGGTCACCCAGCTTTCCCAGTGTCCTGTTGTCAGTATAATGTGGTCACCCAGCTTTCCCAATGTCCTGTTGTCAGTATAATGTGGCCACCCAGCTTTCCCAGTGTCCTGTTCTCAGTATAATGTGGTCACCCAGCTTTCTCAGTGTCCTGTTCTCAGTATAATGTGGTCACCCGGCTTTCCCAATGTCCTGTTGTCAGTATAATGTCACCCAGCTTTCCCAGTGTCTTGTTCTCAGTATAATGGGGTCACCCAGCTTTCCCAATGTCCTGTTCTCAGTATAATGGGGTCACCCAGCTTTCCCAGTGTCCTGTTCTCAGTATAATGGAGGTCACCCAGCTTTTCCAGTGTCCTGTTCTCAGTATAATGTGGTCACCCAGCTTTCCCAGTGTCCTGTTCTCAGTATAATGTTGTCACCCAGCTTTCCCAGTGTCCTGTTCTCAGTATAATGGGGTCACCCAGCTTTCCCAATGTCCTGTTCTCAGTATAATGTGGTCACCCAGCTTTTCTAGTGTCCTGTTCTCAGTATAATGTGGTCACCCAGCTTTCCCAGTGTCCTGTTCTCAGTATAATGGAGGTCACCCAGCTTTTCCAGTGTCCTGTTCTCAGTATAATGTGGTCACCCAGCTTTCCCAGTGTCCTGTTCTCAGTATAATGTGGTCACCCAGCTTTCCCAGTGTCCTGTTCTCAGTATAATGTGGTCACCCAGCTTTCCCAGTGTCCTGTTGTCAGTATAATGTGGCCACCCAGCTTTCCCAGTGTCCTGTTGTCAGTATAATGGGGTCACCTAGCTTTCCCAGTGTCCTGTTCTCAGTATAATGGGGTCACCCAGCTTTCCCAATGTCCTGTTCTCAGTATAATGTGGTCACCCAGCTTTCCCAGTGTCCTGTTCTCAGTATAATGGGGTCACCCAGCTTTCCCAGTGTCCTGTTCTCAGTATAATGTGGTCACCCAGCTTTCCCAGTGTCCTGTTCTCAGTATAATGTGGTCACCCAGCTTTGCAGCATCTTATACTCAGTGGTGTGAAACAACTCCCAGCATGCCCAGATAGATGGAAGTTGTAATTTTTCACCACCTGGAGAGTCACAGGAAAGGGGATGCACTAACATTTACACATGTGCATTTTTGTTGCGTTTCGTCTTGATTCTAAATGGGAGACAAGAGAGTTCCTCAAGCAAGACAAAAAAAAACACATGTGCGTTCACACGTACAGGATCTGCAGCAGATTTGATGGCGCAGATTTGAAGAAACGAGAAATTGAACGACTCTGAAGAGAGAAGACGTCACCTGTGAGTCACTGGATGTAACTGCACCCTGATCACTATACTGTCACTGTGTGGGGGTAATGCTGGACTCTATACGCTAGTTTTTTTTCGTAGCAGTACTGGTGGTATTTATCAGTCATTAAGATGGGGTAGTGTGTTCAGGATGTCGTGGTATTTTTCCCTTGTGTAGTAATAATATTGGTATAATATTTTGTCACTATGGGGTGGTGATATGCAGTCATTATGTAGTGGTATTAGGTTTTTATATGATGTTGATCTCAGTATAGGGGGGGGGGGGGGGGGGCGCTATTTCAGTTTTCGCCTCAGGCAGCAAAAAAGCTAGAATCGGCCCTGCCTGACTACTGTGCATTATGTCCGGGTGGCTGAGGATTGGTCTGTCGTCGGAGGAAGATGAGGCGAATGTGAGACTTACGTGAAAGATTTACGGGATCGAGAACGTATTCCGACTGCTCTGGTTTATTGTCTGTATAATGTTGTTTTTGTAAAGTTAATCAGATTTTACAATTACGTTCCAACACGTTTTGGTCCTATCGTGATATTTTATAATGTAGTGCATTATTATGGAAGGAAGTCACCAGGATGGGCTTCCCTTAAAGGGGAACTATCAGCAGGCTAGACAAATCTCTTACTCTCCCCCTCGCCGACGGTCTGAGGCAGTTAGTCATTTGCTCCATGGTCCGGTAAGACTGTTAGGAGCACTGGGGCACCAATAGGAGCACTGCCCTGCCCCTGGCTGGACCACCCCTTTGTAATGATAATCAATTAAGTGGGCCAGCCAGTGTAGGCTGGATCATCAATATGGGGGTGGGGCAGTGCTCCTAATGGCCAATTTAGTGACTGGCATGGAGAGAGGCATTGGTATAGTGGCTAGATAGCGAGATCGGCCTGGCTGTTGCATTAAAGGGGTAGTGTGGTGCTAAACAATTATTCAAAAAATAACACACATTACAAAGTTATACAACTACATTGGGCAGAACCCCTCTTCTCCTCTCTCTCTCTCTCTACTACTACAAGCACTGGTTCTAACTCAACTGTCAGCACCTAAGTTCTCTGTAAACTCTGCAGTTACTCTACAGTAAAGTTTTCTATTTTTACCATTACGCATAGGACTCTGGTGTACTCTTTAAGCACCTGCACCCACACACCTCTGTATACTTGGGCTATTCTCTCTTTCTGTGCTGTAGCGGTGCCGACTGTCAGGGGTGGGTCTACAGTTCTGCTCATCCATGTGAATGGTCCATGGGAAGCTGAATTTCCCTACATCAAGAACAGAGCTAATCCTGCCCATGTGCATAGGTGCTAATGTGCATAGGTCTAAAGGTCTGGACAGACCAGGGCCAGTCATACTTTACACATGAGGACATGGGTAGGTGGCGACCACCCTGCAGGAGTTAATCTGTACAAAATATTAAGATCTGTTTACAAAACTGAATCCATCTGGATGACAAGAAAAACATGGAGCGGCTGGAGATTGCACTCGGAGGCCTATTGTGATTGTAGACATTCAGCAAGGATTTGTGTATGAAATGAATGGGGAGCGGCCGGGGGAGGGGGTGCTTAGCTGTATCTGCATCAGACGCTTATCACAGACTGGAGAAGAACTGATTAATTAGGGAGTTTTTAGATTCCCTAAAGCCGGTAAAGTGAGATGTCCACAGATGTTCTCTATTCCAGCTGATTGCCACCTAAGTCTTCATTCCTACGTGTCATCATCTTTATAAAAGTTTGTACCCCCCCAGAACATTCTCACATCTGTTATTTTTTTGGGGAGGTGGGGGGTGCTCCACATAAGCCAGTCCCACGTCCTTACCTCCGACGGCGTATAACCGCTCCAGTCTGCTTCTATCATAGTGACTCACGTCTAGCCGATGGTCGTAAACAACAATTATTAATCCAAATTTCTGCACGACACAGGGGCCCTTGGCATTATACATATAGATGAAGGCAATCTGTTTCCCTCCGTTATTTGGATAATAAGGAGATTATTCTGCCACTGTAGGATCAACCTGACATATGAATGTGGTTGATGCTGCTATTATATAGCAAAACATGGAGGACTTTCTGGTCCTGACTGTAAGTGGCTGACGCTGGGAGAACCTTTATCCAGGATACAGATACAGACATGCCACGGAAACACCAATAGGCCCGAATTTCCCATAATTACTAATGGCCACTATTACAGTGAGTACAGGTTGTCTCCCATCTTACCAGCCAGGTTGATTCCAGAAGAGTTAAAATATTGTCTGTAAAATCTAGAAAATAACTACATGCCATGAGTCACTCCCCTACATAACACTTTCCTTACAAAATTACATCCATATTGAAGGGGTAGTTTACCAAAAAATGTCTTCTTTTAAATCAACTGGTTCCAGTAAGTGCCAGAGATTTGTAATTCACTTTTATTTACAAATCTCCAGTACTTATCAGCTGCTGTATGTCCTGCAGGAAGTGGTGTATTCTTTCCAGTCTGACACAGTGCTCTCTGCTGCCACCTCTGTCCATGTCAGGAACTGTCCAGAGCAGTAGCAAATTCTCTCCCAAACTACTGTATTTAGAAAACAACCATTCTCTGGTCCCTCCCCTGAGGGGGTCACACATCACTTCCCATAGGCCAATGCCCTAATACAGCACATAGAGAAGAGTTGTCCTCATGAGACAACCCTTTTAGCATATAAAGATTTTACTTAAGTCTCTTATACTATGTGAAAAAAGTTACTTACAAAAGTCCCTCCCCTGAGGGGGATCATACATTTTCATAGAAAGGGTCTTTGTTAAACAATTCCTTTCTCTTTAACACACATTAGTCATCTGGAGTCTAACAAAATAGAAAATGATCTAGAAATACTAAAAGGGTCGACTAGATAGACCAGGGGGTCTCTTTCTGCCAACATTCTTCTATGTTTCTATTTATATAAGCCCCTCCCCTGAGGGGATCACACAATACTTCACTTACTACATCATATCCATATGCTCTATTAGGACATATAGTAAGAGGTCATCTTCATGGCACAATGATGTCAATACACAATACTCTACTACTCTGCCAAACTATCTATAAAATAGATATTGATATAAGCCCCTCCCCTGAGGAGATCACACACCACTTCCCTTACTGTATGATGTCCATATGCTCTAATAGGGCATATAGAAAGGAGTTATCTTCATTAGACAAGCCCTTTAATATAAAATATGCCCTGGTATGTAATGGTCTAATAAAGTTTCTCAAGATATCTAGAAAACAGCTATTCACATAAGTCCCTCCCCTGAGGAACCACACACTTTACTTACTGAAACTGTAGCTACATCATTATTTAAAGGGGTTGCTCACCAAACAATTTTTTTTCCTTTCAAATCAACTGTTGCCAAAAAGTGCCAGAGATTTGTAATTTACTTCTATCAAAAACTGTATAGTCTTCTAGTACTTATCAGCTGCTGTATTTCCTGCAGGAAGTGGTATTTTTTCCGGTTGGGAGTGCAGGAGAGGTTTTCTATGGGGATTTACTCCTGCTACGGACAGTTTCTGACATGGACAGAGGTGGCAGCAGGGAGCAATGTGTCAGACTGTAGAGAATACTCCACTTCCTGCAGGACATACAGCAGCTGATAAGTACAGGAAGACTGGAGATTTTTTTTTTAATAGCAGTCAATCACAAATCTCTGGCACTTTCTGGCACCAGTTGATTGGAAAGACAATTTTCTTTCATGAATTACAACCTGTAGTCCAGCTTTGATAGCTCATTGTTACTATGCTGCTAATGGTAAGGAACCAATTCCCGATGATACAAAATGTATGTAACAATGTTTACATTATAGACAATACATAGGCGGCGCGGCAGTCATAAGTGGGTGTGATGTGTTTACCCGCAAATAATCCTGTTGCCCCCCCCTTCGTTCGCAGCTTGTGGCGGTTCGGAGCACATCACACCATGACAGATGGGTGAAAATGGTGCTTGGTGATATAAAGCAGCCGATTAAAATGCCATGTTTACCCAGCAGTAATCATAGAACGTGCAACCATGTGAGTTACGTATTTCAAGATGAGATAGTCTGCGAACTCCCACTCCTGCTTCAGGAATCAATACCAGCCCACGTCTAAATCAATCCCTCCAGCTTAGTGGCCAAGGCGATATAATAAGAACCACACAGACACTGTTTTGCCTGCTGGAGTAATAGACAGCACTTACTCAGGGTTTATTTTCTCTCCAACCTGGATTTATTTTCATGATTGCTTTCCCCCCCATAATGCACTGAAGAAGTGAGGGACAGGATCAAAAATGTCTTCAGATAGTTTTACAACAGATGAAGATCCAGTAATTCATAAGACCACATCAAGATACAAGATACAATTCTGCCTATCTGAAGCCACAGCTAGGGGGAGCTGAGGAGCTAACTGCATACTGACTATAGGATAAAGCAGTGATAAATATGTAGTCACTTCTAGGACCCCCAGGGTCTGTGTCCCTCATTTCAATGGAAGGTAAGAATGAAATTTACCATAACTCCTTCAATGCTCACTTCAAGATCACCAGGGACTTTAGAATAAACTATTTGGGCATTGTGTATGACTATATGTGGTCACTAAAGTAGTGTTATTTGGATACTGTATGGGGTATTACTTAGGCAATAAATCGCAGTAATGTGTGAAAGTTATATGGCCATGTTCTGTTGACACGATATCACAGTATTATTTGGATACTGTGTGTAGGTATTACTTTGGGCATTGAATGGCACTACTGTGTTAGGGAGGACAGAATATGGTATATAATTTGTTTACTGTATGGAGGTATTACCAGGGCACTAAAGGGTGGTATTATGTAAGAAATATACAGTATTGTTCTGTGGGCACTATATAGTAGTATTACTTGGGTTCTGTATGGAAGCATTACTTAGACACTAAATGGCAGCACTGTGTGGGAAATATATGGCAGTGTTCTGTGGGCACAATATAGTAGTATTACTTTGATACCATATGGAGGTATTACTTGGGTACTGAATGGTCGTATTATGCGAGAAATATATGGCAGTGCTCTGTGGGCACTATATAGTAGTACGGTATTACTTGGATACTGTACGGGCATATCACCTTGGCACTGAAGGGCTGTATTGAGGGAACCATATGGCAGTGTTCTGTAGGCACTATATAGTATGTAATCTGGATACTGTATGGAGGTTATAACTTGGGCACTAAATGGTGGTGTTATGTAAGAAATATAAGGTCCTGTTATGTGGGCACTATATAGCAGTATTACTTGGGTTCTGTATGGAAGTATTACTTGGACACTGAATGGCAGTGTTCTGTGGGCATGATATAGTAGTATTAATATGGAAGTATTACATGGGTACTGAATGGTGGTATTATCTGAGAAATATATGGTAGCGTTCTGTGTGCACTATATAGTTGTACGGTATTATTTGGATACTGTATGTATCACCTTGGCACTGAAGGGCTGTATTGAGGGAACCATATGGCAGTGTTCTGTAGGCCTATATAGTATGTAATATGGATACCGTATGGTGGTATTACTTGGGCACTAAATGGTGGTATTATGTGAGAAATATATGGTAGCGTTCTGTGTGCACTATATAGTTGTACGGTATTATTTGGATACTGTATGTATCACCTTGGCACTGAAGGGCTGTATTGAGGGAACCATATGGCAGTGTTCTGTAGGCCTATATAGTATGTAATATGGATACCGTATGGTGGTATTACTTGGGCACTAAATGGTGGTATTATGTGAGAAATATATGGTAGCGTTCTGTGTGCACTATATAGTTGTACGGTATTATTTGGATACTGTATGTATCACCTTGGCACTGAAGGTCTGTATTGAGGAAACCATTTGGCAGGGTTCTGTAGGCACTATATAGTATGTAATCTGGATACTGTAAGGAGGTTATTACTTGGGCACTAAATGGTGGTATTATGTGAGAAATATATGACAGCGTTCTGTAGGCACTATATAGTAGTATTATTTAGATACTGAATTTTGGTCTTTTTTAGACATTGAATGGTAATATTGTGAAGCAGTATTCAGGTTCAGACATTTGGGTAATAAGTAGAGATGGGCATAACTCGAGCATCCTTAAGTCCAGTTGTACGACATTTGATTATTGTTGGCTGAAGAAGTTGGATGCAGCCCTAGGGAGTCCTGGAAAACATGGATATGCCTAGGCCATAGGCTGTACCCATATTTTCCAGGCAGCTGTAGGGCTGCATCTCACTTCTTCAGCCAACGATAATCAAATGACGAACAATTGTACTTATTTATAGTAATATGTGGTCAATACATGATTTGTACTCCATCTATAGAGCCTATAGAAAATAATATATTTCTTTGAGTGTAAAACAAAGAGGTCCCCCATGGTTTGGACACCCACCTCTAGGTCTGGGCAGTTGCAGTAGCATGGTCCTCCAGTAAAAGGAGGTCTATGCCATGCTTTGCCAATATTCCTCCATTCCCGTCATGTTTTCTGTAGACCTGTAAGGGTTACACACATCCGAATCCAAAAACCCAGAGGATAAAAAAAACAATCGTCACGCAGCCACATTGCTGAGGCCCAGTCGGCCGGTCTGGAATGAATTTCCATGGCACACGAGAGAAGTTTATCTTCTAAGGGAAGACGCGGGCACCTCCTCAAACAATACGCTCATTTAGATTCCGTGCCCGGATTCCTTCCGAGAGGAGGCCCCATCAAAAGACTTACGCATCAAAATACAAAAACATCAGTCCGAGAGCTGGGAAAAGCCGGGAGAAATGCGGCTTCTTATTTCCACTTAAAAGCTAAAACTTTCATTAGCATTTTAATAAAATATTCCTATTTTTCTTCAGCGGGAGCCAAGCTGTGTATGAAAGCAGCTCAGCGAACAATGGGGATGTGTACAAGGCTGGCGGTCCATTAGCCGCGCTCATCTCCTAGCACATGGGTATTTATTCTATATACTACATGCTCAGAATGGACCAGCGCTCAGCTTAAAAGCAGGTGCCGGCAGACCACCATTACTGCCATCATGTGACCAATGCCGTGACCTCCGCTGCAGGCTATAATGTTCTATGAGGATGTCAGCATTGCAAGATTTAAGGGTTCATCGGGGAATGAGGGAGTAACGTGTCACCAAGCTGGCATAGGGAGTCTTACAGGCCATGCAATGAACATATGCAAATTTTTTCTCCTCCTAAAGGATAAGGGCCAGCTCACTGGTGCCACCTATTGGCGGTAAATTCCCTGTTAATAATTGCTTATATTATGGATCCCTAGGTGGATGACATCTATAAAGGGCCAGTGTATCACCACTACCACAACTGGACCACTACAGGTTACAGCACTACATTATCCTATGCACAGTCGTTCCCTGACCTGAAGGATTTACTTACAAAAGGTCAAGCGAAGAAAAGAGAACATTTTGCCCCTTTCAGCCTCTGAACCCAGACTAAAGCCCAGAACTCTTAGAACTTCAGAGCTGCATAACTACTAAATTTTCTTAATACATGTTAACTCTTTTAGTGCCAGTGTACTGCTAATGCAAAAGGGGAACCATTAGCAGGTTAGATGAATCTATCCTGTCGATAGCCCCCTACTGCACAGGAGATGCTGAGGAGGAAGTAAGTAGTTTGCTCCGTGGTTCAGTAAGACTGTTATGAGCACTGGGGCACCCCTTTAGGAGCACTGTTCGCCCTCATAGCGCCCCCATAGTGGCCAGGGGCGGATCAGTGCTATGGGGACAGGCAGTGCTCCTAACAGGTGTCCCAGCGCTCCTAATGGATGCATCAGAGTGGCACAGAGGAGGAAGGTAAGAGAAATACCTTCATCCTCAGTGTCTTCTGTGCAATAGGGAGATAGCATCTCCGAAGATGACATCATTGGCACTACATGGCGGACGGACGCGACACGGATCAGGTATGTATAATGCACCACACTTCCGGGTACACGGGTGGGGGTGGTGGGATACGGGGAAGGAGGCGATTCACAGACATAACATACATTACAAAGTTGTATAACTTTGTAATGTGTGTTATTTTGTGAATAATTTCTTAGTGCCGCACTACCCCTTTAATCTAACCTGCTGATAGTTCCCCTTTTAGGCTATGTTCACACTACGTATATGTCCGGCCGCATATTTTACGTGGCCGGACATATACGTGTGAAACTCCGGCCGGGGATTTAAGTAAGTTGCAGCCGGCTACGTACGGTCCGCGAACTTACGCGCGCAGTCTACTTACGCTTCCCGAGCGCCGTACGTAGCGATCTGACAGCGGTCTTTTACTTGGATATCTTCGGCTAGCCCCGGACACCCCACAGAACCTTTTGGATCGGCAAATCAAAGTGCAAAAATGAAGAAATCACCACTCCGTACGGGACCACATGTTACGCTACGGGCGTAAGTTGCGGCATTTCCGTCCTGAAACAATGGTCTGGTTAATTTTTTACGGCGCCGCATACGATCCGGGCGTAAGTTCTAACGTAGTGTGAACTGTGCAGCCGTAGATCGTATACTTTCCATTGTACGCAAACTACGTAAATCTCCGGCCGCTTATTCACGGAACGCGCTACGGCCGGAAACTTACGTAGTGTGAACATAGCCCCAAGATTTATTCCTACATTACATGAAAGATGTTCAGTAAAAGTTAGCTGTTAGGCTGTTTTGATCGGTCTCAGTGTTCAGATCTGTACCAATCGTGAGAACGAGCCAGGAGAAGTCTGTCTGTCTTCTCCTGGCTCTGTGTCACATGATAAGTTGAGCTCATAATGTAAGTCTATGGGGCCTGACTCTTTCACTGACAAAGAACAGGGAGTGCTGTAGCTCGTTCTCATGATCGGTACAAGTCTGAACACTCAAATCCGGAGATGTCAAAAGTTTTTTAAAACGACAGTGACACTTTAAAAATGTTTAATCCTTTAAATTTTTTGTATATTTACATTATTTTTACAGTATTTTTTTTTCAATATCTATATATAAGACTTGACCACAATAAAGTGCTGTTAATAAACACATAGACAATGAGAATAGATAAAATGGAGAGATGCTCCTCTGACAAGCTGGTCATAGTGGAGACTGCCTTAGTGAACAGCAGAGATGTAAGACGCAATAACTTCCAGCTGCCCGGCTAAAGCACTTGTCATCACTGAGATCTCAAGTAAAAATTTTAAAAAGTTGATTTAATTTGCCGAAAGCCACAACACAGAGCGTGAGGCGTCTTCTGAAGTCTTGTTTTCTTGACTGCTTCCTGTTCATCTTTATTTTCTGGCATTCGGATAAAGAAAAGCCAATTAACCTTTGAGGTGTTGGCGGTCCCGTAATGAGCCGGACCTCGCAACGTCCTAATTAGTGTTTGTCGTCAATGGCGCTCACCCCGACCCCTGAGCGGGCGGCGGCTGCTGCCGCTGCCACAAATAAGGGGATGTCTGCACAATATAATTGCGGCAAATTTCTTCGAACTGTAGCATCAATTATACGTCTCTCGTGTGACTCCGTGTGTAATTCGCAAGGCTAAGTGATCCTCATGTCCGTGTCCTCATCTAACCCGAAACCTCAGACTGCAGCGAGAGAAGACAAGAGGAAATTAAACCTACAGTATATCTAAAGTTCTCAGCTATTGCTGAGGCCCCAATATCCCACCCCTGAGATACCAGGAGCTGGATGGGTCCTGACAATGGTGAGCGATGTCTGCCGTCTTTGTGCTCATATGACATGGTGAGGCCAACATTAGAGTTCAGCGAACCTCAAGTATGTTTGGGTTCATCTGAACCTGAGGGGGCAGCATTTGATAAGCGGTGGCTGCTGAAGTTGGATGCCACCCTTGCGAGTCCTGGAAACTATAGATACAGCCATCGAAGTTCACTCAATTCTAATCAACATGGTTGCAAGAATTCTCTCGCTTACTAGTGGTTCTAGTAGGTCCACAAATCCAACATGGATTATTTGTCACCCTACAGAGCTGATATCAGATCTAGAGATGAGCAAACTTTTCAAAAGTTCGTTCTGACCGGACTTCCGGATTTTTTTAAAAAGTTTGTTTTGACCAGATTTCGGATTTCATAGTTTAAAGCATCTATATGATACTGGGGTAGTGTATTTGGTTGAATTTAGAGCTCTACATGTCAGTAACATCATTATCTTTTCAATATCTCAAAGTCAATTTTTTTTAGACTTCAATATTCACCATTACAGGGTCTATGCAGGAAACTCACCATTACAGGGTCTATGCAGGAAACTCACCATTACAGGGTCTATGCAGGAAACTCACCATTACAGGGTCTATATAGGAAATTCACCATTACAGGGTCTATGCAGGAAACTCACCAATACAGGGTCTATGCAGGAAACTCACCAATACAGGGTCTATGCAGGAAACTCACCATTACAGGGTCTATGCAGGAAATTCACCATTACAGGGTCTATGCAGGAAACTCACTATTACAGGGTCTATATAGGAAACTCACCATTACAGGGTCTATATAGGAAATTCACCATTACAGGGTCTATGCAGGAAATTCACCATTACAGGGTCTATGCAGGAAACTCACTATTACAGGGTCTATATAGGAAACTCACCATTACAGGGTCTATATAGGAAATTCACCATTACAGGGTCTATGCAGGAAAAAGGTCACAAATGCAGTGAAGGAGCAGCAGTAGTCAGTGGAGGCCAGTGGAGGTCCAGTAATAGTCATTTGAGGCCAGTACAGGAGCAGCAGTAGTGAACATGGAGGCCGCTCCTCTTAAAGCTATACCGACGTGACACAGGGGGTGGGCTAGTGCAACATCCTTGCTGATTGGATGTGTTCCGGGCATCATGGGAAAGCGCTCTTCCCGCCCGGAACACTTCCTGCTTTCTAAAATGGCGGCTGCCATTTTAGAAAGCAAGAAAAAAATAAATTCGGAGCCGACTTCCAAAAATCCTAATCCAACCGGATTTGGACTTTTGGGAAAATCCAACCCGGATCCCATACCGGCCGAACCGGTTCGCTCATCTCTTATCAGATCAAGGGAAAAAAATCACCTGGTTACTAATGGCCCTATTACACAAAGTGATTATCAGCCGATTACCGCTCCGACTGATAATCGCTTGGTGTAATAGAGCTTGTTGATCAGCACAGTGACGGTCTGCTGGCCGTCTCTCCATTAAATAGGAATGGTGGCAGCAGACCACCACCGCTCTCTATGGGCCACCTGGACGATCTAAAAATTGTCTGGGCAGACCCCCACAGCTTCCCACGCCACCCCGCCCCACCCCCCTTGCTCTACCCTTCGTGATGTCTGTGCATGTAATAGCACAGGCAGTAAACAGAGAATGAGTAGGAAGCAAACGCTGATCTGACAGGTCGGCACTCACTTTCTCCTCCACATTGGCCTGTGTAATAGGGTCTTTAATCACTAAGCATGATCCATATCATCTCTCTATAAGGATCTGCTGGGACCATTGATTTGACACGACACAAATAAACACCAAGTCGATTCCCCCTTTGCATGTTTTGAACCAGCAATTTGACATAGATGGAAATTTGGAACCATAGATGGGATAGTTCTGCTCAGCAAAGACCCGGCGATAAAGGTCATCAAAATGAGCCCCACAAAAAACAGCTTGGTGGGTTTCCTAGATCAGACATCACACATCATCAGACATCACATTTAAGGGAATGTAAGTCTCCCTGGACAACTGGAAACATGTCAAGAGCTTTTGATGAGAACCAACTACAAAGCTTATCGAGCTTAACCCACCTGCTCATGATACTCAATGCCCATACTGAGGGTGTTTATCAAGATGGCGATCATGATCCCGCGATTGAAGTACTTGCTGTCCACGATCCTTTTCAGACGATTGGTGAACTCTCCCCAGAGTTTACAGATCTTATTCACCTCTTTTTCTTTCTGCTTGAACGTCTTCCCTTTCTGGACGTGATCTCTTTGGTCTCCATGCCTCAAGTCTTGCGTGAACTCGTACACTCCATTAGTGTCTGACTCGCAGCTGTCGGAGTCGCTTAGTTCCAGTTCTGGATTTTCCAGAAGATTGGCGCAGTAAGGGCAGTTCTGAAGCTCACAGATGATCTGACTCGGCTGGGGACTCGGCAAGGAACAGGGGACACTTAGACTTGATAATTTACTGGAACTTCGGCAGAGGCCTGCGGGGAAGAAAGGAGAATTATAATGTTATAATCTCAGGATATATTCACCTGACCCCATTCTGGTTTACTGATTGGTTGGGTTAAAGAGGCTTTTCCAGTTTTTTAAATGGTCAAGGAGGCGGGATCTATACATGAATATTAGAGTGACTAGAATCACGACTTGCCCTGAACTCAAAACTGTCTAACAACATTTTGGACTCTTTTGTATTCATTTCCGGAACCGGAGGGAGTCAGAAGTACTTTGATACTGTGATACTGCAGCATTCCAGACCCATACTATGTATTTAGAGGATCAATCAGGGATTGCCCTATGCATAAAGAGCACCATGTTGGGAACTAGGTTTGCCCATTATCACCCATTTAGAAGTCCTAAATCCCTATTAGAGGGGCCGATGTGAAGGAGCAAGTTAGCGCCAACCTATAAGACCAGCCCTCGCTTGATCCTCATTCCCCGCTCACTGCCAATGCTATTACATGCGCCGATAGCGAAGTGGCGGGGGGGGATTGCGGTGAGGGTCGCGCGGAACTGCGGGAGTGGTGGATTCCCAGTACAATCTTTAGATTGTCTGGGGAGTCCATAGGAGATGGCAGTGGTTGGCTGCCATGAGCGATGGCCAGCAGACCGTTGCTATTGTTCTACGTTTTTCAAAATGTTGAAAGACAAGGATCAGCCAACATCAAGCATGTCGGCTGATACACCAAGGGACTATCGGACGTAACGGCCAATAATTGTCCAAATACGACCGCTAATTGCTTCAGGCTTTAGCTCCCATACAGAGATTAGGGATCACTTTGGGCCCCATACTTGCCTAGTAGAGTTCCTAATGTGGGGCCTGTTCATAGATCCCCACTGAACATTTCTTCATACATCGTCTAAGAAGCTGGGATCGATAGAAGCAATGAAACCTGAAACAATTCGACTTCACACCTAACCAGACTAAACGGCAGTCACATTTAATACAGAGTTAATACTGCTGCTTGCCGAAAGTAAGCGTTTGTGTAAGCATTGTGGGGGAAGCGGCAGTGCTGACACAGCCGCAGCTTCTATTAAATTCACAATACACATGCAAATCAGTCAGCAGCTTTCATCTAAACATATGTGCTGTCAATGAAGAGCTCTGAGCAGCGGCTTATAGGTGCTGTCCCCAGGGGAATGTTTATGAGATAAACACCGAATGTGCCGAATATGACTGAAAAATACTTTGAAAATTTGTCTCGTTTTGATTTCTCCGAGTCGCTGATCACAACTGGGTAGTGTACGCAAGAAGAGGGGGGCGGCCATTTTATATGCCCAATAAGAGCACCATTTGTTGTCATTCAGGTAATTGTGACATGGTGGGGTGTATCTTTCCTTATACTTGGCCACAAATTCAAAAACTGTCCGGGTTAATTTTTTTTTACATATTTTTTATAATGGACACAGCTATTTTTCTGATAAACAGCTCATAATCTCCTAAATACACATACACATATACAACAAAATCCTGACAGCCTGCAGCCACCACAAGGGGGAGCACTGCATACTGTTTGTGCATTGAACTGAATAATAAATCTGTATTCAGTAAGCTCCTACACTCCCACTAGTGGTGGCTTAAAGCAGACAAAATTTTATCATGTAATTGTCTATGCAGGGCATTTAAAGCTCTATATCAGAAACATCAACCCCTATGACGCACAAAATAACTTAAATGGGCACTACACTAGTCTGATGTATACTGCAAAGAAGTCAATTTTACTTATCCCTATAGGAGCTAATATTTTATAGGGTTTGCCTATAAAAAAAGTCAGAAATTATATTCTGGTTATTTTAAAATGTCCAGTGCTCTGGTTTTTTTCCGATATAGAGCTCAAAATCTCCTCTAAACATACAGCTATATGATAACATCCTGAGGTTGTACATCCACCACTAGGGGGAGCTTAAATGCATAGTGCATACTGCTTGTACAGTGAACTTCATAATAAATATGTGTTCATTAAGCTCCTACACTCCCTCTAGTGGTGGCTTAAAACAGTCAGAATTTTATCATGTAACTCTGTCTATGCAGGGATTTGGATCTGTGTATCAGAAATGATGACCCCTATAATGCATAAAATGTTAGACAAAAGGAAATAGGTGGACATTGACTAGGTCTAGCACTAGTCTAACGTATGCTATAGAGGAGCCTTATTTCTTCTTATCCCTATGTTGTTTCTGAGTTGCCTGGAGGAAACTGTTTGGGTGGGGTATGCAGACAGTTTTAGTAAGGCCAATAAGGAATAATATGGCACCCATTGATGACATTGGGCCACTTGTATATACATGGATACTCCTGGTATACAGTAGCTGCTCTTTGCAACAGGATAAGATAATATAATTGGTTTAAAGGGAATGTGTCAATTAAATTTTCTTTTACTGATTAGATTTAGATACAAAAATGTTATTTTATTCTAATTTGTTTCTATTTACTTACTGTATTTTTTTTAATTTCCCTTTTTGTACATTGCCATGGGGGCTGCCATATTGCCTGGGCTGTTCTTAACAGCATTTAGTGACATGCTTTACAGCAAGACTCATGTACATAGACAACAATAGACAGAATTGTCCCCTTGAGATGAACGTGAAAAATTACTGAGCGCGCTCTGTGACCTGTGAGGAGGTTATTCCACAGGAAGCTGCCATTGTCTCCTCTATCTACTGGTGTCACATGACCCTGCAATGCTGTACAGATCACTGTACAGCAGCCTCCTCTTATCACTGCTGACACAACAGGAAGTCTCAGCTTAGCCCCAGTGGTGAGAATGAAAACTGCAAGATATCAGGATTATTTTATAATATTGATAGAAAAATGGAAAAAAAATTGAAAAAATGTCACCAAAAATTCTTTAAAAATGTAAAACATTATTTATACAATAAGTCATTTTCAGATGACACATTCCCTTTAAGTTGACCCTTAGATGCATGCAATAAATCCAGGTCTTCTACCTCTACATGGGCACACCTGGAACGCTAGAAGGAGTCTGCAGAATGCCAGTGGTTGTCACCTTGGGATCTAGAAAAGTGCTATATATCATTCCATCACACGGACAGCTGTCCGCTTGATAGAAATTGTGGTGTTACGATATGTCTCTGCAGGACAAACCTTATTGTTCACAGTCAGTTTATTCCGACAGGCGACATCGTGACGTCTGCAATGTTACGTGCAATGCTGGCGCAGGTGCCAGGTACGTTGACAATAGAGGGGCGCCCCAGAGCTCCTGTAAATGTTGCGTGATGTTAACAGGATTTTGTAAATGGGCCATGGTGACAGCGCGGCAGGGGGGTGACAGCGCGGCGGGGGTGACAAGCGTCGGAGAACACTCCGTACTGCAGCTAACCACAAGGAGGAAGGAGCCGAGCGCGCTCTCTTCAGTAGAACGCCGGTATCAGACATTAGTCTCTCTTTAATGGGGCCGTTTCTCTCCAGATCACCACGCGGCTATTTATGTCGAGCAAATGTATGCAATTATACTTAAGTGTTTATGTTCCCATGCTATGAAGCCATTGCTCGTGATTTCCTTCCACTCGGCTGCGGGGCAGAGTAATGAGTTATTCACAACTGTGATTATTACCTTCAGCCATTATTATATAAGCCAGATCAGAGCCAGCCAAGTCAAGGATCCAGCATGAATACTTCATAAACTGAGAATTGAGACGACATGTTGACTCGTGTAAAGTGCACTGGACAATGGGAGAAGCTGCAACCTCATCCGAGTCACTGCTGTAACCCTTAAAGGGATAGTGCACTCTTGACAAGACTCTTTGGTTAGAATGGTCCATCTATGATAAGCAGATACTGATACCGGGCCTTCAATGATCAGCTGTGATCTGTGAGCCTGCAGCACCCCCACAGGAGACATAAGGCATTACATGGTGTCCATTATAATCAATGGAAGGTATGTGTAATATATGGACATCCTGTAAGATAAACAGCAGTCTTATAACTATGATGTCAGGGAGAATTGGTCACCCTCCTCTATTAGGGATGAATACCCTAGCAGAGTACTTGTCCGGCTTCCAGGAGCCCTGGTGATCAGTTGTAATCTGTATGGAATCCTATAAGGAAGTGTTTGACATATCCTGCAGCACCCCCACAGGAGACATAAGGCATGACATGATGTCCACTATAATCAATGGGATGTGTGTGTAATATATGGACATCCTGTAAGATATAGTTTTATGATTACACTCTGCTGTCAGGGAGAAGCCATCATCCTCCTGTATTAGGGAAGAATACCCTAGCAGAGTACTTGTCCGGCTGCCAGGACCCCTTGTGATCAGCTGTAATCTGTATGGAACCCTAAACGGAAGTGTTTGACATATCCTGCAGCACCTCCACAGGACAAATGGGGCATTACATGAGCTCCTTTAAAACTAATGGGATATTTGTTTAACACCTGGATGAGCAGGGCCTTCAAGAGTGAAAATAAAACGTTTTGTAACTGGTAGAATCATATGGACACCCATCAGCAAGTGTTCAATTTAGCTGCAGACCCAAATGACACTTTACATGACATCTATGTCTCTGTAACACACAGATGTGTTGGGTCCTCCAGAGTAAGAGACGCTCTTTGTAGCTTTCTGCTTTGGCCATGCATAATCACCCCTGATCTAACAGCTCCTAACACTCAGTAGGGTATCTGTCTAGCTGCTAGGACCTAACGATTAGATGTAACCTGGAAGAACCCCATCAGCAAACGTCCCACTAACCTGCAGCACCCCCACAGGCGTAATAAGGTATTACATGATGTCCATTAAAATAAATGTCTTTATAATCCAAGGTGGATCATAACTTACTTGTTAGCAAAATTTTGTACAGGTTCCTCGCTTAATGTGGAGAAGTTAAAGGGCAACTCTGGCGGAAAAAAATTTGAAGGGGAAAAAAATTGCTGAACTTGCCCTTTAAAGGGGTTCTTCCAGAAACAGTCCCTCTTCTCTCCTTAGTTTGGGTGTGGGGGTTTTGCCGATTAGTTTCCTTGAAGTGACTGGAGCTGAATTGTAATACCACACACAACCTGAGGACAGGGGTGGTGCTGCTTTTCTTCTTTTTAATTATGGATAACCCCTTTTAAGTAAAATAACGTATAGGTCTTCTACATATAATATTAACAACATTACAAAACAAGCGGCTTCTTCCTTGACTCTTGACTAAACATAATAATCGAGATATGTTCCTTACCGTGTTCTCCGACTAGGTGATGGATCTTTCCGTAGGACTCGGCATTCAGGCTGACTGGGCTGTTCACCAAGCTGACTGACGTGCTTCTTTTCCCTTTCGGTAAGGTGGAAGGACTGGTTTTACTGGTGGGGGAAGGCAGGATGGTGGGATAGTTCATGTTGGTGTGGTTTAGCCCAACATCCAGTTTGGTGTTTGAGGAAGCATTGGAAGACTTACAGGATTTTAACTGGTGTCCCTCAAAGTGGCAATCTGCATGGTAGATGCTATGGACGGACTCGCTATTGGGCGATGTGTTCTGGTGACCGGGGGATGGAGGAAGAAGCCTAAGCTGACTCTTTGGCTTCATGACCTTCATCTCCACGTCACATATCTCAGGACTTGACCTGGGTCCGCGGGGACTCCCGTTAGTTATGTGATAGTGATGATGATGGTGGTGATGAATTAGATGATGGATGGAAGTGATTCTCCGTTTGCACTTTCGGCCCCGGCCCTGTCCGTTCATGGCGTTATTGGGGTTGACTTTTTTCCTCCGCTTGTTTTGCCAATTGTTATATAGCCTTAGCGTCCGCCTCTTGACTTTCCTAAAGATGTGGCAGATGTACTTTAGTAACTCCTCGTAGCAGCTTCCCGGCTCGGAGAAGCTGGCGATTGTGCTGTCGTTGGAGAGGTATCGAGCCCGCTGCTCTTGCATCAACTGATTCTCCCGCTGTTTCGTTTCAGAAAACTGTGTTGCTATTACAACCAGGCACAAGTTTATCATGAAGAAAGAACCCACCTAAGGGAATAAACCATTGAAAATAAAAATGGCTTGAAAGGAGATCTGAAGCCACCGAGCACAATGTTAACATCACAATATGTGTCTGTAAGATCGAAACGCCTTGAAACATGGCGGTGATTTCCCAATGGAGGACAATTTCCTTTATTTGGCTTTTCGATGTATGCACTACAGTATAAAGGGCAAGTTTGTTATAAGATGACCTTATCAAATACTAAAAGTAGCCATAGATGTTCCAGGTCCAGGTATGGGATTTGCTCATAAATTGCCTGTATACTTAAAGGGGTAGTTCACCAAAAAAAATAAAAAATTCTTTCAAATCAACTGGTGACAACAAGTGCCAGAGATTTATAATTTACTTCTATTAAAAAATATCAAACCTTCCAGTACTTATTAGCTGCTGTATGTCCTGCAGGAAGATGTGCATTCTCTCTAGTCTGACACAGTGCTCTCTATTGCCACCTCCGTCCGTGTCATCAACTGACACAGACTTAGAAAATATCTCCTTATCTCCAGACTGCAAACAATACAACTTCCTGTAGGACATACATCAGATAAAAAGTACTGGAAGACTTAAGATTTTTTAGAAGAAGCAAATTACAAATCTCTGGCACTTGCTGGGACCAGCTGATTTGAAAGAATTTTTATTTTTGGGGGGGAACTTTAAGATTCCTCCCGATATCCACATATAGCTAAAAGATTCTATTATGTGTTTTCTATGTAAAGAGCTTATATCCCATGGAAACAAAGGGTTTGGATTGTTGAAATCTGAGCATCGCTATCTCTCCTGATCCTCCCCTACACATGAATGTTTGGCTTTGCCAGGGATTCATATATTGTGAATGGAGAGAGAGGTGTTATCCAGTGCCAAACATCTCTGGTGGCAGCTTATCTGTTTGAGAACAAAGGGAACACGTTGATCCTTTTCTCCCCTGACACCATCTGCCGGGAAAGGAGGATCGGCTGGTCTTGCCCAAATCAGCAGGTTTGGCAGAGATATGTTTAGCGTCTATTGGGCCTTTAGACCCATCAAATATGATGTTCATTGCCACAGGTTACAGAGAATAGGACAGCAATGTCATATGATAGCTGCTATATAATGAAGGGACCTGGAACAATCTTGGCAAAATCAAAGAAAAACATCCAAAAACCATTAAAGGAATTTCCATTAATAAAACCAATGTTCAGCTGTCTAATAAATGAATATATACTGGTGAATAAAGTTATTTCACTATCATTCTGTGGTCTTTTAGTCTATCCATCTGTGCTTGATGCTAAATCTTAGCTCTGTTGTTTTCAATGTCCTATTTTCTGTCTAGTGTATATCCTGTAATGGATTCTTGTTCTTGTACACTCTAGCTGGGAATTTAGCCAACTTTATCTCCCTCCCACCATACATTTTTAATATAACCCACCCCACTAACATAGTAGGAGGGAGATGGAATTGGCTGAATTCCCAGCTACAGTGTTAAGCAGAAAATTGAGTGCAGTTTAGGATGTACACTGGACAGAAAGTTAGGCTAATGAAGGTAAACATCAGAAACACAAAGCAGAAAGGTGATAAAACAACTTTATTTACCAATATATGTTTAGATTTTAGATAGCTGAAGATAAATAAAGCCTTCAAAACGTTTATATAACGTTTATTATTTTTTCTACACAGTCATCAGCCGTCGGCCACGCATCACTATTACACATAATGACGTGCAATCGGCATCCGATGATTTTTAGCTGATCTTTTTATGAACTGATCCTTGTCTTTATTACATGGAGCGATAATCTGCTGAATCGGCCTGATTTGGCAGACTATCCCTTCGTGTAATAAAGCCCTTACATTGTCAGAGTTGGCTGTTACAGGGATACGGCCGGGTAGTGGGTGGCGATGCTGCCGCCATTTCTTCCCGGCTATATGTTCTGATCACAGCGGGTCACATGACAGATGACGAAGTCGAAAGTGATTTTTCATGACATTGACTTTTTAAGAGGTGTAAGATATTCGGAGCTTACATGGAAAACGGGCTCTGTGTTAGGGTGGGTTCACACTACATTTTTTTCATCAGTTTTTCATCATTTTTTTTTGCAAAAAAAAAACTGATAAAAAAAAAACAGATGCAACTGTGTGCGTCCGTTTGATCCGTTTTTCCATTGACTTCCATTATAAAAAAACTGATCTGTTTTTTTTTTTTTTGACAAACAAAAACATAGTCAACCTCATTTTTGTGTCCGTAAAAAAAAACGGATCCGTTTTGATCCTTTTTTTTTTATAATGGAAGTCACTCCGTTCTTAGGCTATGTACACACTACGTATATGACCGGCCGTTTCGTGACCCGTCCGGGTCATGGAACGGCCGGTCTCTGCAAAAGATCATTCCGGCCGGTACTTAAGATCTTTCCGGCCGCAGTGTTCTGATGCGGGCGCATCAGCGCGCTCCCGCATCGGAACTCTCTTAGCAAACAATGAAGCAAGCGACTGGAGCCGCTCGCTTCATTGTGTGAAGTGACAGGTCTTTCTGCGGCCGCAGAAAACTGACATGTCAGTTCTTTGCGGCGCCATATGGGATCCCGGCCGGAGCGCATCCAATGTGAATACGCTCCGGACGGGATCCCATAGCAGTAAAGGCAGTGTTCCACACCATACAAAGTACGGCCATTGTTGCCGATGGCAACAACGGCCGTACTTTTACGTAAGGTGAACATAGCCTTAATCCGTTTTTTTCAAAAAAAAGGATTGCAAAAACGTAGTGTGAACCCAGCCTTACACTTCATTTTCCTTGCAGATCTATCTGAGCCCCACGATGGGAAGGTAACAGATATATTGAGATTGTCAGAAGACTTTTTACACACGAATCGACGGCTCGCTAAAAAAAAACAAAAAAACTTTTCCCCGCGTCTGTGTAAACATAAGTTGTACACAAAAACAACAGTTTTTGTTACTTAGTTGACGGCACTCTCCTAATTAGAGATGTCTCTGTCTACAGACGGAAACAATTTGCGGCTATATTAGACAACGCTCTCACATTAACCTCTTGATTGCCGAATCTACAGAATGTTTTTGAATTTATGTAAAATAAAAGGGCAATGACGTGGGCCAAAAAGCCTAAACAGCGGTGGACCCGATCATCAAGTGATTGCCTCGACTTTTCTATCGAGGTCTGTATGTTGTTGGACATCACGGACATCATAACCACCAGTCATGGGTGGCACGGGCCCAGGTGGCCATTCCTTACAACAACAAAAAAAATTACAATAGAAATATATTAATTGTGAGGTCTGAGATTAATAAAAGAAAAAAAAAAACAATGAAGAAATGGAGAATGACACTTCCAGGTCTAAATATATCCCGGAACATAATGATGTCATCACTCGCAGCAATGGTGAGCAGGAAAAGAAGGGTGAACTCCCAGCATCTGGGGCCCAAATGGGACAAATCTGATACTTACTATTATAAGTAGTATAAAATATATAAAATTGTAAAAAGAATGTGCATCCATGACATAGTACATGATGTCCACCCACCCTTCCAGGGTTATAACCTGCAAATGAAGAGAGAAGGGAACGTTAGAACAAGATGAACACAAGAAATTCACATTTTATTGGAAATTTATTTACACCTTATACATTCTTGTATATAGAGCAGTATTATAGTAGTTATATTCCTGTATATAGGAGCAGTATTATAGTAGTTATATTCCTGTATATAGGAGCAGTATTATAGTAGTTATATTCCTGTATATAGGAGAAGTATTATAGTAGTTATATTCTTGTATATAGGAGCAGTATTATAGTAGTTATATTCTTGTATATAGGAGCAGTATTATAGTAGTTATATTCTTGTATATAGGAGCAGTATTATAGTAGTTATATTCTTGTATATAGGAGCAGTATTATAGTAGTTATATTCTTGTATATAGGAGCAGTATTATAGTAGTTATATTCTTGTATATAGGAGCAGTATTATAGTAGTTATATTCTTGTATATAGGAGCAGTATTATATTAGTTATATTCCTGTATATAGGAGCAGTATTATAGTAGTTATATTCCTGCATATAGGAGGCAGTATTATAGTAGTTATATTCTTGTGCATAGGGAGCAGTATTATAGTAGTTATATTCCTGTATATAGGAGCAGTATTATAGTAGTTATATTCCTATATATATGAGCAGTATTATAGTAGTTATATTCCTGTATATAGGAGCAGTATTATAGTAGTTATATTCCTGTATATAGAAGCAGTATTATAGTAGTTATATTCCTGTATATAGGGGCAGTATTATAGTAGTTATAGATCAATCGGTAGGAACGTAGTGCCCGCACTCTCGGTGTATAAGGGTAATAGATGCAGATGAGGCGTGAATGGAAAGACAATACACGGCAAGTGTGTCAGACTGATGCCGGGGTGCTACGGCAGGAAACACAGTGATATGATGGCATAAGCAAGGAGGTAAAAGATCACCGAAGCACTCACCGGTTTGTAGTAGTCTTCAAAGGTTTATTACATAAACATCACAGGGAGGGGAGATGGTGGATAAGGTGCGGGAGCGTCTCTGCAAACAACCGTTTCACGCCGAAGCGCTTTGTCAAGTTCAGAGTACGTCACTACCGGGGTAGGTGTGTCTTATATGCATACAGTGTACATGAATGAATAGTGAAAACATAAAGAAACATAGGTGATTAGAAAGTTATATACATAAATCTTACAGGAAAACGCTCCAATCATTCCTTTCGTTAAGTCCCCCAGGGCCAGTAGCGTCTAACTTAGCAATCCATAGTGCTTCATGTCTAAGTAACCTGAGGTGCCTATCGCCTCCCCTTTCGTGTAGATCAATACGCTCTAAGCCTAGAAAGCGGAGGCATTTGGTATTCCCTGCATGGACCTTGTTCACATGATCGATGAGCCGCGGAACACCCTTTCCTGTTCTAACAGAGTATGCATGTTCTTTATATCGCGTCCACATTGGTCTCTTAGTTTTGCCAATGTAGAAGCGATTACATGGACAAATAATGGCATAGACGGTGAAAGGGGTTCTGCATGTGATAAGGCTGTCAATTTGGCAATCTACACCATTAAGTTTAATGTAGTCAGAGGGAATGAGTTGTGAGCAGTAGTTGCATGTACCGCAACGTTTATTACCTTTAATAGTACTATGACTCAACCAGTCGTTGCGCACTCTTTTTTGTGACATGTTCACATTAAGAACATTACCGATGGTGCGATTCTTACGATAGGTGATCAGTGGGCCTAATGTCGCTATCTCTTTAAGTTCTTCGTCCTGTTCAAGCAGATGCCAATGCTTGTGTATGCTGTTGGCAATAATATTATTTAGTGGGGAGTTCTGGAATGCGAAGGTGAATCTGTTAGCTTCTTTGTTAGGACTAGGTTTGGGTGACAGTAATTCGGCTCTAGAGAGTGTATTAGCTCTATCTCTCGCTGCTGATACAATATTAGGGGGGTAATTCCTCGCTAGTAGTCTCTGTTGGAGGGCATCGGCTTGTTTTGAATAGGACTCGACAGTACTATTAATTCTCTTGAGGCGGACCATCTGACTATAGGGGATTGAGTTTTTTACCCGGGTGGGATGCGAACTCCCGTAATGGAGTAAAGCGTTACAAGCGGTTTTCTTCCTAAAAACCGAGGTTTCCAATTTATCATTAGTCACTTGTACTTGAACATCTAAGAAGTCTAGAGAGGTGCCGCCTATGGTGTATGTGAAATACATGTTAACCCCATTGTTCACATTGAGGTAATTAACAAAGTCTACAAAACTGTCATTACTGCCATCCCACACAACGAAGACATCGTCCACATAACGGAAATATGCTCTGATGCCTCCGATGTGTGGGTTATGGGCACAAAATACCAAATCATTTTCTAGCTTAGCCAGAAATAAATTAGCGTATGTGCAGGAGACCGGCGTACCCATCGCGGTGCCGACCTCCTGCACATACCACTGGTCATCGAACAGGAATACGTTGTTACGCAGGACAAAATATAAGGCTTCCTTAACAAACTCCCTAAATGCAACAGGCTGATCACATCTAGACACGAACCAATCGATTGCCTCTACACCCGCATCATGGGGGATGCGGGTGTAGAGGCTCTCTACATCGATGGAAGCCAGAATACAGCCATCAGAAAAGTGTATAGTATCCAAGGCATTAATGAAGTCTCCCGAATCTTTAAGGTAGCCCATGGTCTCAGCAAGTAAAGGTCGTAAGGACCAGTCAAGAAATTGTGACAAGTACTCGGTAGGTGACCCAATGGCTGACACGATGGGGCGCCCAGGTGGTCTGTCCAGGCACTTGTGGACTTTAGGCAGGAAATACCACCTGGGCGCCCTTGGTGCAGGGGGCAACAGCTTCTCGGCTGTGCGTTTTTGAATGGCTCCATTGCTACTATACTTATGGAGGAGGGTGCGAAGCTGCTCCTGAATCTTTGGTATTGGATTCTTAGTGAGCAGGTGGTAAGTATTGCGATCACCTAACTGTCTTTTAGCCTCCTCCATGTAGTAGGGCCTTGACATGACCACAGTGGCCCCTCCTTTATCCGCTCTCTTTGTGATTAAATTGGGGTGTTTTTTAAGCCATTTTAGGGCCTTACTTTCTTTAGGTGTTAAATTATTAAATGCTTTAGGGTAGACCAGGGCTTTAATATCTTTCATAACAAATTTGTGAAACGTATCTATGGGACCTCCTGGTGTCACCTGGGGGCAGTAAGAAGATTTATTGCCTCCCTTAAAGGGATCAGCCATGGTCTGTTCTCTAGATGGCGCCTGGGAGTCAAGGCCAGCCAAGAACCTGGTACACTCTATCTCCTGTCGATTGAAACCAGCTGGGACTTGGAACCCTAGGGGACCCACAGAACAGCGGGTCTCACTCTTAATCTGCTGCTCACTAAAGCTTTTATTGGTATTAAATTGTTTAGCCAGGTTGATCCTGCGGATGCCCTTGAATAGGTCAACTTCAAAATTGGTGGGTGCAAAGTCCTCGGTCAGTCCAAAGTTGAGACCCTTGGACAGCAATGTGATACAGTCCGGTGGCAGAGTCTCTCCTGAGATGTTAATGAGGTTGGGGGCGTCATTTAGTGTCTCCATGACACTCGTTTCCTTTGTTTTACTCTTGAGCCTCTGGCGTCTGGCTTTTTCTCCTCCTCTCCGGGTTTTCCTTCTAAAGGGCCGCTCCTTTGGTTATGTTGGTAAGTAGTACCGCTAGCGCCCTCATCCGACGCGCTAGTATCGGATTCGGTGGTCCAATATTCAGAAGCCTTTTTCTTGCTATTGTATCTCTTTTTGTTCTTATTCGTTTGTTTGTGTACTGCTTGTTGCCAGCCAAATATTTTATTTGAATCGTAGTCCAATTTATCTCGGACAAATTTATCACGTTTCACTTCCTTTATTTCCTCTTGCATATCTTTAAGTTTCTTTTCTAATTTATTTAGGAAAGTAGTGGCTTGAACAGTGGTGGCTCTGGTTTTATATTCTAGTTTCATTTGACATAAGGTAGTAGTGATAGACTCGTATTCCCTCTGATTACGCTCCAGGACTAAGTCCATCAAGTTAGTGGCGTGAATCAGGTGTGCTTGTTGCCATGCTTGAATGAAAGCGGGGTCATCTTGAAACAAAGAAGGATTTTTATAACTCCTTAAGCCTCTGGGGACTCTACCGCTGTCCTTGTAAGCCTGAAGTGAATTTATAGTCCAAAATAGACGCATCTCCTTCTCGGCCATGGACATGATGCGGTATTCAAGCGTCTTCAAGCTAATCACTTGAACTTCATTCTTACTGTTGCAGGACGTGAAATACGTCCCCGCACCCTCCCTCCCTGTGTGAATGGAGTCTTGTTCCATAGCCTCATGTTCCATGTCGGACTGTTATACCCACAGCGATGTGCTCAGCAAGTAGACGGGATAATAGATCAATCGGTAGGAACGTAGTGCCCGCACTCTCGGTGTATAAGGGTAATAGATGCAGATGAGGCGTGAATGGAAAGACAATACACGGCAAGTGTGTCAGACTGATGCCGGGGTGCTACGGCAGGAAACACAGTGATATGATGGCATAAGCAAGGAGGTAAAAGATCACCGAAGCACTCACCGGTTTGTAGTAGTCTTCAAAGGTTTATTACATAAACATCACAGGGAGGGGAGATGGTGGATAAGGTGCGGGAGCGTCTCTGCAAACAACCGTTTCACGCCGAAGCGCTTTGTCAAGTTCAGAGTACGTCACTACCGGGGTAGGTGTGTCTTATATGCATACAGTGTACATGAATGAATAGTGAAAACATAAAGAAACATAGGTGATTAGAAAGTTATATACATAAATCTTACAGGAAAACGCTCCAATCATTCCTTTCGTTAAGTCCCCCAGGGCCAGTAGCGTCTAACTTAGCAATCCATAGTGCTTCATGTCTAAGTAACCTGAGGTGCCTATCGCCTCCCCTTTCGTGTAGATCAATACGCTCTAAGCCTAGAAAGCGGAGGCATTTGGTATTCCCTGCATGGACCTTGTTCACATGATCGATGAGCCGCGGAACACCCTTTCCTGTTCTAACAGAGTATGCATGTTCTTTATATCGCGTCCACATTGGTCTCTTAGTTTTGCCAATGTAGAAGCGATTACATGGACAAATAATGGCATAGACGGTGAAAGGGGTTCTGCATGTGATAAGGCTGTCAATTTGGCAATCTACACCATTAAGTTTAATGTAGTCAGAGGGAATGAGTTGTGAGCAGTAGTTGCATGTACCGCAACGTTTATTACCTTTAATAGTACTATGACTCAACCAGTCGTTGCGCACTCTTTTTTGTGACATGTTCACATTAAGAACATTACCGATGGTGCGATTCTTACGATAGGTGATCAGTGGGCCTAATGTCGCTATCTCTTTAAGTTCTTCGTCCTGTTCAAGCAGATGCCAATGCTTGTGTATGCTGTTGGCAATAATATTATTTAGTGGGGAGTTCTGGAATGCGAAGGTGAATCTGTTAGCTTCTTTGTTAGGACTAGGTTTGGGTGACAGTAATTCGGCTCTAGAGAGTGTATTAGCTCTATCTCTCGCTGCTGATACAATATTAGGGGGGTGAGTTTAAGGAAGCCTTATATTTTGTCCTGCGTAACAACGTATTCCTGTTCGATGACCAGTGGTATGTGCAGGAGGTCGGCACCGCGATGGGTACGCCGGTCTCCTGCACATACGCTAATTTATTTCTGGCTAAGCTAGAAAATGATTTGGTATTTTGTGCCCATTACCCACACATCGGAGGCATCAGAGCATATTTCCGTTATGTGGACGATGTCTTCGTTGTGTGGGATGGCAGTAATGACAGTTTTGTAGACTTTGTTTATTACCTCAATGTGAACAATGGGGTTAACATGTATTTCACATACACCATAGGCGGCACCTCTCTAGACTTCTTAGATGTTCAAGTACAAGTGACTAATGATAAATTGGAAACCTCGGTTTTTAGGAAGAAAACCGCTTGTAACGCTTTACTCCATTACGGGAGTTCGCATCCCACCCGGGTAAAAAACTCAATCCCCTATAGTCAGATGGTCCGCCTCAAGAGAATTAATAGTACTGTCGAGTCCTATTCAAAACAAGCCGATGCCCTCCAACAGAGATTACTAGCGAGGAATTACCCCCCTAATATGGTATCAGCAGCGAGAGATAGAGCTAATACACTCTCTAGAGCCGAATTACTGTCACCCAAACCTAGTCCTAACAAAGAAGCTAACAGATTCACCTTCGCATTCCAGAACTCCCCACTAAATAATATTATTGCCAACAGCATACACAAGCATTGGCATCTGCTTGAACAGGACGAAGAACTTAAAGAGATAGCGACATTAGGCCCACTTATCACCTATCGTAAGAATCGCACCATCGTTAATTTTCTTAATGTGAACATGTCACAAAAAAGAGTGCGCAACGACTGGTTGAGTCATAGTACTATTAAAGGTAATAAACGTTGCGGTACATGCAACTACTGCTCACAACTCATTCCCTCTGACTACATTAAACTTAATGGTGTAGATTGCCAAATTGACAGCCTTATCACATGCAGAACCCCTTTCACCGTCTATGCCATTATTTGTCCATGTAATCGCTTCTACATTGGCAAAACTAAGAGACCAATGTGGACGCGATATAAAGAACATGCATACTCTGTTAGAACAGGAAAGGGTGTTCCGCGGCTCATCGATCATGTGAACAAGGTCCATGCAGGGAATACCAAATGCCTCCGCTTTCTAGGCTTAGAGCGTATTGATCTACACGAAAGGGGAGGCGATAGGCACCTCAGGTTACTTAGACATGAAGCACTATGGATTGCTAAGTTAGACGCTACTGGCCCTGGGGGACTTAACGAAAGGAATGATTGGAGCGTTTTCCTGTAAGATTTATGTATATAACTTTCTAATCACCTATGTTTCTTTATGTTTTCACTATTCATTCATGTACACTGTATGCATATAAGACACACCTACCCCGGTAGTGACGTACTCTGAACTTGACAAAGCGCTTCGGCGTGAAACGGTTGTTTGCAGAGACGCTCCCGCACCTTATCCACCATCTCCCCTCCCTGTGATGTTTATGTAATAAACCTTTGAAGACTACTACAAACCGGTGAGTGCTTCGGTGATCTTTTACCTCCTTGCTTATGCCATCATATCACTGTGTTTCCTGCCGTAGCACCCCGGCATCAGTCTGACACACTTGCCGTGTATTGTCTTTCCATTCACGCCTCATCTGCATCTATTACCCTTATACACCGAGAGTGCGGGCACTACGTTCCTACCGATTGATCTATTATCCCGTCTACTTGCTGAGCACATCGCTGTGGGTATAACAGTCCGACATGGAACATGAGGCTATGGAACAAGACTCCATTCACACAGGGAGGGAGGGTGCGGGGACGTATTTCACGTCCTGCAACAGTAAGAATGAAGTTCAAGTGATTAGCTTGAAGACGCTTGAATACCGCATCATGTCCATGGCCGAGAAGGAGATGCGTCTATTTTGGACTATAAATTCACTTCAGGCTTACAAGGACAGCGGTAGAGTCCCCAGAGGCTTAAGGAGTTATAAAAATCCTTCTTTGTTTCAAGATGACCCCGCTTTCATTCAAGCATGGCAACAAGCACACCTGATTCACGCCACTAACTTGATGGACTTAGTCCTGGAGCGTAATCAGAGGGAATACGAGTCTATCACTACTACCTTATGTCAAATGAAACTAGAATATAAAACCAGAGCCACCACTGTTCAAGCCACTACTTTCCTAAATAAATTAGAAAAGAAACTTAAAGATATGCAAGAGGAAATAAAGGAAGTGAAACGTGATAAATTTGTCCGAGATAAATTGGACTACGATTCAAATAAAATATTTGGCTGGCAACAAGCAGTACACAAACAAACGAATAAGAACAAAAAGAGATACAATAGCAAGAAAAAGGCTTCTGAATATTGGACCACCGAATCCGATACTAGCGCGTCGGATGAGGGCGCTAGCGGTACTACTTACCAACATAACCAAAGGAGCGGCCCTTTAGAAGGAAAACCCGGAGAGGAGGAGAAAAAGCCAGACGCCAGAGGCTCAAGAGTAAAACAAAGGAAACGAGTGTCATGGAGACACTAAATGACGCCCCCAACCTCATTAACATCTCAGGAGAGACTCTGCCACCGGACTGTATCACATTGCTGTCCAAGGGTCTCAACTTTGGACTGACCGAGGACTTTGCACCCACCAATTTTGAAGTTGACCTATTCAAGGGCATCCGCAGGATCAACCTGGCTAAACAATTTAATACCAATAAAAGCTTTAGTGAGCAGCAGATTAAGAGTGAGACCCGCTGTTCTGTGGGTCCCCTAGGGTTCCAAGTCCCAGCTGGTTTCAATCGACAGGAGATAGAGTGTACCAGGTTCTTGGCTGGCCTTGACTCCCAGGCGCCATCTAGAGAACAGACCATGGCTGATCCCTTTAAGGGAGGCAATAAATCTTCTTACTGCCCCCAGGTGACACCAGGAGGTCCCATAGATACGTTTCACAAATTTGTTATGAAAGATATTAAAGCCCTGGTCTACCCTAAAGCATTTAATAATTTAACACCTAAAGAAAGTAAGGCCCTAAAATGGCTTAAAAAACACCCCAATTTAATCACAAAGAGAGCGGATAAAGGAGGGGCCACTGTGGTCATGTCAAGGCCCTACTACATGGAGGAGGCTAAAAGACAGTTAGGTGATCGCAATACTTACCACCTGCTCACTAAGAATCCAATACCAAAGATTCAGGAGCAGCTTCGCACCCTCCTCCATAAGTATAGTAGCAATGGAGCCATTCAAAAACGCACAGCCGAGAAGCTGTTGCCCCCTGCACCAAGGGCGCCCAGGTGGTATTTCCTGCCTAAAGTCCACAAGTGCCTGGACAGACCACCTGGGCGCCCCATCGTGTCAGCCATTGGGTCACCTACCGAGTACTTGTCACAATTTCTTGACTGGTCCTTACGACCTTTACTTGCTGAGACCATGGGCTACCTTAAAGATTCGGGAGACTTCATTAATGCCTTGGATACTATACACTTTTCTGATGGCTGTATTCTGGCTTCCATCGATGTAGAGAGCCTCTACACCCGCATCCCCCATGATGCGGGTGTAGAGGCAATCGATTGGTTCGTGTCTAGATGTGATCAGCCTGTTGCATTTAGGGAGTTTGTTAAGGAAGCCTTATATTTTGTCCTGCGTAACAACGTATTCCTGTTCGATGACCAGTGGTATGTGCAGGAGGTCGGCACCGCGATGGGTACGCCGGTCTCCTGCACATACGCTAATTTATTTCTGGCTAAGCTAGAAAATGATTTGGTATTTTGTGCCCATAACCCACACATCGGAGGCATCAGAGCATATTTCCGTTATGTGGACGATGTCTTCGTTGTGTGGGATGGCAGTAATGACAGTTTTGTAGACTTTGTTAATTACCTCAATGTGAACAATGGGGTTAACATGTATTTCACATACACCATAGGCGGCACCTCTCTAGACTTCTTAGATGTTCAAGTACAAGTGACTAATGATAAATTGGAAACCTCGGTTTTTAGGAAGAAAACCGCTTGTAACGCTTTACTCCATTACGGGAGTTCGCATCCCACCCGGGTAAAAAACTCAATCCCCTATAGTCAGATGGTCCGCCTCAAGAGAATTAATAGTACTGTCGAGTCCTATTCAAAACAAGCCGATGCCCTCCAACAGAGACTACTAGCGAGGAATTACCCCCCTAATATTGTATCAGCAGCGAGAGATAGAGCTAATACACTCTCTAGAGCCGAATTACTGTCACCCAAACCTAGTCCTAACAAAGAAGCTAACAGATTCACCTTCGCATTCCAGAACTCCCCACTAAATAATATTATTGCCAACAGCATACACAAGCATTGGCATCTGCTTGAACAGGACGAAGAACTTAAAGAGATAGCGACATTAGGCCCACTGATCACCTATCGTAAGAATCGCACCATCGGTAATGTTCTTAATGTGAACATGTCACAAAAAAGAGTGCGCAACGACTGGTTGAGTCATAGTACTATTAAAGGTAATAAACGTTGCGGTACATGCAACTACTGCTCACAACTCATTCCCTCTGACTACATTAAACTTAATGGTGTAGATTGCCAAATTGACAGCCTTATCACATGCAGAACCCCTTTCACCGTCTATGCCATTATTTGTCCATGTAATCGCTTCTACATTGGCAAAACTAAGAGACCAATGTGGACGCGATATAAAGAACATGCATACTCTGTTAGAACAGGAAAGGGTGTTCCGCGGCTCATCGATCATGTGAACAAGGTCCATGCAGGGAATACCAAATGCCTCCGCTTTCTAGGCTTAGAGCGTATTGATCTACACGAAAGGGGAGGCGATAGGCACCTCAGGTTACTTAGACATGAAACACTATGGATTGCTAAGTTAGACGCTACTGGCCCTGGGGGACTTAACGAAAGGAATGATTGGAGCGTTTTCCTGTAAGATTTATGTATATAACTTTCTAATCACCTATGTTTCTTTATGTTTTCACTATTCATTCATGTACACTGTATGCATATAAGACACACCTACCCCGGTAGTGACGTACTCTGAACTTGACAAAGCGCTTCGGCGTGAAACGGTTGTTTGCAGAGACGCTCCCGCACCTTATCCACCATCTCCCCTCCCTGTGATGTTTATGTAATAAACCTTTGAAGACTACTACAAACCGGTGAGTGCTTCGGTGATCTTTTACCTCCTTGCTTATGCCATTATAGTAGTTATATTCTTGTATATAGGAACAGTATTATAGTAGTTATATTCTTGTATATAGGAGCAGTATTATATTAGTTATATTCCTGTATATAGGAGCAGTATTATAGTAGTTATAATATGGATGTAGAGTACGGTCGGCACTGCCGGTATTCGTAGCGTGTGAGACTGAATGTGATCCAACCTGAATCAACTGATGCGGCGGGGTGCTCCCAGGGAGACAAGATAGCGTTTAAAATCACAGGTAGAAAGAAAGACTGGGGCACTCACCGGACTTGCAACTTCAGTTTATTTGCGGTATGGCTTCAATCCTAAGGTGAGGGAGGACAGATGGAATAGCGGGCGCTTACACCCCCGGGATGACGTTTCACGCCCACTCGGCGCTTCTTCCTGCCGGGGAATCACCTGACCTCGGGGAGGGGAGTGTTTTTTGGTGAATGGTATTTAAACACTCCCCTCCCCGAGGTCAGGTGATTCCCCGGCAGGAAGAAGCGCCGAGTGGGCGTGAAACGTCGTCCCGGGGGTGTAAGCGCCCGCTATTCCATCTGTCCTCCCTCACCTTAGGATTGAAGCCATACCGCAAATAAACTGAAGTTGCAAGTCCGGTGAGTGCCCCAGTCTTTCTTTCTACCTGTGATTATAGTAGTTATATTCCTTTATATAGGAGCAGTATTATAGTAGTTATATTCCTGTATATAGGAGCAGTATTATAGTACTTATACTCTTGTATATAGGAGCAGTATTATAGTAGTTATATTCTAGTATATAGGAGCAGTATTATAGTAGTTATATTCTTGTATATAGGAGCAGTATTATAGTAGTTATATTCCTGTATATAGGAGCAGTATTATAGTAGTTATATTCTAGTATATAGGAGCAGTATTATAGTAGTTATATTCCTGTATATAGGAGCAGTATTATAGTAGTTATATTCTAGTATATAGGAGCAGTATTATAGTAGTTATATTCCTGTATATAGGAGCAGTATTATAGTAGTTATATTCCTGTATATAGGAGCAGTATTATAGTAGTTATATTCCTGTATATAGGAGTCAGTATTATAGTAGTTATATTCCTGTATATAGGAGCAGTATTATAGTAGTTATATTCCTGTATATAGGAGCAGTATTATAGTACTTATACTCTTGTATATAGGAGCAGTATTATAGTAGTTATATTCTAGTATATAGGAGCAGTATTATAGTAGTTATATTCTTGTATATAGGAGCAGTATTATAGTAGTTATATTCCTGTATATAGGAGCAGTATTATAGTAGTTATATTCCTGTATATAGGAGCAGTATTATAATAGTTATGGTTCAGGGAAGAAAAAGAGTGCTGCACCTCACACCTATGGCTGATACTAGTACCTCTCGGCTGCATAAAAAACATCAGAATTCTGTATGTGAATTGATCAAGCCACACTGCCCCATGTACCGCTAGCACTCCTTTATAAGACCCACATGACCAAAATTAGCAGGATATGTCTGTGCTCACATGTCTGGACCCTATGTCTTCCCCATTCTGTGAGAGCAGTAATGGTAAGTGTAATACCATATCCATACTTGTGTCGTTTGGGGGCAGCCTTCCCCGCCGGTGGTGCTGGCTGGGTTTTGGTGGGGCTTTTTGGGTCTGGTCCTGTGACATTGGGGTTGCAGGGCCGTTCCATGGCCTCCCTTCCCTGCATGTGCACGCTTTGCGGGGTTGGCGGTCGCTGACCGACACGGTGTGGAGTTAGCGTAGGGACCCGTGTGGACCAGAGGACCTGCGCGGTGGTACACGGGGCAATATGGCTTGATCAATTCATATACAGACACTCTGGTGTTGATTTTTAATATAGGCCTAGCGGCATTAGTATCAGCCATAGATGGGATGTGCAGCCGTTCCACTCTCTCCAGTTCATTATAGTAGTTATATTCTAGTATATAGGAGCAGTATTATAGTAGTTATATTCCTGTATATAGGAGCAGTATTATAGTAGTTATATTCTAGTATATAGGAGCAGTATTATAGTAGTTATATTCCTGTATATAGGAGCAGTATTATAGTAGTTATATTCCTGTATATAGGAGCAGTATTATAGTAGTTATATTCCTGTATATAGGAGTCAGTATTATAGTAGTTATATTCCTGTATATAGGAGCAGTATTATAGTAGTTATATTCCTGTATATAGGAGCAGTATTATAGTAGTTATATTCTTGTATATAGGAGCAGTATTATAGTAGTTATATTCTTGTATATAGGAGCAGTATTATAGTAGTTATATTCATGTATATAGGAGCAGTCTTACAGTAGTTATATTCTTGTATATAGGGGGCAGTATTATAGTAGTTATATTCCTGTATATAGGGGGCAGTATTATAGTAGTTATATGCGGTTCACGGTTCATTTCTGTCTTTTTGGCTTGTGCATATTTTATAGTAGTTATATTCTTGTATATAGGAGCAGTATTTTAGTAGTTATGCTTCAGGAAGATACAGGTGCCGGCACTGTCTGAATACTGCTCAATCAGTAGCTGTGCGCTGGAGTCGGATAAAGGGCTAATAAACTGCACTGGTAAATAGCCGCGGTGCTCGAACAGAGACAAGGGCAGTACGGTATATAAAATAGAAAATAAGTCCAAGTACTCACCGGATGAAGTGATCTCTTTGTGCGTTTATTCAGACATCACAGGGAGGGAGCGGTGGCAAGGATGCGGGAGCGTGTAGCAGACAACTGTTTCGCGCCTCATCGCTTTGTCAAGTCTTGTAAGTCTTTGTAAGACTTGACAAAGCGCTGAGGCGCAAAACAGTTGTCTGCTACACGCTCCCGCACCCTTGCCACCGCTCCCTCCCTGTGATGTCTGAATAAACGCACAAAGAGATCACTTCATCCGGTGAGTGCTTGGACTTATTTTCTATTTTATACATTATAGTAGTTATATTCTTGTATATAGGAGGCAGTATTATAGTAGTTATATTCTTGTATATAGGAGCAGTATTATAGTAGTTATATTCTTGTATATAGGGAGCAGTATTATAGTAGTTATATTCTTGTATATAGGAGCAGTATTATAGTAGTTATATTCTTGTATATAGGGGCAGTATTATAGTAGTTACTGTATATTCTTGTATATAGGAGAAGTATTATAGCAGTTATATTCTTGTATATAGGAGGCAGTATTATAGTAGTTATATTCTTGTATATAGGGGCAGTATTATAGTAGTTATATTCCTGTATATAGGAGCAGTATTATAGTAGTTATATTCTTGTATATAGGGACAGTATTATAGTAGTTATATTCATGTATATAGGAGCAGTATTATAGTAGTTATATTCTTGTATATAGGAGCAGTATTATAGTAGTTATATTCTTGTATATAGGGGCAGTATTATAGTAGTTACTGTATATTCTTGTATATAGGAGAAGTATTATAGCAGTTATATTCTTGTATATAGGAGGCAGTATTATAGTAGTTATATTCTTGTATATAGGGGCAGTATTATAGTAGTTATATTCCTGTATATAGGAGCAGTATTATAGTAGTTATATTCTTGTATATAGGGACAGTATTATAGTAGTTATATTCATGTATATAGGAGCAGTATTATAGTAGTTATATTCTTGTATATAGGAGCAGTATTATAGTATTTATATTCTTGTATATGGGAGCAGTATTATAGTAGTTATATCCCTGTATATAGGAGCAGTATTATAGTAGTTATTTGTATTTTTCTCCCCTTTTCTGGGCAGCTGGCACTCCCCTTTAAAAGACCCATGTGACCTAAGTCGGCAGAGCATATACCTGTGCTCACACGACAGTACCTTCATGTTTTTCCCATCCTGTCTGCAGCAGTTTTTGGTGAGTGTAATACCATATCCATACTTGTGTTGTTTGGGGGCAGCCTTCCCCGCCGGTGGTGCTGGCTGGGACTTTTTGGGGGGGCATTTTGGGTCTGGTCCTGTGACATGGGGGTTGCAGGGCCACTCCATGGCCTCCCTTCCCTGCATGTGTACGCTTTGCGGGGGTGGCGGTCACTGACCGACACGGTGTGGAGTTAGCGTAGGGACCCATGTGAGCCAGGAGACCTGCACGTTGGTACACGGGGCGATATGGCTTGATCAATTCATATTCCAACATCCTGAAGTTGGTTTTTTAAAATAGGCTTAGCAGCATTAGTATCAGCCATAGGTGTGATGTGCAGCCGCTCCTCTATCTCCATGTCGGATTATAGTAGTTATATTCTTGTATATAGGAGCAGTATTATAGTTGTTATATTCTTGTATATAGGAGCAGTATTATAGTAGTTATGAACTGGAGAGAATGGAACCGCTGCACATCCCATCTATGGCTGATACTAATGCCGCTAGGCCTCCTCCGTGTTTTGCACTCCTCCTGGTAAGACCCACATGACCGCAATTAGCAGGAGACACCTGAGTGCACATGGTTTTAATCCCTCCTGTTTTTTCCCATTCTGTTTGCTGCAGCTATGGTGAGTGTAATACCTTATCCAGACTTGTGCTGTTTGGGGGCGACCTTCTCCGCCGGCGGTGCTGGCCGGGTTCTGGTGTGGTGTTTTTGGGTCTGGTCCTGTGGCATGGGGGTCGCAGGGCCGTCCCATGGCCCCCGTTCCCTGGCTGTGCACGCCTGCGGGGTTGGTGGCCACTGACTGGCACGGTGTGGACTTAGTGTAGGGACCCATGTGTATCAGATACCGGCACGAGGTACATGGGGCAGTATGGCTTGATCAATTCATACACAAAATTCTGATGTGTTTTTTATTTAGCCTAGGGGCATTAGTATCAGCCATAGGTGTGAGGTGCAGCACTCTGTTTCTTCCCTGAACCGCATTATAGTAGTTATATTCCTGTATATAGGAGGCAGTATTATAGTAGTTATATTGTTGTACATAGGGGGCAGTATTATAATAGTTCTATTTATTGTCCATAGTTGTCTTGCTCCTGGGAGTTCATAGAGATCACATTACAGATGAGACTTACCACATACTATATACTGTAATTTATCATATATTACTTGCCATTAGTGCCAAAGAAATCCCATGTTCTCTAGTGGCAAAACAACAAGAAACAATTCTCTGAATTAGCCATTATCTAGAGAGTCTATTCACAGTTAAGTGTAAAGCTACATCCTCCAGTTTTTTATATTTCTCTTGAGTTTCCAATTGATGTCTGATAATTAAACTGCACAGAGGAGATAAAGAATACCGAGCTGACGTAGTCTCATCACAGGCGGCTCAAGGTATCAGCGCTCACAACATGACATTATTTAGCGGCCAAGATCCAGATCTCATCCTGAGATCCTTGTATAGAGTGTATATAGAAAACCAGGTCATTCATTAAAGTGACAGTACATTTTATGTATATTCTGAACTTACTGTCTTGGTATGATGACGGAGACCATGCCCCACATTGTCACTCAGCTCTGGGATCCAAACATTTCCAACTTTTAGAAAAATGGGCCCAAGACGTGTGTTAACCCTTTCCAGCCCTAAACCCCATGGATGTTTACATGAATGTCTTCTTTACCCCAGACCACCTGGGAGGTTGATATTAGTTTAGTATACTAAACCCCTGGGACAGTGTTGGACTGGCCTACCAGAGGATTGGAGAATCCTCCGGCGGACCACCACCTTTAGAACCTGCACACTCACTGACTGAAATGTTTCTCACTGATTCTTCATTGGTGGCCCCCAGGATCATTCCCTCTGGTGGGCCCCAGATACCCCAGTCCAACACTGCCCTGGGATATTAGGTAATAACAAGTCTCTATTAGATCAGCCCCCCCCCCCCCCTCCTTTAATACAATCTGGATTCTTCCGTCCTTCTCAATGGCTCCCTACGGTGGCAAATACGCCAAACAGTGAGAACATCAGGTCGCCGACAACAAACCAGATGGGTCGGTATACAGCTCAGCTTCTAAAATAGAAACCAGCCGCATCCGTCCCACAGAAAACCTTATGCAGTGTTTATGTTTTCCGCAACGACATCAGGGTTCGGCTCTATGGAGACGCATATTTCACGTCTAGTTCGGGCCGCTGCATCATCAGCATTTTGTTCTTTTTTATGCCGCAAGGACCATGAAATTGCTTATTTTTCTAAATTCGGCATCATTGTTGTTTCCCAGCACATCCCCCTCCCCGCCATCCCCCTAACCCACAGACTGGCAACACTTCCCATACAGATCCAATACAGTTAAAGAGAAACTTCCATTCTCATTAGCCATTGCAGGGTCCACCAGGCTCATTTCTCCAATATGTACAATCCCTTTAAGTCAGATAGGTGCCCTGATAGCTGATTATACTGTATCTTCAGTTGATTGATGGAAGGTTCTAGTTATAGGGATAGTTTGAGGGGACAGCAAACAAGGTAATTTCCAAGGACAGGACAGGAGAACCAAGGCAAACCACCCGATAACATTCACAGCGGTACAGTGATATTACCTTTCTTCCTGAAACAGCACCACCTCTGTCCTCAGTTTGGGTTTTGCAGCTCAGTTCCATTGAAGTGAATAGAACTAAATTGTAATACCACACACAACCTGAGGACAGGGGTGGCGCTGTTTAGCAAAAAAGTAGATGTGCTTTTCCTAATCCTGGATAACCCCTTTAAATCTATAATTGTGCACTTCTGTATTATATGGGCTGTGTATGGTATGATTATCTTGGCACTACATGTTGGAATTACATAAGTACCTGTGTTAAAAATAAAAAAAAGTAATACGTAAAAAAAATTCAGTGGGGGCCAGCGCACAGCCGGGGTGGGGGGGGGGGGGGGGGGGTGGGGGGGGGGGGGAGGGGATGTTGGGGTCTTAGCAGTGAGACCCTGACTGATCAAAACTTTTGACTTTTTTTTTAAGAGAGTGCCCCTCTAAATCTATACTATTACGCTTCTATGCAGTGGTATTAATTGGGCTGTATATGGCAGTATAATCTTAGCACTACATGTCAGTATTATTTTGGCATAGAAAGTGGAGCTATGTTCACACTGCGTATTAGTGGTAGTAGAGTTATGCTTCTCTAGCTTGTTTCGAAGCGATCTGAAACAGGTCATTTACTTGGAAATCTTCGCCCAGCCCAGTAAACCACACAGAACCTTTTGGATCGAAAAATCAAGTTTAATTTGGCTGAAATAAGTACTCCGTACCGGACCGCATGGAAATCCACGGCCGTGAGTTGGAACATTTCCATCCTCAAACAATGGTCGTGTTCATTTTTCACGGCGCCGTATACGATACGGCCGTAAGCTCATACGTAGTGTGCATTGTGCGGGCGTATATCGTATACTTCCCAGCGAACGCATCAACCTCAAAACTACGTGCGTATATCCGCGGTTCGCACTACGGCCGGAATCATACGCAGTGTGAACATAGCCGTAATAGTCGTTTAATTTATTTTTTTTTTTTGCAGAAATCAATAGTACAGGTGATTTTAAGAAACTTTGTAATTGGGTTTATCAGCCGAAAAATGCATTTTTTATCATGAGAAAGCAATTTAAAGCTCTCCCCCGTCTTCATTGTTCTCTATGGAGAGCGGAGGGGTGGAGGGAGATGAGGCACCAAAACAGGACAACAAAGAGTTAATTTAAAGCTACATCGTGGGCTATCTCCTCTTAAGTCAGCACTGACATCTCTGACCTCCACAGGTCCCGCTCTGTAATCCTTTGTTCTCTGCTCCCGACTAATCTCCCTCCCTCCTCCTCCCCCCTCCCCTCTCTATAGAATAGACAGGGGCACGTCTGATGCAACAAGACATAATTTCCTGATAACGAGCAGTGGATGAGAGAGAGAGGGGAGGGGGGGGCTGGGGAAAGTCTTATTGAATGCAGATAATGGCATATTTGCCTAATAAACCCAATTACAAAGTTTCTTAAAATCACCTGGACTATTGATTTCTGCAAAAAAATTAAATAAAAAAAATACGACAGTGACACTTTAAATCTATTTTGAGGTACTTCTCCGGACAGCAGGGTATATTCGTATTTACAACCTGGGAAAGTGAATAGTGACACATCCGGGCTCTCCATAGTTTGTGATCGTGTCTGTAGCTCCGATAACGCAGCCATGTACGGGGTCTTCTCCCATTTGGATTATGTGACCTTTCCCAGACGTCTAATATAAATAGCATGACTAGGAACTGGTTGCTAAAAGAGAAGTTGATGTCTGAAAACTACTCACAGTTTTATCAACTTCATCAATCCATAGAATAAAAGTGGATGTAGCAGAGCTAAATGTGTTATGTTATTGGTCTGTACATTGTGCATGTGGGATGACATCACCCAATGTGTTGTATATGACATTAGATAGATAGAGAGCTGGAACTGCAGGGATGTGGAACCTTTGGCCCTCCAGCAGCTTTAGCTTCGGCTGTCCAGGCATGATGGGAGTAGTAGTTTCGCAACAGCTGGAGAGCCAAGGTTCCCTACCCCCAGCCTAATGTATATAAATTAGGCCCAATGACAAATATAGCTCTGCTACATCTATTTCAAGGGCATCTGCAGTGCACCTCTGTAACCACACGTGTATTAGACCAGACGACAAACTCAGTTACGCTACATCAATCTATATCAAGTGCATCTGAGGCCTGGAGTGCCGTAAGCGTCTACACCTGTATTTCCTTAGCCGTAATGAGATTAAGGAATAGCAGAGAGGAGATGAAATAATTACAAAGCGGAACTTTCTGAGAAGGATGATGTGGATTTTCTTTGTGCCAACAACAATTTGCCTGTAATTTGTGTCTCCATTATCGGGCTCGGTGGAGTGAGGCGCATCCGTCTCAGAATAGACGGCGGGTCTTCATTCTGTCCAGTAGTCGGAGCTTTTATCGTCACTCCTGAGCTTTACTCAATCTGCCTGATTCTCTATCAATTTGGAGGAATTAGGCGGATTAGACCTGCAGGTAGACGTCCTCCGATACCTGGTTTGGAAGTAAATAGGTTTACAGGCGGTGGAAGTGCAGAGTGGAGTCTGCGCTCAGGGGAAGGAACAGCATCTGGTGTTTAGACGGGACACAGCCAGAGCTGCCTGATATGGAGTTTGAGTTCGACAATCCTTAAAGGGGTAGTGCAGCGGTAAAGAATTATTCACAGAATAACACACATTACAAAGTTATACAACTTTGTAATGTATGTTATGTCTGTGAATGGCCCCCTTCTCCGTGTACCACCACCCCCACCCGTGTACCCGGAAGTGTGGTGCGCTATACTCACCTGTCACGTGCCGACCCCGTCTCCGATCTTCAGTCAGTGACGTCTTCTTCGGACGGACGGCGAACAGCTCCGACTGTCCCGAATGCCGGCCGCCCTCTGCAGCGTCATCCGATGCTCAGCCGCGATTGGCTGAGCATAACTGTGCTCAGCCAATCACGGCTGAGCGGCTGATGACGCGACGTGTCAATTCTTTCGGCGGAATGCGGAATCTGCCCGTGCATAGAATGGTGTCTATAGCACGGGCGGAGAGGCGCGCAGCCGTGAGCGCGTGCATTCCGCAGAATTTATTCTGGCGTTTGTACATTATACTAGTTCGGGTTACTACTCGTCCTTCGGGTGTGTCTTAATTGTAAAGTCTATTAAATTTAATAGTCAAAACGAATAAAAAACGGTGGCAAAAAAAAAAATGTGTGTAAACAACTAATATAAAACGTCCGCTGTTTGCAAAAGACGTCTGAAAATAATGATCATGTTCATTATTTTGACGTCCGCGGCAAAAGCGGCCGTTATTCAATACATGCGTGCATTGGACGTCCGTTTTTCCATTGATTTCAATGAATTGCTATTGCAGTCAGTTAAATCGCGGCAAAAACAGGCAAAATTGTAAATTTGAAAATCAGCGTCCTTTTCTCTATTTTTGCCGTTGTGTGAACATAGCCTATTATGGGAAGTTCTGCAACTTTATAATATGCTCATTTTCACTATTTCTATTTGCAGCCAATGACTGGAAACAATTGTGTTTACCTCTCCAGACTGATCATCTGTCCTGATCCTATCTTTAAGTCCTGGTACATTTCAGTACAAAGGAAATGCCTGCTCAGCCAATCACATACTGCAGCAGTTCCCCGCCTCCGCCAGTGATTGGCTGAGCAGGCATTTACACCCATGCCTGTGCATGGAGAATAGACCAGGAATTAGAGATCAGCAGGGGCCTGATAAACGTCAAGGAGCAGTAAAGCAATCAATTCTTTTTTAAATTCCTGTTTATACAGCCATCATGGTTTCCATTATAACAGATGAAACCAATGGCACCCAACCAGTGGTGGACTGGGACTAAAAAGCAGCCCTTGCACACAAAGCCCCTCCATTCAATATTGTAGAGGGACGCTGCAGCACATTTTACAGCATTTGATCACATCCTTTATTACCCTACACTAAACCATACCATCAACATTAACAAGAAAACATAGAAACAACTAATCACATGACCAAGGAGTTTAGAGCTCTCTGCTCCTGTACACACACACAGAATGTCCTAGCTAGTTTCAGGATGTTCTGTATGTGCACTATGGTCCCAGACAAGCCTATGGACAAGACTGACCCATCTGGAATTGACTAGAAATGCCAGATGAACAGTCCGGCCCTGCACCCTACAGACCCTACTGACTCCAAACTGAGGTTCTGATGGTAGTGTGAACACAGCCTAATAGACCGACACACTGCTAAAGGGTTTGGTAAAATGTATCAGAGTAGATAAAGGTTATCAGACAATAAGAACGCCTTTAAGTGTGATACCCATCCTATATATGTGGGCCGGCTGTCAATAATCTGACAGCAGGGGGAGAGATGAGTGCAGAGAGATGACCCTCACAGCTGATGTATAATGCCCCTACGACTCCAGGTACTTCAACCATAAACCTTATTGAGGCCTCCCCCTCTCCCTTCTTATCTGTGCATTATCAGGCAAATCCGTCTTCATTACAGAGAAGCAAGAGAAGATGGGTTCTGCTTGGTCCATTATATCCTATGGAGGGGGAGGGGCTGAGGGGGATGAGTGAGCAGGAAGAGGAGACATGAAGGTCAGCTGTTTGTAGACTGTCTGGGCACCTAAAGCGCTGGATTCAGAGTCAGAAAGGTCAGTGTTTATCTAGGAACTAGCTGAGAACAGAACAGTACAGAACTGTACAGAAGGAAACTCTTTTGGTAAATAAAACCTTTTACAGAGTTTTGAAAATCGCTTGTACTATAGATATTTATTGTTTTTAGAAAAATGACCCTGAAATGACAGTTACGCTTTAACGTCACCTGTTCCCCCACTGATCCCGCGATCCTAATAGCAGGATACCCACTGTAGTGCCCGGGTGGCTTTGGAGTGCAATAGGAACAATATCCCGAGATGCCAGACACCCTGTAAGTGTTGGCGGGCGGCGGTGCTGCGTCTCCTGTGCTGGGATAGTTACACAGCAGAATACTTTGTCACACACCTCATGCATGACATGTCTGATCTGATTAGCAGCGCTGTCACCCGCCGTAAATGAAAGCTCTCCCTCTTCCATTTATTCCCGCTCACTGTCTGTCACATCCCTGCCCATCCGCATGATTTGTGGGAGTCCTTCCCGGGAAGGAGGGGCAGATTAGGGCTCCAGCGAGCCAAGGAAATCCTAAATCTTCTAATGTTATTCCCTAACCTTGTGCTGTAAAGGCTACAGATTGTGGCTATATTAAAAGGATAGGAAGATGGATGGATGTGTAATGCCAGAAGGTTCTGCTGCAGTATTAGAGCATAGAGGTAGGATGTTATCACCTCCGTCCAGCAGAGGGAGTCAGTTCCCAGCTAGGAGTAACAGAGGTAACTGGGGAAGGAAAAGCCAGAGACTCAGGAAGTGTGACCCACCCAGTTCCTGTAGAGAGAGAAGATTCCAGTGCTGGAGGTCAAGGGCAGTGACCTGTGCCAGAGCTAAAGAGATCTGTGACAAGGTGATCCACAGAAAGCAGGACAGCTCAGCCAGGTCCATAAGAGCTACAGCAGACAGAGCAGTGTGCAGCAGTGAGGGAAGAGAGCAACACAGCCCAGTGCTAGCAAGTGGAGTGCAGCGCACCTGGGACAAAGAGACACTGACACAGGAGTGTCCAGCCAGCCTCATCACTGCAGCAAGAAGGAAGGTACTGCTCAGGGGAGACAGAGCTGGTGCTGCAGGGGAGCCCATTGTTACCAGCAGAGTCAGGAAGTGGGGCCCCCTGAGAGACTGTATATAGTTGTGCTACACCACATAGACTGAAGTGATATCCTCCCTGCTACTTACCTAGCTTCATAAAGAGACAGTGTTCCTGTTAATTAAGATTCTACCTGTTATACAAGTTAAAGAATTGGTTGTATCTGCTGAATTATCTACAGTAAAGTTATCCCAACATTACTCAGCTGTCAGAGTGAGTTTGTCGCCATCCACCTGCACCCCTTACACGTGGCGTAGTCGGCAGGATGGAAATGGATATGGCGACAGAAGGCGCAACATCATCTGTTAGCGGCATGCAGCCCATGATTCCAGTGGGGGCGCTACTGAGTCATCTGCCTAAGTTTAATGGATCCAGTGTGTTACTAGAGGACTGGAGAGAGAGGCTGGAGGGAGCCGCACGCCTGTGTAATATTGCCCCACATCTGAGAGCAGAGCTAGCCTTGAACACATTAGAAGGGGAAGCCAGAAAAACAGTATTGCTACAGCCAGCAAGGCTGAGACAGACGTTTGAACAGATCTCAAGCATCCTTGAAGATGTGTATGGGGATACAACATCTGAAGCTATGCTGAGGAAGAAATTCTTCACCAGATATCAGGGGGAAGATGAGTCATTGCCCCAGTATGCAAATGGCTTGCAAGAGCTTATGGCCACATTACAAAGAAAAGAAGGACGGGGAGCCACCTCCTTTACTAATGCGGAAGTAGTGTTGCGTGATCAGTTTCTTCTCGGCCTGAGGAGCCAGCCTTTAAGGAGAACCCTACGTGAGAGATTCAAGCTAGAGCCACACTCAACCTTACATGAGGTGCTTAAGGAAGCTATTACTCTGGAAAAGGAGGAACAAGGTACTATTGTCACAATAGCCCAGCAAGCAGAGGTGCTGCCAATCAAAGAGAAAAGTATGGAGGCACGTGTCTCATCATTGGAAGAAGTGATTAGAGAACTCAAGGAGGCACTGACTATAACAGTGGAGAGGGCTGCACCTCAGACTCATTACCGAGGGGAGTTCTGTCCTGCATCCAGACAGTCCTACAGAGAGGCTCAACCTGCAAGAAGATGCTGGACATGTAATCAGGAGGGGCACCTAGCCAGAAACTGCCCCAACCGTGGCTTTGTCAGCAACAGGAGAGATTTAAACTAGTTCCACCTGCGATTGAGGGGCGTATCGCAGGAGGAAGTACAGATTTGTGCCCCCTTCTGGAAGCTATGGACTTAGTAGGAGAAAGTCCAGTCGTTAGAGCCAAGTTTAATGGAATAGAACTGTCCTGTCTACTAGACACGGGGTCACAAGTGACGACAATGGCCAGGAAAGTCTTTGAGACTTACTTTCCCTCCTCCTTGCACCAGGGAAGTACAGAATGGGTAAATCTTAAAGCTGCCAATAGTCTGCCTATTCCAATAGTTGGAGTCATGCAAGTTGACATTGAGCTTTGGGGCCGATTTATGAAGAAGAAAGGAGTGGTGGTGGTACAGAGTGCAATGGACCCAGAAGTCCCTGTGATATTGGGAATGAATGTGTTAAAAGAATTAGATGGTCTGATGGCTCAAGAGCTGGGTCCCAAGTATTGGAAGAATGTCCCAAACCTGAAACCTCCACAAGTGGCCCTCCAGAGATCGCTGAAACAGTGCCGGATGCAGGCAACCCTGTCCTGCCTTGTAGGAAAAGTGGGATGTGTGAGAGTACCCTGTTCAACTTCTTTGGAAGTGCCAGCAGGCCATGAAGTAGTAGTACCCCTACCAGTGGGCACCAGCCACCAATTGCTAGGAGCTACAGTGATGGTAGAGCCTGTGCTACAGAAAGAAGGGGTAGCAGTGGGACGAACCTTGTGCACAGTCCAGAGTGGCCAAGTCCTGATGAGAATAATGAACATTAACAGCCACAGTGTGGTACTGGCACCTAGAGAACTGGTGGCAGATGTGTTTCCTATTGAGGAGGTTGAAGCCATACAGGAGCCTAGCTGGCACATCAAGTCAACTGATATGGCCACCACCACCCTGACATTGTGCCAAGTAAGAACTGAAGCTGTCAGGACTACAGGAGGGCAGCTCTTGAACGAAGTACATTTGGAAGGTGCAGAGATGACTCCCGAGGAGAGGGAGCAGTTAGTCAGGGTCCTGGGATCTCACCCAAATGCTTTTTCCCGGCACGAAGCAGACTTTGGGAAGACACAGACGCTTGAACATGAAATTCCAACTGGAGATGCTCGACCAGTACGGGAACGGTACCGACAAATACCCCCAGCACTGTATCAGGAGGTCAAGGCCCTGCTGAAACATATGCAGGAAAGTCACATCATTCAGCCTAGCAGGAGCCCCTGGGCCTCACCAATTGTGCTGGTAAAGAAAAAGGATGGGACCCTGCGATTCTGTGTTGACTACAGGCGCCTCAATGCATGTACAGTCCGGGATGCCTACCCATTACCTCGAATTGAGGAATCCTTGGCAGCGCTAGGCCGTGCCAAATTCTTCTCTACCCTTGACCTGGCAAGTGGGTACTGGCAAGTGCCAATGGCAGAAAAAGACAGAGAGAAGACTGCCTTTGTTACACCTATGGGACTGTATGAGTTCCTCCGCATGCCTTTTGGACTGAACAATGCACCAGCTACATTCCAGAGGCTAATGGAACTGTGCTTGGGTGATCTGAATTTTGAATGCCTGCTGATTTACCTAGATGACATAATCATCTTTTCGTCAAGTTTTGCGGAACATTTGGAGCGGTTAGACGTGGTCCTCGGCCGCCTAGAGGAGCATGGGCTGAAGTTAAAACCCACTAAGTGCCACTTGTTCCAGAAGAGCATTGAGTATCTAGGTCATGTGGTAACAAGGCAAGGAGTCCAGCCCATAGACTCAAAGATTCAGGCCGTTAAACAGTGGCCCACACCCAGCAACAGCAGTGAGCTTCGGGCCTTCCTGGGGCTGGTTGGATATTACCGGCGATTCATCAAGGAGTTTGCCCAGGTAGCAGCGCCTCTGTATGCGCTCCTCCAGGGGTGCTTGCCTGGAGATACAAAAGGAAAGCCATTCGTCTGGGCTGAGGAGGCCGAACTGGCCTTTAGGGAGCTGAAGAAATTGTTGACCAGTGCCCCTATCCTGGCCTATGCTGATTTCACAAAGCCATTTGTGCTGCAAACTGATGGAAGCCTGAGGGGACTTGGAGCTGTACTGACCCAAGAGCAAGATGGTCAAGAACGAGTAATAGCATATGCCAGCAGAACTCTGCGGGAGAGTGAGAAGAACCCCGACAACTACAGCTCCTTCAAACTTGAGCTCCTGGCAGTGGTGTGGGCGGTGACAGAAAAGTTTGCGGACATCTTGACAGGAGTCGAGTTTGAAGGAGCTGTAGTTGTCGGGGTTCTTCTCACTCTCCCGCAGAGTTCTGCTGGCATATGCTATTACTCGTTCTTGACCATCTTGCTCTTGGGTCAGTACAGCTCCAAGTCCCCTCAGGCTTCCAACAGCAAGACCCACAAATTGCCAGAGTAAGAGAATGGCTCCTTACTGATCACCAGCCAGCGTACAGGGAGTGTGAGACCTTGACATCATTTGGAAAGAAGTTGTGGCTGCAGAGGGGCCGTCTGACCTTCCGCGAGGGAGTCCTATGCAGAAGAGTACAACTCCCCACAGAGATTGGTCCCACCTGGCAAGTAGTAATACCAGATAGTGAGGTAAGGAACGTAGCTGAGTGGATGCATGAAAGGAAAGGGCATTTTGGACCTGCCAAGACTTGGGCATGGCTACAGAGATTCTTCTATCATCCTAACTCACAAAAGGTGGCCCAGGACATTTGCAGAAGCTGCCGAAACTGCAACCTAGCAAGAGCTGGGGATCAGCAGGCCCCAATTGGTGTTATACAGACAAGCTACCCACTACAACTTGTGATGATGGACTATCTTACAGTAGGAGAGTCCCCGAGAGGATACAAGTATTTGCTGGTCATGGTGGACCACTTTACGAAGTTTGCTGTAGCGGTCCCCACCCGGGACCAAACTGCTGAATCAGCAGCACAGTGCCTGTGGAAAAATTTCATTCTGCCTTATGGCTGTCCTACACAACTGCACTCTGACCAAGGGGCTTGCTTTGAAGGAAGAGTGATAGAGGAGCTCTGTCGGTTGTACCAGATTCGGAAGACACGCACAACACCTTACCATCCACAGGGAAATGGCGCATGTGAGCGCCTGAACAGAACCCTTCTACAGCTCTTGAGGACACTGGAGGAACAGAAAAAGGAGAGATGGCCAGACTACATTGCAGAGTTAGTGTGGGTGTACAACAACACTTTACACTCAGCCACCGGTTATTCACCCTTCTTGTTGATGTTTGGGAGAAATGGGAGATGCCCTCTGACCATGATGATGCCTGACAGTGGAGAAGGTGAAGGGTGGACCCCTGAGACTTGGATGGGAGACCATCGGAAGAAGGTACAAGAAATGTACGACCTGGTCGCCCAGCGCCTTGGCCCCCGCACATTACCAGCAAACAAGAAATTGAAGGAGTTGCCGTTACAGGTGGGAGATCGGGTAATGGTACGCAATCGCACAGCCAGAAGGGCTGGAAAGCTGCAGTGGCGGTGGGAAGTCACGCCATATGAGGTGATCCGGCAACCCAACCCAACTATACCAGTGTATGAGGTAAGACCGGAGGGTGCAACTGGACCGATGCGCATAGTGCATCGAAATATGCTTAGACCATGCACTTTTCTGAGAAGAGTTCCTGAACCCCAGCCAGAGAGTATCAACATGCCCACGGTACCCTCTGGGGAAGAGGAATGGTGGGTACCACCCCAACCAGATCCAACCCCCTTGGAAAGAAGGGAAGATATGCAGCAAGAGGAGAACAACGCTCCCTCTGTGGAGCCTTCAGTTGAGCTAAGACATTCTGGACGTGCTAACTTTGGAAGGATGCCTGCACGTTATGAGGACTATGTCTTGGGTATGCAGGTTGCCGGGACGGCTACCCTCAAACGAGGGGGGGAAGGTGTAATGCCAGAAGGTTCTGCTGCAGTATTAGAGCATAGAGGTAGGATGTTATCACCTCCGTCCAGCAGAGGGAGTCAGTTCCCAGCTAGGAGTAACAGAGGTAACTGGGGAAGGAAAAGCCAGAGACTCAGGAAGTGTGACCCACCCAGTTCCTGTAGAGAGAGAAGATTCCAGTGCTGGAGGTCAAGGGCAGTGACCTGTGCCAGAGCTAAAGAGATCTGTGACAAGGTGATCCACAGAAAGCAGGACAGCTCAGCCAGGTCCATAAGAGCTACAGCAGACAGAGCAGTGTGCAGCAGTGAGGGAAGAGAGCAACACAGCCCAGTGCTAGCAAGTGGAGTGCAGCGCACCTGGGACAAAGAGACACTGACACAGGAGTGTCCAGCCAGCCTCATCACTGCAGCAAGAAGGAAGGTACTGCTCAGGGGAGACAGAGCTGGTGCTGCAGGGGAGCCCATTGTTACCAGCAGAGTCAGGAAGTGGGGCCCCCTGAGAGACTGTATATAGTTGTGCTACACCACATAGACTGAAGTGATATCCTCCCTGCTACTTACCTAGCTTCATAAAGAGACAGTGTTCCTGTTAATTAAGATTCTACCTGTTATACAAGTTAAAGAATTGGTTGTATCTGCTGAATTATCTACAGTAAAGTTATCCCAACATTACTCAGCTGTCAGAGTGAGTTTGTCGCCATCCACCTGCACCCCTTACAGATGGATGGATGGATGGATAGATAGATAGATAGATAGATAGATAGATAGATAGATAGATAGATAGGAGATAGATAGATAGATAGATAGATAGATAGGAGATAGATAGATAGATAGATAGATAGGAGATAGATAGATAGATAGATAGATAGGAGATAGATAGATAGATAGATAGATAGATAGATAGATAGATAGATAGGAGATAGATAGATAGATAGATAGATAGATAGATAGATAGGAGATAGATAGATAATAGATAGATAGATAGATAGATAGATAGATAGATAGGAGATACCGGTAGATAGATAGATAGATAGATAGATAGATAGGAGATAGATAGATAGATAGATAGATAGATAGATAGATAGATAGATAGGAGATAGATAGATAATAGATAGATAGATAGATAGATAGATAGATAGATAGATAGGAGATACCGGTAGATAGATAGATAGATAGATAGATAGATAGGAGATAGATAGATAATAGATAGATAGATAGATAGATAGATAGGAGATAGATAGGAGATAGATAGATAGATAGATAGATAGATAGATAGATAGATAGATAGATAGATAGGAGATAGATAGATAATAGATAGATAGATAGATAGATAGATAGATAGATAGATAGATAGATAGATAGGAGATACCGGTAGATAGATAGATAGATAGATAGATAGGAGATAGATAGATAATAGATAGATAGATAGATAGATAGATAGATAGATAGGAGATAGATAGGAGATAGATAGATAGATAGATAGATAGATAGATAGATAGATAGATAGATAGATAGGAGATAGATAGATAGGAGATAGACAGGAGATAGATAGGAGATAGATAGATAGATAGATAGATAGATAGATAGATAGATAGATAGATAATAGGAGATAGATAGATAGGAGATAGATAGGAGATAGATAGGAGATAGGAGATAGATAGATAGATAGATAGATAGATAGATAGATAGGAGATAGATAGGAGATAGATAGATAGATAGATAGATAGATAGGAGATAGATAGGAGATAGACAGGAGATAGATAGGAGATAGATAGATAGATAGATAGATAGATAGATAGATAGATAGATAGATAGGGAGATAGATAGATAGGAGATAGATAGATAGGAGATAGATAGGAGATAGGAGATAGATAGATAGATAGATAGATAGGAGATAGATAGATAGATAGATAGATAGATAGATAGGAGATAGATAGATAGATAGATAGATAGGAGATAGATAGGAGATAGATAGATAGATAGATAGATAGATAGATAGGAGATAGATAGATAGATAGATAGATAGATAGATAGATAGATAGGAGATAGATAGATAGATAGATAGGAGATAGATAGATAGATAGATAGATAGATAATAGATAGATAGATAGATAGATAGATAGATAGATAGATAGATAGATAGATAGATGTGGACAGATGGCCACAGGCTGTAGTGAGTCTCTATCCTGTATTAGTAAGACAACCTTAGAACTAAAAGACCTTTCTTAAGTAATTAAATTATTCAGTGCAAAAACATGGAGGCCGAGAGCTGATGAATATTCTGCAGTGACCTACAGGGCGCAGACATCTATAATATATGACCCATATGAAGCTGCAAACACTAAACTGTTGTTATGCCTCTTTATTTCCAATAATGAAAAAGCAAATGGTGCCCTATTCTATGGAGGTCCACACTCATTTCTATGGGGGTCTACACTAATCTCTATGAGGGTCCACACTCATTTCTATGGGGGTCTACACTAATCTCTATGAGGGTCCACACTCATTTCTATGGAGGTCCACACTCATTTCTATGAGGGTCCACACTCATTTCTATGAGGGTCCACACTCATTTCTATGGAGGTCCACACTCATTTTTATGGGGGTCCACAATCTTTTCTATGGGGGTCCACACTAATTTCTATGAGGGTCCACACTAATTTCTATGAGGGTCCACACTCATTTCTATGGAGGTCCACACTCATTTCTATGGGGGTCCACAATCTTTTCTATGGGGGTCCACACTAATTTCTATGAGGGTCCACACTAATTTCTATGAGGGTCCACACTCATTTCTATGGAGGTCCACACTCATTTTTATGGGGGTCCACAATCTTTTCTATGGGGGTCCACACTAATTTCTATGAGGGTCCACACTCATTTCTATGGAGGTCCACACTCATTTCTATGGGGGTCCACAATCTTTTCTATGGGGGTCCACACTCATTTCTATGGGGGTCCACACTCATTTCTATGGGGGTCCACACTCATTTCTATTTGGGTCCACAATCATTTCTATGGGGATCCACACTCATTTCTATGGGGATCCACACTCATTTCTATGGGGGTCCACACTCATTTCTATTTGGGTCCACAATCATTTCTATGGGGATCCACACTCATTTCTATGGGGATCCACACTCATTTATATGGGGGTCCACACTCATTTCTATTCGGGTCCACAATCATTTCTATGGGGGTCCACACTCATTTCTATGGGGATCCACACTCATTTCTATGGATGTCCCCACTAATTTCTATGGGGGTCCACACTAATTTCTATGGGGGTCCACACTCATTTCTATGGAGGTCCACACTCATTTCTATGGGGGTCCACACTCATTTCTATGGGGATCCACACTCATTTCTATGGAGATCCACACACATTTCTATGGGGGTCCACACTCATTTCTATGGAGGTCCACACTAATTTCTATGGGGGTCCACACTCATTTCTATGGGGATCCACACTCATTTCTATGGGGATCCACACTCATTTCTATGGGGGTCCACACTCATTTCTATGGGGGTCCACACTCATTTCTATGGGGATCCACACTCATTTCTATGGGGGTCCACACACATTTCTATGGAGGTCCACACACATTTCTATGGGGGTCCACACTCATTTCTATGGGGATCCACACACATTTCTATGGGGGTCCACACTCATTTCTACTAGGGTGAGGATGTGCTACTGCTACCATAAGTCCTACATTTAAGATCACTTAGGGCTAAGAATATTACATGGCCCCTTAAACTAGGACCTCTTAGGAATTCGGGCCGGGCCTAGTACAGTGCGGCTTCCACGTTATAGTAAGAGATTCACGCCTCCCATTGTGGGTATTGTGGAATCAGAGAGACAAGCAATGAGCAGCCCAACTTCTGAACCACATCAAATGATCACTGTACCACTACACCAGCCCACAGGGAACGTGGTCTCTTGTCTCCAGATTGGGTGGGGTTTCAAACTCAGTTCCATTGAAGTAAATGGAGCTTCACTGCAAACCACACCTGAACTGGAGACAAGAGAGGGGGAAAAGTGGCCATGTTTTTGTAGCGCTGGATAACCCCTTTAAAGTCTTACAGACACACACACTCAGATTACTCGAGTCCTGGACTTCAAGGAGGGCCCTGAAGTACAGCATTGATGTGAAAATGTGTCAATTATCTGTGTGTGCCTTTAAGTCGACCGACAGGGGACATCCGGTGCAGGCAGGGTCTCTGTACCACGCTGCCTGCTCCGGAAGCTGAAAGAGAAGAACTTGCGACAAGGGAGAAGCTGCTGGTGAACGAGGTGAGTTGCTGACTGTTTTCAAGCTAGCAGCTCACTAACTGACAATCTGGGCGGCCCACCAGGAATTTTCCTGGTCTGCCACATTGTCAGTCCGGTCCTGGATAGAAAGATAATTATACATACAATAGATAGATAGATAGATAGAGTATATATATATATATATATATATATATATATATATATATATACACTGTATATATATATATATATATATATATATATATATATATTAGATAGCTAAGAGTTATATTAGTTATGAGATTTTCTCAGATAAACATTTTTGCTGATTTTCCTGTGATTAGTATTACTTGTCACTCGTTCTGTTAGGTGGGCCGTGTGTGTGCTGTCTCTGTACTCTGTATAGATCCCATAGAGCGGTGTGCAGCGGGGAGGACTGCGGGCTCCCGGCAGATCCATTACACATAATAGATGCATCCCGCTCCCTCAGAGTTTGTACAACGATAAATTCCATCTCCATAAGAGCGGCCGTGTCTCCACATAACACTGAGCAGTCAATTTCCTTGCGGTTTCATCTCCGCTGTCAATCTCTCTCGGCAGCGGCATTATCTGCATTTTACACCCAAAGCTATAACATTCTTCTTTATCTACAGCCAGAAAGAAGGCGCCATGGGTCCACGTACAGCAACACGCCGCTACCCTCCACATACACAAACACCTATCTCAGGCCATGTTCACACCTTCAGGAATCAAAACCATCCACAGCGGATAGAAGAGACCAGGACACTTATCTCCTCTGACAATCCTATTAATCCAACAGTCCCCGCTGATTCATTGCTTATCATAGCTTTACATTGTTTTCCTGACACACAGCTCCATATCCTCTGCATATACATAGAGCTACATGATAAAACTTAGTGTCAAAGGCTATGGGCCGGCACAGCCTGATCTATATACCCTGCAGGCACCTGGGCTATATATAGCTGTGATGTCCTGTTGACAAGGCAAAACCACAGGGGGCTTCTTGCACTGTGTGTGGCTCAACCACGATATCTTAAAGAGTACCTGTCATGGTTTTTTATTTTTAATATGTTTAAAGCAGTATTTTACATATGACCACTAGGTGTCTCCCTCTGTGCTGATATATAATTAGCCTAAATTCATTGCCCTCAGGTTATATACAACCTGCATGATGAATAGGTGTCTTTCCTTGTGTGAATGTGCAAAGGACGGGGACTTCCTGTGTTTAGTCTCATATTTTAAGGAAAAGACTAAATATCAGCACAGAGGGAGCATGGAGCACAGTTCAACAGGAAGGGAGACATCTAGTGGCCATATGTATAACGTTAATTTAAACATAGAAAATATCAAAAATAAAAAAAAATAAAGTGAATATATTGCAACACTGCTTGTGATCACAACCCTTGTTGATTCCTCAAAAAGAAATTGTGACAGATACACTTTAAAGGGAAACTGGTACTCGCCTTGGTCCTGACCGCACGGCTGCCCCCTGTTATGGATCTATAGATTGGATGCCAGCTTTCCGTTACCAACCCGGACCTGTTTGATCTCCACCTGAAACGTGTCCATCCATAAGGGATTACAGTCTGGGGGTCTAACAAATAAAGTCTACATTCTTTTGTAGGGTGTAAGAGTGGAGAATTGGGGGACCCCATAGATTCCACACCTCAGATTGGACAACTCAATAATGATCCCTGGATACCATCTCTTTTGAAAATAGCGAGAAACACTAATGGTGTGTCCACACCTACAGGATCTGCAGCTGATTTTCTGCAGCAGATTTCATTTAAATAACTGAACACAGCATCAAATCTGCTGCAGATCCTGTAGGTGTGAACGCATCCTAACAGTGAAAAAAAGCAACATAAGACTGGATGTGCCCTTTAAGACTCCACTCTACAGATTTTTCTTCCTGTTGTGATTGCATTACGGAGTTGAAAAGAGAACGGCGCCGAATTTACACAACACAGTTATAAGTAATTAAATGAAGGAGTCAGAAACTGTGATAGGAGAAACACTATTAGGTGAAGGATTCATGTGAAATGCGTCAGTAATAGGAGAAACACTATTAGGTGAGTGCGAGAAGGATTCATGTGAAATGCGTCAGTGATAGGACAAATACTATTGGGTGAGTGCGAGAAGGATTCATGTGAAATGCGTCAGTGATAGGAGAAATACTATTAGGTGAGTGCGAGAAGGATTCATGTGAAATGCGTCAGCAATGGGCAAAATACTATTAGGTGAAGGATTCATGTGAAATGCGTCAGTAATAGGAGAAACGCTATTAGGTGAGTGCGAGAAGGATTCATGTGAAATGCGTCAGTAATGGGCGAAATACTATTAGGTGAAGGATTCATGTGAAATGCGTCAGTGATAGGAGAAATACTATTAGGTGAAGGATTCATGTGAAATGTGTCAGTGATAGGAAAAATACTATTAGGTGAGTGTGAGAAGGATTCATGTGAAATGCGTCAGTGATATATGAGAAAAACTATTAGGTGAGTGCGAGAAGGATTCATGTGAAATGCGTCAGTGCTGGGAGAAACTATTAGTTGAGTGCGAGATGGATTTATGTGATACGTGTCAGTGATGGGAGAAAAACTATTAGGTGAGTGCAAGAAGACTTCATGTGAAATGTGTCAGTGATAGGAGAAATACTATTAGGTGAGTGCGAGAAGGATTCATGTGAAATGCGTCAGTAATGGGCAAAATACTATTAGGTGAAGGATTCATGTGAAATGCGTCAGTGATGGGAGAAATACTATTGGGTGAGGGCAAGAAAGATTCATGTGAAATGCGTCAGTGATAGGAGAAACACTATCAGGTGAATGCAAGAAGAATTCATGTGAAATGCGTCAGTGATAGGAGAAATACTATTAGGTGAGTGTGAGAAGGATTCATGTGAAATGCGTCAAGTGATAGGAGAAATACTATAAAGTGAGTGCGAGAAGAATTCAAGTGAAATGCTTCAATAATGGGCGAAATAATAGGTGATTGTGAGAAGGATTCATGTAAAATGCGTCAGTGATAAAAGAAATACGATTTAGTGAGTGCAAGAAGGATTCATGTGAAATGCGTTGGTGTAGGAGAAATACTATTAGGTGAGTGCGAGAAAGATTCATGTGAAATGTATCAGTAATGTGAGAAATACTATTAGGTGAAGGATTCATGTGAAATGCGTCAGTGATGGGAGAAATACTATTGGGTGAGGGCAAGAAAGATTCATGTGAAATGCGTCAGTGATAGGAGAAATACTATTAGGTGAGGACAAGAAGGATTTATGTGAAATGCGTCAGTGATGGGAGAAACACTAATAGGTGAGTGTGAGAAGGAATCAGAGGTGACGGCAATACTAGACTTACACTTCCCATTGACCCCAATATGATAGAACCTGCATCTTATGTCCCCTCAGACCATACAGGCATTGGGGTAGTGCCCGTACGTCCATGGTCACAATGGGCCCACAGGCTCCTAGTCATTTGTGTTACAGTTTATATCCCCTTCACTCCCCTTCACGGGCCCATCACTATAAATGCCCCCGGGGTCCGGTGCCCCCCCCCCCCCCCCCCTTAGTCAGCCCCACCTTCCATAATTAAAGACTTGCTCACCTGAAAAATGGCTATCCAGGCGTAGCCAATGTTATCAAAATTAATGGCCCCCTTGTGAGGATTCAGCTCTCCGGGTTTGCATACGTTGTAGTACTGGTTTAGATCACAGTTGTTCCTGCTGCTGAATTCTGGGAAGTTGAAATTGGAGCAGTCAATTTTGGGGGGGATGTCCTGGCACTTCAGCATGCCGTTGTCTCGGTGAGATGAGCAGATGTACGGGTTATCCTCGGTATCATCCACCTGATAATACGGCCTCAGGGAGGTGAGATTGTAGCTGCTGTAGAGACAGAACAAACATTATTCTATGGTTTAGACCTTTCTGCATACCCCCACATTAAGCTCCTCCTCATTCTACATAATTCCACACTCAAAACTATTAGAACAACTGTTTCTTATTAGAATGTTGTCTGAAAGATCAAAAATATTTAAAAATAGACAGTCTTCCAGTACTTATCAGCTGTTGTATGCCCTGCAGGAAGTGGTGTATATTTTGCAGCAGCAAATCCCTATTGAAAACCTCTCCTGCTTTGGACAGTTCCTGTTATGGACAGAGGTGGCAGCAGAGAGCACTGTGTCAGACTGGAGAGAATACACCACTTCCTGCAGGACATACAGCAGCTGATAAGTACTGGAAGACTGGAGATTTTAAAATAGAAGTAAATTACAAATCTATATAACTTTCTAATACCAGTTGATTTAAAAGATTTTTTTTTTTACCGGAGTACCCCTTTAAGACACATAGCACTTGAGAAATAATGGTGGTATTCACTGCCTAGAGGGCTGTATGCCCATGGATGTACTGTAGGTATGGCACCCTGTGGAGCAAGAGTGTCAATCGGATTTGGTGACACTATGGTGCTAATCATATCATATGACCCAACACTATAACATGACTCATAAGGAACCTATTGGTTCCTATTGGTGCAACAGTCAGATCGCCTGGTAAAAGTTGCAGGACGGTTGTGCAGGATAAAGTTGCGCAGCATTAGTAGTAGAAGCCCTACCATCCAGCCTCCTACATCTGGAATCACCTTGTGGCCCGGATCTGAGGCCAACCGCACCGTGACCATGGTATCTGTCATTGTAGAATAGCAAACCAGTAGACCCCGTCCAGTGACAAGGCATCACTGGAATATTTGTATCCCTCCCAAACTGTCCATAAAAATTCCACAAGGAGGATGAAGTCAATTACCAGGCCGAGCCGTTTCCACAGAGCCCACATGTGCGTCTCAGCTGGAGGCGAGGTCGCGGCGCCCTCCACCATTCTATTCAAATTATGAGGAAAATTGACTCCTTTTGATGTCACATGATGGGGGTCTAGGTAAAATACCCAGAATTAAGAAGGAACGTGGCTCCAGAGCTGAAATCCTGAAGTGACAGGAATAGCTTCTGGGATATTCTATGGTCATGTAGACTCATGGGGGCCTATATTCATATATATTCATCGTGGAATCTTATATTCTCACTAGTTCACGCCCTCTGCTTGCTGTCAGTGTATATCGAAACCAGAAGCTGAAAACCTGCACAGCTTAGTACTTGTCACGGCTGAGGGTTTGCTACAATTGCATCCAGTCTGAACAATCCCCTGTGATCTACAGTGTGGACTCAAGGCTGATACTATCACCTGCACTGATACACTGTAACAAACTGGACAGGAGCTATAGCTGTGCTGCAGACACGCTGAGCTCACAGAGCATTGTCTACACTGGAGAGCATACTTACCATCAGTCCTTCCACAATGGACGTGACTAGCGGGAAATTCACACCATATAACGCCGATATTGCAGTTTTCTGGTTCACATTGTCAAAATGTTATCTGCTTTACTGCGGCTGTAAACACTGAAGGCTTCCTGCCCGGGAAACCCTGCGGCAATGAACTCGAAATAAAGGTATCTATGGAATAGAACAGTATCAAACTATCTGCTGCATTAAAGGGGAACACTTTTTTTTCTTTCAAATCAACTTCAGAAGTTTCAGAAAGTTATATACATTTGTAATTTACTTCTTTTTAAAAATCTCCAGTCGTCCAGTACTTATCAGCTGCTGTATGTCCTGCATGATGTTCTCCAGTCTGAAGAGCAGGGGAGGTTTTCTATGAGGATTTGCTGCTGCTCTGGACAGTTCCTGACATGGACAGAGGTGGCAGCAGAGAGCACTGTGTCAGACTGGAAAGAATACGCCACTTCCTGCAGGACATACAGCAGCTCATAAGTACTGGAAGGCTGGAGATTTTTACATACAATTAAAGTAAATTACAAATCTGTATAACTTTTTGAAACCAGTTGATTTGAAATAATTTTCTTTCGCCTTTAAGAGGTATTCCAAGAAAAAATCACTTGTCCCCTATCCAAGGAATAGGGAACAAGTAGGAGATCACGTGGGGGTGTAATCTCCGACCCTCCCCCAGTGATCGCCATATCGGCCCCTGGCTTATGTGTTATGAATAGAGCTGCGGGTATTCATTCCTATGGAGGTGCCGGAAAGATCCGATTAAGCCAGAGACCGCTGTACTCTGCTCTCTCCGGCGGCTCCATAGGAATGAATAGAGACACGGGTCTCGTGTCCTACCTGCAGCTCTATTCATAATACAGAAGCCGGGGGCCAATACGGAGATTGCCGGGTGGTTCAGAGGTCGGACCCATTGTGATCTTTTACTTTTCCCCTATCCAGTGGATAGGTGACAAGTTAATTTTTCTTGGAATACCCCTTTAAGCTCTGGGGTCACAAATAATGTCAATCCCGAAAACCCTCACACAACCCAATGGACCTCATAGACATCACTGGGGTCCATTGGCGGCTGTTCAGGCCCGGTATGTATGAGATTTCCCGGCAGCGTGTTTCCCATCATTGGAGCAGGACAACTTGTTAACAAGAATGAATCCAGCAAGCAGAGATCTTATAGATGATCTGTTCATGTAATAGAAAGCTGCAAGAGAGATCCCATGGGGGAGATTTATCAAACATGGGGTAAAGTAGAACTGGCCCAGTTGCCCCTAGCAACCAATCAGATTCCACCTTTTATTCCTCACGGACTCTTTGAAAAATAAAAGGTGGAATCTGATTGGTTGCTAGGGGCAACTGAGCCAGTTTCACTTTACACCATGTTTGATAAATCTCCCCCATGGTGTAAAGTTAACCTGGCTCAGTTGCCCCAAGCAACCAATCAGATTCCACCTTTCATTTTTCAAAGAGTCCGTGAGGAATAAAAGGTGGAATCTGATTGGTTGCTAGGGGCAACTAAGCCAGCTCTACTTTACACCAGTCTGATAAATCTCCCCCTCTTTGTACTTATAGGACGTTCTCTCTGGGTTTTTATGAGATATTCCAGGCCATTGACATTGTAAGCACATAACAGTACGGCAGAGCTGACTGTGCGCTCACACTACACCTAGATAAGGCACACATAAATAAGGCCGGCAGACGCAGGAATCCACCCCCCCTGGCCAAATAGGCCTCAGTCCATCCCAATCCATCAGAGATGTCCCCATTAAATATAGGGTCTAGTGATTGTGGACTCGATAGCAGCCAGAGGTGCGCTGCGGCCTCCGAGGTGTGCCCTAATAAGGAAGAAACAACCATGGACGACGCTCCCCTGTCTCGGCAAGGAAAACCTTTTTTTTTTTACGTTCTTTTCATTTTTTTTGTTGTTTTTGTTTAATGCAGACATGATGGATCTGTGCCCGGAGAACGCCTCGTGGTGAAGGACAGAAGATCCTACGGACGGCCACCCATGCTGCCCTGAGGCCTACATGCACCCTTTCTGTACAGCAGGGATGGGGAACCTTTGGCCCTCCAGCTGTTGCAAAACTACAATTCCCATCATGCCTGGACAGCCTTCGGCTGTCCAGGCATGATGGGAATTGTAGTTTTGCAACAGCTGGAGGGCCGAAGGTTCCCCATCCCTGCTTTAAAGAATGTACCGCCATATAGGTAACATCAAAACCTGCGCCATATGACGTGTCCCACTATGTCCCAAGGATACCACACCACAGCAGCACAGAGGAAGGACATAGCGTGCCGTATGCATCTGTCCATGAAATGTGTGTGAAGCCCCGAAAGGTGGGGAGTATTCTGAATGCGGAACATATGTCTTATAATAATGGTTTATATTAATATGATGTTAGATTGTTAGACGTCTGCACATCCAGCACTATAGTCATCTGACAGAGATAAATCCTCCACCCCCCGTGAAAAAACAATATACGGCCATGACTGCCGGGAATGGAAATTATTATTCACTGCTGCTAATTTAATTCTTCGTGTGTTCTGAAAAAGTAACAACCCCCAATCTGTTCCTAATAACGGGAGACAATGCTACAGAGGCCAAGTACTGTCATCAGAGACCAGGAGACCAACACCGATCACCTATCATTATAGCAGTTATATTCTTGTATATAGGAACAGTATAATAGTAGTTATATTCTTGTATATAGGGAGCAGTATTATAGTAGTTATATTCTTGTATATAAGAGCAGTATTATAGTATATTCTTGTATATAGGAGCAGTATTATAGTAGTTATATTCTTGTATATAGCAGCAGTATTATAGTAGTTATATTCTTGTATATAGAGCAGTATTATAGTAGTTATATTCTTGTATATAGGGGCATTATTATAGTAGTTATATTCCTGTATATAGGAGCAGTATTATAGTAGTTATATTCCTGTATATAGGGAGCAGTATTATAGTAGTTATATTCTTGTATATAGGAGCAGTATTATAGTAGTTATATTCCTGTATATAGGGGGCAGTATTATAGTAGTTATATTCCTGTATATAGGAGCAGTATTATAGTAGTTATATTCCTGTATATAGGAGCAGTAGTATAGTAGTTATATTCTTGTATAAAGGAGAAGTATTATAGTAGTTATATTCTTGTACATAGGAGCAGTATTATAGTAGTTATATTCTTGTATATAGAAGCAGTATTGAAGTAGTTATATTCTTGTATATAGAAGAAGTATTATAGTAGTTATATTCTTGTATATAGGAGCAGTATTATAGTAGTTATATTCCTGTATATAGGAGCAGTATTATAGTAGTAGTTATATTCTTGTATATAGGAGCAGTATTATAGTAGTAATATTCTTGTATATAGGATCAGTATTGTAGTAGTTATATTCTTGTATATAAGAGCTGTATTATAGTAGTTATATTCTTGTATATAGGAGCAGTATTATAGTAGTTATATTCTTGTATATAGGAGAAGTATTATAGTAGTTATTTTCTTGTATATAGGGGGCATTATTATAGTAGTTATATTCTTGTATATTGGAGCCGTATTATAGTAGTTATATTCTTGTATATATGAGCAGTATCATAGTAGTTATATTCTTGTGTATATGGCAGCAGTATGAAAGTAGTTATATTCTTGTACATAGGAGGCAGTATTAAAGTAGTTATATTCTTGTACATAGGAGCAGTATTATAGTAGTTATATTCTTGTATATAGGAGCAGTATTATAGTAGTTATATTCCTGTATATAGGAGCAGTATTATAGTAGTTATATTCCTGTATATAGGAGCAGTATTATAGTAGTTATATTCTTGTATATAGGAGCAGTATTAGGCTGGGTTCACACTACGTATATTTCAGTCAGTATTGTGGTCCTCATATTGCAACCAAAACCAGGAGTGGATTAAAAACACAGAAAGGCTCTGTTCACACAATGTTGAAATTGAGTGGATGGCCGCCATATAACAGTAAATAACGGCCATTATTTCAATATAACAGCCGTTGTTTTAAAATAACAGCAAATATTTGCCATTAAATGGCGGCCATCCACTCAATTTCAACATTGTGTGAACAGATCCTTTCTGTGTTTTTAATCCACTCCTGGTTTTGGTTGCAATATGAGGACCACAATACTAACTGAAATATAGGTAGTGTGAACCCAGCCTTATAGTAGCTGTATTCTTGCATATAAGGGCAATGTTATAGTAGTTATATTGTTGTACATAGATGACAGTATTATAGCAGTTAGTGTTGACTTGGAGCGTCTTGGGCATTGATCCAGTATCTTCGACTGGAAGAGGATCTCGTTGTTTTCTATTCTAACAAAGTGTTGAATTCATGTCCTTAATAAATCAGAGCATGAGCTTGTGGTGAGGACTTGTATTCCAGGGCGGGTGGGAGGCTGCCTCGCTGTTTCCTGTGAAGTATATTGGTTTATACAGAATCTAATTAACATTTGGTCCTAATAAAAACATTAACACATGTGTTCTAAAGAGAATATACCAGTATTTAAGTTGTAATAACAGGGCCGGGGCCCATGGAGCTTTACTCTCTTCCTCCCTGAAATCTGGCCAGACCTCATTATCGTGAAGGGATTTCCCACATATATGTAAATAAAGCTTTATAACTGTATAATGTGTTACCATTCCTCACCACTGTTAAGACCCCCTGCTTACAGTAAGTGAATGGGAAGATAATAGGTCTCACAGCTGAGGGTTTGTCACAGTTGTATCCAGTCAATTCTCTGTCTGCCAAACACATTGGCTTGACAAAAGCCCTGTTCTGAACCCTGCAGATGTGAGAAGTATTTGTCATATAAAGGGTTTCATCATCTGTAAATGTAAAATATATACAGGATTCATTGAATTAACAATATTAATTCCCTGGGGATAAAAAATGAACATTCAGTCTTGCAATCTCCAATTATATGCACCATGGGGTACCGCCATGGGGTCAGTCTCCATGTCTCTACAAGGCATTGTACTGTGGGGTCATGCTATGGATTCTGTACAGTAATACACTGTTCCTTTACTATATTAAGGAAGACATCTCCCTAATTTTCTTTGATGGCTTGAGCATGTGGTCTCTATTACCCAAATGCATATAAAGTGCAGTGCGCCACAGAAATAAAAAAAAAAGACACAAGGGTGCAGTCTGTCGTAAAGCTCTTTCTAAGGCCCCTATTCCATGGGACAATTATCGTTCGGGTAATCGTTAAATCGTTCGGAATGAAGCGATAATCGTTCAGTTGAATAGCAGTTAATGATTAAACGATGAACGAGAAATCGTTGAGCGCTTAATAAGACCCGGACCAATTTTATTGTTGCTCGTTCGCAAATCGTTCGCATGGAATAAGACGCTGTTCAGTCATTTACAGTAGCGACGAACACAATAGCGACAACAAGACGACCACAAGAACAATCATAAGTAACGATCATCGTTTATGCGAACGATAATCACCCCGTGGAATAGTACCCTAAGGGCCCTATTACACGGGACGATTATTATGCTAAAAATCGTTATATCTTTTGAATTTTTATGATAATCGCTCTGTGTAATTGCAGGCAATGATCGAAAAATCGTTCGTATGTCGTTGATGGTTGACTTATGGTGGTTTTACACGGAACGATTTATCGTTCGAATTTGCACGATAACGATCGAATTTGAACGATAATCGTACGTGTAAACGCAGCGAACGATCAAGCGACGAGTGAGAAATCGTTCATTTGGATCTTTCCACATGTTCTCAAATCGTCGTTCGCAAAAAATTCGCAGATCGTTCCGTGTAAACAGTCTTTCAACGATTTCACCTATGTGTGAGATAGGCTTAAAGGGAACCTGTCACCCCCCCCGTGCCGGGGTGACAGGCTCCCGACCCCTCGTTAGAGACCCCTATACTCACCTAATCCCGCTGGGTCCAGCTTCTGGAGGTGGTCGGGTGATGAAGATCTCAGCTGTTGCAGCCCGGCGCGCGTGCTAAGAGATGAGTCCAACGCTCATAGAGAATGACGGAGCGCTGGACTCTCCTGTCATTCTCTATGGGTGTTGGACTCATCTCTCAGCACGCGCGCCGGGCTGCAGCGGCTGAGATCTTCATCACCCGACCACCTCCAGAAGCGGGACCCGGCGGGATTAGGTGAGTATAGGGGGCTCTAACGGGGGGTCGGGAGCCTGTCACCCCAGCACGGGGGGTGACAGGTTCCCTTTAAGCAATCGCAAAAATTATCGCATAACGATTTTTCCGTACGATGTATCGTTCCGTCTAAACACTGATCGTTATAAAAAAACATTGTTCATTGAAAATCGTTAATCGTATGATCGGGCGAATTATCGCTCCGTGTAAAACCACCATTAGATCTGAACCTAAAATTATTGTTAATCATTCGCTAATCATTCGCTGTAATTCCACATTCGTTCGCTCAAGTTCCGCATTTTTTCACTAATCGTTCAGTGTAATTGCACATTGTCCATTGTTTTGCTGGGATCAGATGAAATAAATGATCATAGTGACGACCGTAATAACGATCGTAATTAACGACTATCGTTCTGTGTAATATGGTGAATGATTTCAGATTAACGATAAACAATCTCGTTTGCGATCGTTTAGCGTTAGTTGATAATCGTTAAAAATTGCTTTGTGTAATAGGACCCTAAAAGTTAATCAATGGCTATGCTCATAAAAGTTTGGGGAAACCCATCTTGCTTCTGGCTTCTATCTGAGCTATCACTATGGGGTTAACTATGGAGCCATAGGCTGAGGCTGCCTTCCCTAGGCATTGCTCCCACCTAGCCAGAATCCTGCTCCACACTGATGAGGGGCAACACCCTGAAACAGCTGTATGTGGATGGTTACCTGGCCTTGGTTTATCCCTTGTCATTACATTGACTTATAGGCCCACTTAATATGGTGGTTTTGGTGGTTTCCTAACAGGAGCTGCCCCCCGGCTGGGTCCTTCCCGGAGGGATATCTGGCTAGTCCTGTGTTTTGAGACTCTTCAATGAGGCTCCACGGGCTCCTCTTTTGCATATTCATGTTTCCCAGGGGGCAATGCACCTAGGACTTCACTGCATTGAGCGCTTTCACTAGCAGCCGGCAGTGTTGTCAATTGACTACCGGTGGCTGAAGAAGTTGGATGCAGCCCTAGGGAGTCCTGGAAAACATGGATACAGCCATAGGCCATAGTATTCCTTTACTCCAAAGGGCTGCATCAAACATCTTCAGCCACCGGTAATCAGATGCTGAATGATCGGACCTCAGCACGCACCAACTGTGCTCATCTCTAGTCTTAGTCGCCATTGGATCAGCACCAAGACTTGTGTATACTGTCCGTATATATATACAAATATTACCCTTTCTTAGACGCCAAGGTCAGGGTCTCCACATTGTGGCACCGTGATAAGTAACATTTCACGGCATTGTCCTTATGAGGCCAACACTGCAGGCTGGGGGAAAAGAGACTGAAGGGTTTGGGGTAAATATGGCGGCTCCAAGACTTTGGGGATCTGTTCCCAGCTATCAGTCTTGTGACTTTCTACGTAGAAGTAGTAAACCAATTTGAAGTTTCTGTCTTGCTGATGGACAAGTCACTTCATGCTTATACCGCTACATGGAAAATTACACCGCCATCTCATCAGGATGGAACTGTTTGTACAATACAAAGCAATATACAAAGTTATTATTCCTGAAATGAGCTCCTGCAGTGTCTGATTATAGAGCTGTGCGCCTACTTGTTGTAGAGCTAATCACTCACACCGACCCGCCGCCCGGGGAGAGCCGCAACTTTCTACACTCATTCTAAGTCACTGGGGCCTTCTTAAAGGGGAAATGCACCCAGACAGCCAACTGTGAAGCTCAAAGAAAGTTACATTGTATCCAGATGATTCTCTAACCTGTATACAACTGTATTCATCTCTCCGCTAAGGTCAGTATAGATTATCCGCCTCCGACTATATACTGGTTATCATCCTGCAACTGTGAGGATGACAGCCCCCGCTAATATTATATACTATGGCTTATGAGTTGTTTCTGTATGTGCACCGCTTTGTTTGTTATTCAAAGAATAAAGAGGGAAAAATACCATCATTCTGAGAGCGCCCCTAGTGGTGACACCAGGAGACTACTGGGACTGTTATGATGAGAACAGTTTTTGAAGTTTTTCTTGTACTTTTTGATTTATAGATTTATTATTATTATATTTTTTTTTTTATTTTTTTTTTTTTGGGGGGGGAGGGGTATTAGTGTAATTAGTGTGATTTCTGCATTTTGCTAAGTTTAGGGATTTCCTTTTTTTGTCACCAATAGCCACTGCTTTCTATAAATATTGAAAAAAAAAATTATATTTTTTTAAATGCGAGCAATGTTCTTTGCAAAAAAAGGGTGCTTTTAGAAAAAAGTAATTTAAGAAAAAAATAAAAGATAAAAAGATAGGAATAAAAATAAAGAAATAAACATGTAAGGCTGGGTTCACACTACGTGTTAAAAAAAACGGATGGAAAAACGGGTGCATTTGGGTGCATTTGTTTTAATCTGTTTTTCCATTGACTTCCATTATAAAGAAAACAGAAAAAGCACCTGTTTTTAGCGTGTGGTCAACCCCATTTTTGTGTACAATAAAAAAATAAAATAAAAAAAATAAAAACCTGTATAGTAGAACATAACATGCCCTCTGTATACTGCTGTTTCCCTCTCCAATCAGCTGATGCCATCCACTTCTCAGGAAGCTGAAGAAATAGACAGTTTTCCTTCCACCATTCGGCAGAGTTTCTCCATTTTAGGGGATATCGGCCGTGTTTATATCAAGAGAAAACTCAGGAACAGCCGGTGTTTATCTCAGTTGTTTCTGCAAAACCACAAATCACACTATATCTATGGCAGAGTAGAAATATGTCATCCTATACCAACCTATGGCTGACAGTTATGTATAGAAAGCTTGTCATTGTGTGAATGAACTACAAGTCACAGCAGCTCTAACAATTCCCTCTTCTATTATAGCTGCAGCACCACCATGGGAGGTGCAAGGGTGCAAACTGTCCTCAAGGTGTAAGTGTATGTGTGTGTATAGGTGTGTGCGGGGATCGCAGTATATCTATGGGGCCCCTGTACTGCTACATACCGCTATATGGTAGAATGTCAGCCATGCTTCTGCTACCTCCTCTGTTGGTCCCAATTTCTGTGTGGTCCTCAATCACTACACAGGAAGCATCATGGAAGAGGAGAACATGTGCCATAAAGATGTAAGGAGGATGGAGGCCATGAGAGATGATGTAGAGGAGGTCACATATACAGTATGTAAGGAGGATGGAGGCCATGAGGTATGATGTAGGGGAGGTCACATATATGTAAGGAGGATGGAGGCCATGAGGTATGATGTAGGGGAGGTCACATATATGTAAGGAGGATGGAGGCCATGAGAGATGATGTAGAGGAGGTCACATATATGTAAGGAGGATGGAGGCCATGAGGCATAATGTAGAAGAGGTCACATATATGTAAGGAGGATGGAGGCCATGAGGTATGATGTAGAGGAGGTCACATATATGTAAGGAGGATGGAGGCCATGAGAGATGATGTAGGGGAGGTCACATATATGTAAGGAGGATGGAGGCCATGAGGCATAATGTAGAAGAGGTCACATATATGTAAGGAGGATGGAGGCCATGAGGTATGATGTAGGGGAGGTCAAATATATGTAAGGAGGATGGAGGTCATGAGAGATGATGTAGGGGAGGTCACATATATGTAAGGAGGATGGAGGCCATGAGGCATAATGTAGAAGAGGTCACATATATGTAAGGAGGATGGAGGCCATGAGGTATGATGTAGGGGAGGTCAAATATATGTAAGGAGGATGGAGGCCATGAGAGATGATGTAGAAGAGGTCACATATATGTAAGGAGGATGGAGGCCATGAGGTATGATGTAGAGGAGGTCACATATATGTAAGGAGGATGGAGGCCATGAGAGATGATGTAGGGGAGGTCACATATATGTAAGGAGGATGGAGGCCATGAGGCATAATGTAGAAGAGGTCACATATATGTAAGGAGGATGGAGGCCATGAGGTATGATGTAGGGGAGGTCAAATATATGTAAGGAGGATGGAGGTCATGAGAGATGATGTAGAAGAGGTCACATATATGTAAGGAGGATGGAGGTCATGAGAGATGATGTAGGGGAGGTCATATACTGTATATGTAAGGAGGATGGAGGCCATGAGAGATGATGTAGAGGAGGTCACATATATGTAAGAAGGATGAAGGCCATGAGAGATGATGTAGAAGAGGTCACATATATGTAAGAAGGATGAAGGCCATGAGAGATGATGTAGAAGAGGTCACATATATGTAAGGAGGATGGAGGCCATTAGAGATGATGTAGAGGAGGTCACATATATGTAAGGAGGATGGAGGCCATGAAAGATGACGTAAGGGAGGTCACATATATGTAAGGAGGATGGAGGTCATGAGAGATGATGTAGGGGAGGTCATATACTGTATATGTAAGGAGGATGGAGGCCATGAGGTATGATGTAGAGGAGGTCACATATATGTAAGGAGGATGGAGGCCATAAGAGATGATGTAGAAGAGGTCACATATATGTAAGGAGGATGGAGGCCATGAGAGATGATGTAGAGGAGGTCACATATATGTAAGGAGGATGGAGGCCATGAGAGATGATGTAGGGGAGGTCACATATATGTAAGGAGGATGAAGGCCATTAGACATGACGTAGAGGAGGTCACATATATGTAAGGAGGATGGAGGCCATGAAAGATGACGTAAGGGAGGTCACATATATGTTAGGAGGATGGAGGCCTTGAGGTATGATGTAGGGGAGGTCATACACTGTATATATAATGAAGATGGAGGCCATGAGACATAATGTAGGGGAGGTCACCTATATGTAAGGAGGATGGAGGCCATGAGAGATGATGTAGGGGAGGTCACATATATGTAAGGAGGATGGAGGCCATGAGAGATAATAGAAATGAGGCAATATAACTGTAAGGTAGGTTATATGAGACGCTATAGAGGTCACATATATGATAGCAGCCAGGTGGCGGCTATGTGAGAGCAGGTCAGTGAATGATATTGTGTAGCATGCACCCATCTAACTGTAGTAAACACTGGAATGGTTTATGGTGTGCCATCATTGATGCACAAAGCATAACTATAGCAGTATTATTTAGTTATTATAGACACTATAGCACCTTTATTTGGGCAGTTGTATGGAACTATTATTTAGCCAATGTTTGGTAGTGTTAAATGGGCCCCATATGTTATGGTTATTCCAATACTGTGGTAATACATCACATAGACAGAAGCCGTGGAGCCTGGTCCTCTGGTAGAGGGTGTTACAGGTTATATCAGTTATACAAGAGTTAAAGCAATCTCCAGGATGTGATTGAGTGAGAACAGAAGGTTCTTGTCTGCTAGAAGGGAAATTGCCGGGCACAATACAGAAGACGGATCTGTGGGCGCAGCACGGGCTGAAATAGTCCCAGATTCCCTCCTTAAACTTCTCTGTGCTCCAAAATAGAAAAGAAACTTTCCTCCCCGACGTAAAAAGAAACAAAATAATTTCAAAGGAAAAAAACTCCAATGTAATTTACAGCTCAATAAGAGTGTGGACTATCCCATGCCCCAGATAGGATGGGGAGAGGCAGCGGAGGGTTAACACCTGAGGGGATATACTGCACCAATAGGCACCTCCAGTCTTCACATTTTTGGATCCCAAAAAACGCTTCTTCAGGACAAAGACCTGGTATTAGAGTTCAGAATATGATGTCCTGCAGGAAGTAATATTCTTTCCAGTCTGGAGAGCAGGAGAGGTTTTCTATGGGGATCTGCTGCTGCTCTGGACAGTCCCTGACATGGACTGAGGTGGCAGCAGAGAGCACTGTGTCAGACTGGAAAGAATACACCACATCCTGCAGGACATACAGCAGAGGATAAGTACTGGAAGACTTGATTTTTATTTTTTTTAATAGAAGTAAATTACAAATCTCTGGCACTTTCTGACACCAGTTGATTTTAAAGATTTTATTTTTGGATGAGCTATAGAATGCTTTATAACCAATCAAATAATATAACCAAACAAATCAAATAGCAACAAGAGCAGAGATGTAAAGAAGGTAAAGAACACATCATAAGCAATCAGATGATGATAGGGAGCACAGCAACAAGAGCCGAAATGTGAGAGGGGGTATAGAAAACTTTGTAACCAATTACATGATGATAAGGAGCAAAGCAACAAGAGCTGAGATGTGAAGAGGTGGTATAGAATAGAACATATAGTAACCAATCAGATGATGATAGGGAGTACAGTATCGGAGCTGGGAGGCGGCAAGGACTAAACACCAGTAGGCAATCCTGGAGGAGGTGAGTGACCTACAGTACAAAGAGCAGGTCCTGACCTTGTAGGAAGCAGGGATTTACCCACTCATGTCATTATGTTAGTGAGGACCTTACACAGAACAGATAGTTGAAGTTCTTTCCTCACTGTATCACTAGGCCTGAGGAAGCGCACATGCACGAAACGGCCCGTCACCATTAGTGAAATGCTCCTGTTTTTTACCATGTCTGCCGTGTAACAGGTTTTTTTTTAAAAATAAAGACCGCTTTTTTTAACGCATGGTGAGCGCCGCTGACTATCTTCTGCTACCTGTATGGAAGTTCTTTCCTGACTTGATCTGAAGAGAAACAATTTTGCTTGGTGCTGTACAAGTAACAGGAGTGGGCGACGGAGTGGGAAATCTAAGGCCAAACAATCACTCCTCAATCTGTAGAGGAAATGCTGCCGCACTTACTTCATGTACTGGAGGAGGAGAAAACTGGTAACCAGTACCAACCTGCATTCAAAGTGTCCTCTAATAATACTGATGCAGTGGGTGCAACAGCTACATCAACCAACAGGGTACAATAATAATACTGATGCAGTGGGTGCAACAGCTACATCAACCAACAGGGTACAATAATAATACTGATGGAGTGGGTGCAACAGCTACATCAACCAACAGGGTACAATAATAATACTGATGGAGTGGGTGCAACAGCTACATCAACCAACAGGGTACAATAATAATACTGATGGAGTGGGTGCAACAGCTACATCAACCAACAGGGTACAATAATAATACTGATGGAGTGGGTGCAACAGCTACATGAACCACTGAACACCCCAAAAGTGCCAATCTAGCATGACCTGTGTAGTTAGGAGAAGTTCGCTCCTGTCCTAACTCAATTTTGGGTAGTCAGTAGTGCCAGAGCCAGAGACCAGTTTGTTGTCTGTTTCTAACCTGCAGAACTATGAATACTGCCCTGGAGTATAATATAGAATCCATATTGGAAGTACCATTCATTTACAGAGTGGCTTAAAGGGGTATTTCACTCAAATATTAGTTTTGATATGTTGCTGCCCATGGTGAGACTAACAATTCCTTCTATACTTATTATTATCTATTCAGTCTCCTTTCCCCAGTTCTGAGCTGTCTCTTTCTGCCGAAAACACAAAAATCTACGTGTGAGCTTTTCTCTTTGTCTTCCCCTCCCCCCCCCTCCCTTCTGAGACAGCAAATGTAAACAAGTCCCTGGCTTGCCTTATCTGCAACTTTGTAGCTTCTTTGTAATGCTGGAAGAATTAATCCCAATGAGTTCATCAGCAACATGACCTCAAATAAATCCTCCCAGCATTACAAAGAAGCTACAATGTTGCAGATACAGCCAGTAAGGGACTTGTTTACATCATCTGTCTCAGAAGGGAAGGGGGAGATGCGGGAGACAGAGAAAAAGGCTCACACACAGATTTTTGTGTCTTCAGCAGGAATTAGCAGCTCAGACCTGGGGGAAGGAGACTGATTAGATAATAACAAGTATGGAAGGAATTGTTAGTCTCACCATGGGCAGCAACATATCAAAAGTTTTTGAGTGGAATACCCCTTTAACTTTTCATGCAGGTTATATCTCCGTAATTCCTATAGATCTGCTGACTATATGTTCTCTATTCTTCCTTCATTGTCCAATACACTCAACCTTGTGCTTGCTGATTTTCTCGATGAGTGATGTGCAGGTGTCTTTATCTGATGCCCTGTACTCCCATTACACTTCAGCTCTGTAGATCTGCATTTAAATAGCACAACTTAACTCATCTCCCTGACCTTTCCCAAATGTTTTTCATCCTGAGCCGCCTGAGAGGGAAAGTGGAATTTCAATGACTTCTTTGCTATGAGCGTGTGCAGGGGCTCCGCCGCTGACAAACAACCTCCCAATCCGCCAGAGGTAAAGTCTTTTTGTTTACATGAGAAGGGCAAGTGATAACCGGGCAGATAAACACACCCTGCCAGGCCGCACAGAAAGACCTTAAAAGCCGATTTTTCCCTATTGGCATGGTGGTTAGTAATGGAGACTTGCAGACAAGCAGTATGGGGCAGCGGGGGGCATTGGCCATGAAGCACTTCCCTTCAGGCAGTGTATAAGGGGGCAGATATACTACATACTTGTCATTACAGAAGATTTTGAAAAAACTGATTTAAGTCTCTCGGCCGATTATCGCTCCATGTAATAAATACAACGATCAGCCGATGACAACAATCATCGGCTGATCATTTATATAGGTTTGAACCTATAATTGTCGGACGCCGACCATGCATCGCTACCTGTAATAGCGGTGCGCGGCCAACGACTGACGATATACATTACCTATCCAGGCTGCAGGGCTCCTCTTGCGGTCTTCTTCTCCCCGGGTCCTGCGCGCTCCAGCTTCAGAGTGGCCTGTCTCAGCTGACAGGCCACTCAGCCAATCACTAGCCAGGACTGCCGCGGCCTGTGATTGGCTGAGCGGCCTGTCAGCTGAGACAGGCCTCTCTGAAGCTGGAGCGCGTGGGACCCAGGGAGAAGACCGCAAGAGGAGCCCTGCAGCCTGGACAGGTAATGTATAAAGTAAAAGCAAGGGCTGCAAGGACATCGGTAATGATGTCCATGCAGCCCTTTTTAAACGATAATCAGGCCGTGTAATAGGCCCAGTAAATGAGCGACAATCTAGCAGATCGGCGCTCGTTTACAGTTATTATCAGGCCCCCATCGGCCCGTGTAATAACACCCTAAGGCTGGGTTCACACTACGTTTTTGCAATCGTTTTTTTTTTTTTCCATCCTTTTTTTTGGCAAAAAAACGAATGAAAAACTGATGAAAAAAACGGATGAATGTGTGTTCATCCGTTTTGATCCGTTTTTCCATTGACTTCCATTACAAAAAAAAACAGATCAAAACCAATCAGTTTTTTAACAGACACAAAAATGAGGTTGACTACACTGTACGTTAAAAAACGGATCAGTTTTTTTTAATAATGGAAGTCAATGGAAAAACGGATGCTCACAATTGCATCCACTTTTTTTTATCAGTTTTTCAACCACTTTTTGCAAAAAACGGATGAAAAAAACAGATTGCAAAAACAAAGTGTGAACCCAGCCTTAGCTGTTATTAAAGGGGAACTCAGCGACTTTTTTTTTAATTTCAAATCAACTGCTGTCACGGTCAGAGGTGACAGCAGAGAGCACTGTGCCAGACTGGAAAGAATATACCACTTCCTGCAGGACATACAGCAACTAATAAGTATAAGTACCATGTGGGTACTGTATGACACTATTGAGTAGACACTTAAAGGGGTTGTCCGGCGATAAAAAATTATTCACAGAATAACACACATTACAAAGTTATACAACTTTGTAATGTATGTTATGTCTGTGAATGGCCCCCTTCCCCGTGTTTCCCCCCACCCACGCTAGACCCGGAAGTGTGGTGCATTATACTCACTGCATGTCGTGTCGTCCACGGTCTCCGATCGTCAGCAGTGACGTCTTCTTCGTGACAGTTATGCTCAGCCAATCGCGGCTGAGCTTCGGATGACGCTGCAGAGGGTTGCCGGCACTCGGGAAGATCCGCCGGACTCACGAAGAAGACGTCACTGCTGACGATCGGAGACCGTGGTCGGCACGTGAGAGGTAATGTATAGCGCACCACACTTCCGGGTACACGGGTGGGGGTGGTGGGACACGGGGAAGGGGGCCATTCACAGACATAACATACATTACAAAGTTGTATAACTTTGTAATGTGTGTTATTCTGTGAATAATTTTTTATCGCCGGACAACCCCTTTAATGTCAGTACTATGTGGGTTCTGTATGACACTATTACGTAGATACTTAATGGCAGTACCATGTGGGTACTGTATGACACTATTTGTTAGATAGACAGTACTATACGGATACTGTATGACACTATTGTACATGTACATGTAGACACTTAATGTCAGTACTATGTGGGTTCTGTATGACACTATTGAGTAGACACTTAATGGCAGTACCATGTGGGTACTGTATGACACTATTACGAAGATACTTAATAGCAGTATTATCTGGGTACTGTATGACACTATTGTACATGTACATGTAGACACTTAATGTCAGTATTATGTGGGTTCTGTATGACACTATTACGTAGATACTTAATGGCAGTACCATGTGGGTACTGTATGACACTATTTGTTAGATAGGCAGTACTATACGGATACTGTATGACACTATTTGTTAGATAGGCAGTACTATACGGATACTGTATGACACTATTTGTTAGATAGGCAGTACTATACGGATACTGTATGACACTATTTGTTAGATAGACAGTACTATACGGATACTGTATGACACTGTTAGATAGACAGTACTATACGGATACTGTATGACACTATTTGTTAGATAGGCAGTACTATACGGATACTGTATGACACTATTGGGTTGTTCCTATATAAAACTATTTTTCGGACTGTAATATGAGTCTTGAGTCTCAGAAAATAGATGGAGATGTCCCCACACTATTAGATGGTGGCGACCACTGATGCAGCTTGATGAGGTGAGCTCGTATCTCTGGCCTTCTGACCACCATGGTGTAGCCAGGCCGGGTTATACAGGGGGAGCTCACAATATCAGAGTCCCAGAGCTGAGACAGTACATTCTCTTGATCTTTCAGACCTTCTTCTGCTGTGAAGGAGATTACAGTAAGGCCCTTATCAATGACACTTCATATGTCTGGCTCTTATTACCCGCTCCGGCCCTCAAAGTCCTCAAGCTTCCACTTTACATTTCTGTCCATGAGCCATTTAGGGCCTGATGGTTGCCAGTATCTCTGGCCTGCTCTCGCCCCACTGTCCTCTACTTATCGGTGACTGTCCCATACTGACAGGACACGACGGGGCTGGCTGGTCCCGCGTCTGATATGTCATACAGAGACATCACCTAATCTCCTTAATGGCCTCTTATAGAAGTCCTCCTTGTTGAGGATGGATTAGCTTCCCCGTCGCATTGGTTTAAGTGGATTAATGGTAATGAATAATCGCTAGCAGACAGTTCTTTTCCCTTTTTGCGACAACGAGAGGTGAAAGTCGGCTATTTATGTATTGTGGTAAGTGCCAAGCTGACATGGCCGACGTCAATCACATCTCGGGAAGGATTCCGCCTCAGGTGCTTTATCTCTCCACAGATGCCTATAGGGGGATACAGCTGGGTTATTAGTAGCTGCTACATGTATTCAGTGGGAACTGTCAGCCTTTATTAAGCTTCCTATAGGCAGCAATGATCTGACTGGCAGCTATCACCCCTCACGTACCATTAATATATAGGAAGTCCACTCATAGCGGGATCAGCTATCTAAAGGGAATGCACCACTTCAATCAGTAACTAAATATTTTTATATCACCTGATGGGCGCCGATGGGCAGATTCTGATGGCACTGTCCATTTTTTAAACCACCGCCTGGATCCCACGATCTGTGCCATTGTCTCTATATGTAAATGAGGTCACCTGGTGCACTGGAGGCGGGCCCAGTGCACTGATATCTCCTCCCCTTGGTGTCCGGCCCTGGCTTTGACTCTGACCCGTCACCCGGGGAGGAGATATCGGTGCACTGGGGGCGCTGGGTCTGCTTCCAGTGCACCAAGAGACCTCATTTATATACAGAGAAAACAGCACAGAACGCAGGACTCTGACAGCAGTTTAAAAAATGGACGACACCATCACAATTCCTGCATTGGTGTTCATCAGGTTGTATAAAAATATTTAGTTACTGATTGAAGTGGCACATGGGCTTTAAGGCCACGTTCACACATAGTATGACACCGGTCGTTCTGTGACCCGGCCCCCGCACAATATAAATTTTCTATTAATCACGGCCATTATTGCAAATTGGCAGCAACGGCCGTGATTAATAGAAAATTTACATTTTCAGAATGTGGCCTATTGCAGTAAAGGATCATACAAGCAAAAATCCTCTCCCCCTGCTGCCTACATAAAAGGGTGAACTCTTGTGATGGCACCTTCTACTTTGCGTTAAACATCTTGGATGCCATGATCCCTATATACGGTGGCATCACAACGGCTTGTTGCCTACAACATCCTCTACAGGGCAACCATAGAACGTAGAGTATTGTGAAGTCTGCAGCCTTATTCTCTTCCTTCACTCCCTACTTCTTGCCAACAGTCCTGATTTTGGAGGGACAACTTTCATTGTTCCAAATTTGGCATTTAAAGTGCTGAGATTCTTGCCAATATTCCGAATATATGTTACCAAAAAGCAAAGGAGGAGAAGGAGTGACGTAATACATGGCTGCAGAATCAGACTACGCAAGGTTTATTTGTAGTCTGTAACCATGGAAACAAATAGGCTGTATACAAATTTTGTGTAGAAGGTTATTTTGAAACGTTGTTTACTTTTTAATATTTTCAACAGGAGATGCCTCAGCACTTCTATTGCTTGGAAACAGACCGTGTGGACTGCCACTAGTACATCAACACGCTGTTGGTGCTCAATCATAGTCCATATGCAAATTGATTGTATCCAGAAGATGGTATATAGATGAGGCACTCACCACTTTGTTCAGGAATTGGTGAGTGCCTCATCTTTATACCATCTTTTGGATACAATTGATTGTTTATTTTTTGTTTTAGACCAATGGAGTAGGTACAAAATGTGATTGTGAATGTCTTTCTCCATTCTTCTTATTGGTAACAACCAATATGGCCTACAATACTAGTCAGAAGGGTTGGCACTAGAGATAAGAGCGACTCGAGCATGCTGGAGGCTGATCATTCAACATTTAAAGTGTCACTGTCGTTTGTTTGTTCTTTTTCCCCCCAGAAATCAATAGTACAGGCCATTTTAAGAAACTTTGTAACAGGGTCTATTAGGCAAATATGTCATTGTCTGCATTCAAAAAGACTTTTCCCATGCCCCCCCCCCCCCCACCTCCTCTCTCATTCACTGCTCAATATCAAGAAATCACGACTAGTTTACATCAGTCGAGCCCTGTCTGTTCTATGGAGAGGGGAGGGAGGAGGAGGGAGATTAGTCGCCAACAGAGAGCAGAGAACAAAGGATTACACAGTGGGAGCTGTGTGAAAGACGGTATTCAGAGGTCACAGAGGTCAGTGCTGACTTCAGAGGAGATAGCCCGGTGATAGCTGTAGCTGTAAATTAACTCTTTGTTGTCCTGTTTTGGTGCCTCATCTCCCTCCACCCCTACCCTCTCCATAGAAAACCATGAAGACAGGGGGGAGATCTTCAAACTGCTTTTTCATGATAAAAATGATTTTTTTCGGCTAATAAACCCAATTACAAAGTTTCTTAAAATCATCTGTACTATTGATTTCTGCAAAAAAAATAAATAAATAAATAAACGACAGTGACACTTTAAGTACCAGTGATTGACAAAGTTTGATGCAGCCCTAGGAGGTCCTGGAAAACATGGATACAGCCATAGGCCATAGGCCATGTCCATATTTTCCAGGACTCCCTACGGCTGCCACCAACTTTGTCAGCCACTGGTATGCCGAGTCCATGCTCGAGTTGTGCGCTTCTCTAGTTGGCACACATCTTTCCCCTGAATCAAGAACTGGAAATATTTCTACATACAAAATAATAAGTGAAGAAGTGATTTATCAATTCATAATTTGACAGGTTAGCCTTTCAGGAAAGCTGGCCGACAACCCTGTGATGGCGGCCATATTGGTTGTCATCCATCTTTTTCAGTAAAAAGATATCAGAAAACGGTAACAAGTTAAACAATCTGATAAAATGGGTTGAGTAACGGCACTTACATTACAATATCTTGGTCAATGAAACACCGGTTTCGGAGTAAACCGGCCCAGAGCTGGACGCCGACAATCCCGAAGATGAAAAACACAAAGAAACACAAGAGAAGGACGTTGCCTAACATAGGCAGAGTATCTAACAGCAGGGTCACCAGTATTCTCATACCTGCAGAGAAAGACAAGGACAAGGTCATACACACTGCGGACATCAGAGACTCCAGGGAGCCAAATATTACACAACAACAACAACATTTAAAGGGGAACTTTCTAGAGGCAAGTTGCTAAATTAAAAAATGTTATGATAAACAGAACAATATGGGGGAGATTTATCAAACATGGTTTAAAGTGAAACTGGCTCAGTTGCCCCGAGCAACCAATCAGATTCCACCTTTTATTTTTCAAAGAGTCTGTGAGGAATGAAAGGTGGAATCTGATTGGTTGCTAGGGGCAACTGAGCCAGTTTCATTTTACACCATGTTTGATAAATCTCCCCTATGTTCTTCCCCAGCAAGTGTACAGGATCAATCCGGCAAATCTGATAATCTGGCGCACCCATTGAAGCCGGGTTAAAGGAATTTTTTTATGGTGAAAGATTTTGTGCACGGATAAAAAATAACATCCCAAAAAACAATACATTTAGCTGAGATTGAGCACCATGACGACCAAACAGAGAAAGCAAGAAAACAAATAGCTGCTTTCTGGTGAATGAGCACTCACTAAGCCAAGCACAAAACAAACAGTATAAGCTGCCTGTCCGCACGCCCCCAGACAGACGCAACGTGCAGCCCGCCGCTATGTAAGCCTTCAGATAGATAGAGACCATCTATATCAACGCAATATGTGGCTACTACCCCCATCTTCTAGGCTGATGAATAACCCTATATGCCCCTGGAGGGGTCTCCGAGGGGTCCCCCCCCCCCCCGCCTATTTATCGAAAACAGAGTCTCACAAAAATAATTTCTTATCAGGCAGGGGAGTCCTTGGGCCCCCTCAGGCACTAGGCTAGGGTGCACCCCTCATCTGTATACCACATAACCTCCCTGAATATATACCAGTGCCATGGCTTATTAGGAAAAGGCCCAGGAAATCTACGGTATGCCTTCTTATGGGGTTTGATGTCACCTGAATGGAATCTGAGTGACATTAATACCAGCGTTTGGCATCTCCTTGTCACCTGGCGTCACGGACTTGCAGGATGAGCATTATATAATAGAACGGAGCGACAGAGTGATACTTCCCCAATGTCAGGGCTCCCTCATCCAGAATGTGTCAGCAATTAGTCTTTTCATCACCGCTCCAAACGTCCGGACTACGTGCAGGAGATACGGGTCAAATACAAGGGCATCTCTGCTTTTTCAGGTACAATTAAAAGGACAGAAGTACAAAAAGTTTTTTCTTTTCCCCCAAATAGCGCCACCCCTGCCAGTAGGTTACATGAGGTATTGCAGCTTAGCCCCATTCGCCTTAACAAAGAACTGCAATAAAAGACAATACTAATACACATGACTATATTAATGGGGCCATATTGTACCTCTGGGGAGCATGGGTGCCGCCTCTTTATCTGGAAATTAGTCAAGATTTTAAATAATAAAGTTAACAGTCAAATCTAAAGTGCTGACAGCTCCCTAGTGGACACAGGGCGCCGAGGATGAAGGTATGTCTCTAACCTTCATCCTCAGCGCCCTCCCTGTGCTGTCAGTTGTGCCCATTAAGCCGTTAGGAGCACTGGTGGTGTGGCTAACACCCCTCCTTGATAATCATTAGAGGGGTCAGGCCGGCTGCTCCATTGATAATCATTGGGGGATGGGGGTGTGTGGACTGCCATACGGGGGCTGGGCTACTCTCCCTGCCAGCCCGCCCTCTAATAATTATCATTGGAGGGGGCCCTCAGTGGTCCTAAATGCTGAACAGGCACAACTAACAGCACAGGAACAGCACTGAGAATGAAAGTAAGAGACATACCTTCATCTCCAGTACGGCTGTGCCCAATAGGGAGCTGCCAGCAAGTTAGATTCGTCTAACCTGCAGTTAATTCCCCTTTAAATTGTTGACCCCCTTTAATGTATTTTTTTTTTTTTTTTTTTTTGCATAATCATTTTGTATTCTTCTCTTTCCCACCTGTAGGTGGCGCTGTTGTCTAGTGCTCATAGAGCAGCGATCACAGTGATTACAATGATCTTTGGCTGTCAGGGCACACTAGGAGTTGTAGCTTTGCAGCAGCTGGGGAGTCACAGGTTGGGGATCACTGGTATATAGGATAAGCCTGTCATAGATTTGGTGGAAACACACTTCTATTTACAGTCCATTTCCTTCTTATTCACTTTCAGCAGAGAACACCCGGCACATCTGGCCATTGGTTGATCCTATCCTCCACAGATGATGCACCTTTGTGTGACTTGAATTCCACCGTCCTACTGGCGTGTTTCTTTTATTGCTTTGAGGGATGGTCCAGCTGTTCTAGGGGACTGGGGCCAGCTTTGTGCATAGAGCATTGGAGGGAAATTAATTCTCATATTATTATGGCATTGATTCATTCTACGGCAGATGACCTCAGCACAGTCCTAAGACTTCTACTTGCCTGTATATTCACGCATATGATTAAAAGAGGTATTCCCATGGCGTATCTGCAGGATATGCCATACATGTCTGATAGATGGGGGTTCCAGACCTTGAGATTGGGGTGCCCAATCCCCCCCTGACCTGGTTGTAACTTCAGTGATAGTGAAGTAGAAAACAGCTGCATAGTCATTGGCTGTACATAGACTTTGATGTTAAAGGGGTACTCCAGCAAAAAAAAAAAACTTCAAATCCACTGGTACCAAAAAGTCCTGTATGTCCTGCAGGAAGTGGTGTATTCTTTCCAGTTTGACACAGTGCTCTCTGCTGCCGCCTCTGTCCATGTCAGGAACTGTCCAGAGCAGACAAGGTTTTCTATGGGGATTTGCTACTGCTCTGGACAGTTCCTGACATGGACAGAGGTGGCAGCAGAGAGCACTGTGTCAGACTGGAGAGAATACACCACTTCCTACAGGGCATACAGCAGCTGATAAGTACTGAAAGACTTGAGATTTTTCTGATACCAGTTGATTTAAAAACCCCTTTAAGAACTTGATCAGAATGCTGGGGCTAAAAATTATCCCCTTTAAGAACTCCACGGGCAGCTCCGGAATTAATCCGTTCCACAGTAACCAACCGGGAGCTTGTAGACACGTTGCATTATAACCCGCTATATTCAGGTTATATAACTAGGCCTCATGGGAAGGCACAGAAGCCTCCTGTAAACTCTTCTCCACCACTAGAGATATTGATCCCATTCCCTCCCAATACTGTCAGATGGGAAGCTCCCTGCAGATGCTCTAGCTGGACCCCTGTTGCCTCAGATGACAATTTCCATTACTGTTTGCATATAATGGATGTGTTCTACCTTAGAAATCATTGCACAGTAAAAATCATAATCGATCGAGCTGTCAATATGCATCTTGTGGCGAACAGGATGCAGCTCCGGCCCTTTGTTATGTAGGCCCCATAGCATTCGTGTACATTAGGGGGGGAGTGCCCTTTAAATATGTGAATTCTACGAGGAATGAGGTCGTACTTACTTGGGACTCTATTAATGGCTCTTAGGGGCCTTAAAACTCGGACAGTGCGGATGGCAGACAGGCTGACGTTGTGTCCGTCCAGGGAGTATTCCATCATCCTAAGGGAAAGAGAGAACAGGTCAATGTAAGGATCACACAAAATATTTTTTTTTCTTTCACATCAACTTGTGCCAGAAAGTACCAGAGATTTATAATTTACTCCTATTAAAAATCAGCTTATCAGCTGCTGTATGTCCTGCAGGAAGTGGTGTATTCTCTCCAGTCGGACACAGTGCTCTCTGCTGCCACCTCTGTCCATGTCAGGAACTGTCCAGAGCAGGAGAGGTTTCTATGGGGATTTGCTGCTGCTCTGGACAGTTCCTGACATGGACAGAGGTGGCAGCAGAGAGCACTGTGTCAGACTGGAAAGAATACATCACTTCCTGCAGGACATACAGCAGCTAATAAGTACTGGAAGACTGGAGATTTTTTAATAGAAGTATATTACAAATCTCTCACTTTCTGATTTGAAAGATCTTTTTTTTGTGACCTACCCCTTTAAAATATAACAATATCTCTTCATATATATCAGCCCTACACATAAATCTCAATGAACATATCAGAGTGAGTCTCCATAACAATGATGGCCATTGTGTTCTTCTAACAGAGAGAGCCACAATGTCCCCATAGCAGTGCCAGTCACTGGGTCCCAACCTCATGCTATAGTGGCTCATTGTGGGGCAGCCCCCATAATATAAGGACAGTGTATCAGGGTTAGGGACGGCACTGTCATCGGGGGGCCCAGACTACATGGCGCTTGCTTCCGCCATCATTTACAGTATCCGATGCAGCTGTTACTAGGCAGTACTTGTACGGCGCTATAGAACATGTCGTTGCCTTCACAATTAGGTATAATCACAGTAAATGGCACTCGGGCCGCTGGCACATAACGACGGGTATTATTTCCCAATATATATCTAAATGTTCATTGTATTGATTTCCAAGCCTTGTTCTATACATCTCGGCAATCAAGCTATTGTGGTTATTTTCTGCTCCAGCGGCTCGTCGTTCCCTGTCACGGCTGATTGCCATTCTCCTTGCTCTTCTGGGGAAGTGATTTTTTTTTCTCCTGGTCTCCATTTGTCCTCATTTTGGATGATACGGGAAGAAGATTTCTCAGAAGACTTAAGAAAACTTTGCTTTGTGCAGTAAACTTGTAGAGATACTGTATAGTGAAGATGCCATACAGAGAGAACATTTAAAGGGGTATTCCACTCAAACATAACTTTTGATATGTTGCTGCCCATGGTGCAACTAACAATTCCTTCCATACTTGTTATTATACATTCAGTCTCCTTTCCCCAGTTCTCAACTACTGCTTTCTGCTGGAAACACAAAAAACTGTGTGTGAGCTTTTCTCTCTATCTCCCTCTCCTCCCCCTCCCAGCTGATGTAAACAAGTCCCTGGCAGGCTTTATCTGCAACATTGTAGATTCTTTGTAATGTCGGGAGGATTAATCACAGTGAGTTTATTAGCAACTTGAACTCAGAATAACCCTCCCAACATTACAAAGAAGCTACAATGCTGCAGATACAGCCAGGCAGGGACTTGTTAGCTGTCTCAGAAGGGAAGGGGGGAGGAGGGATACACGGAGATGGAGAGGAAAGCACACAAACAGATTTTTGTGTCTTCAGCAGAAAGCAGCAGCTCAGAACTGGGGGAAGGAAACTCAATAGATAATAACAAGTATGGAAGGAATTGTTAGTCTCACCATGGGCGGCAACATATCAAAAGTTATGTTTGAGTGGAATTTAAAGGGAAATTGTCGCCTATCAATACAAAACTAGTGACCAATTAAGAGCATCCCCTCCCCCCATGTGATGACAAGGGGTTGTGCCCAAATAGCTGAACATGACATTGAGCTCCTACTCCATTATGATTGCAGTCAGCAATAAGAAGCTTCAGGCAGGAAATGTTCCTTCTCTGAGTTATAGTGGTATAGTGTGCCTTTCTGGCTCCTGGACTCCAAGGTCAAGGGAATGATACTAGTGAAAGGCAAAAATGTACAGTAGGCAAGAAAAAATGCTCTATAACCAATCAGATCAATGGGATAATGAAAGAAACTGGAGGAGTTGTGAAGTGGGTGGAGACAGAGCACAGTGTAACCAATCAGATCACGGGGATAATGAAAGAAGCTGAAGGAGTTGTGAAGTGGGTGGAGACAGAGCACAGTGTAACCAATCAGATCAAGGGGATGATGAAAGAAGGTGGTGGAGTTGTGAAGTGAGTGGAGACAGAGAACAGTGTAACCAATCAGATCAAGGGGATAATGAAAGGAGCTGGAGAATTTGTGAAGTGGGTGGAGACAGAGCACAGTGTAACCAATCAGATCAGGGGGATGATGAAAGAAGCTGGAGGAGTTGTGAAGTGGGTGGAGACAGAGCACAGTGTAACCAATCAGATCAAGGGGATGATGAAAGAAGCTGGAGGAGTTGTGAAGTGGGTGGAGACAGAGCACAGTGTAACCAATCAGATCAAGGGGATGATGAAAGAAGCTGGAGGAGTTGTGAAGTGGGGGGAGACAGAGCACAGTGTAACCAATCAGATCAAGGGGATGATGAAAGAAGCTGGAGGAGTTGTGAAGTGGGTGGAGACAGAGCACAGTGTAACCAATCAGATCAAGGGGATGATGAAAGAAGCTGGAGGAGTTGTGAAGTGGGTGGAGACAGAGCACAGTGTAACCAATCAGATAAAGGGGATGATGAAAGAAGCTGGAGGAGTTGTGAAGTGGGTGGAGACAGAGCACAGTGTAACCAATCAGATCACGGGGATAATGAAAGAAGCTGGAGGAGTTGTGAAGTGGGTGGAGACAGAGCACAGTGTAACCAATCAGATCAAGGGGATGATGAAAGAAGGTGGTGGAGTTGTGAAGTGAGTGGAGACAGAGAACAGTGTAACCAATCAGATCAAGGGGATAATGAAAGGAGCTGGAGAAGTTGTGAAGTGGGTGGAGACAGAGCACAGTGTAACCAATCAGATCAAGGGGATGATGAAAGAAGCTGGAAGAGTTGTGAAGTGGGTGGAGACAGAGCACAGTGTAACCAATCAGATCAAGGGGATGATGAAAGAAGCTGGAGGAGTTGTGAAGTGAGTGGAGACAGAGCACAGTGTAACCAATCAGATCACGGGGATAATGAAAGAAGCTGGAGGAGTTGTGAAGTGGGTGGAGACAGAGCACAGTGTAACCAATCAGATCAAGTGGATGATGAAAGAATCTGGAAGAGTTGTGAAGTGGGTGGAGACAGAGCACAGTGTAACCAATCAGATCAAGGGGATGATGAAAGAAGGTGGTGGAGTTGTGAAGTGGGTGGAGACAGAGCATAGTGTAACCAATCAGATCAAGGGGATAATGAAAGAAGCTGGAGAAGTTGTGAAGTGGGTGGAGACAGAGCACAGTGTAACCAATCAGATCAAGTGGATGATGAAAGAAGCTGGAGGAGTTGTGAAGTGGGTGGAGACAGAGCACAGTGTAACCAATCAGATCAAGGGGTTGATAAAAGAAGCTGGAGGAGTTGTGAAGTGGGTGGAGACAGAGCACAGTGTAACCAATCAGATCAAGGGGATGATGAAAGAAGCTGGAGGAGTTATGAAGTGGGTGGAGACAGAGCATAGTGTAACCAATCAGATCAAGGGGATGATGAAAGAAGCTGGAGTTGTGAATTGGGTGGAGACAGAACACAGTGTAACCAATCAGATCGGGTAAAAAAGAGATGAAGACATTGGCAGGAGAGAAGTTGTGAAGTAGGCAAAGAGAAGACACTACACTTTTCAGAGGGAGAGGATGGTTGTACAGAAGTGGGCAGAGAAATAATGCCATGTAACTGATGAGATGGAGGCAAGCATGGCAGCAGCAGGGGATGGACGTTTTGACTTTGTGGGAAGCAGCAACCAGTTCATTCATGTATGATAGTGAGAGGGGATTGGAGTCCCTTTCTATTTGTTGTTATGGGACCAAAGGAGAGTTGTGAGCTGGGCAAACACAGACTGCCATGTAACCAAAACCAAAGTTATGATGGCAGCAGCAGGGGATGAACGTGTTGACCCTGTGGGAGCGAGCAACCTGGTAATAGTAAGAATGGATTGGAGTTCTTTTCTGTTTGCTGTTGTGTTGTGAGGTGCTTGGAGATGTAACTAGCCAGATAAATACAATGATGACAACAGCAGGGGATGAATGTGTTGACCTTGTGGGAGGCAGTGACCTGCCCATTCATTCATGTTAGTAGAGAGGTATATAAGCCCTTTTTATTGTAGATATAGGAGCACAGGAGAGGAGTTGTGAAGTGGAGAGAGAATTAATACAGTGCAAACAATCAGACCAAGACAATGATGGCAGCAGCAGAAGATGATTGCCTGACCTTGTAAGAGGCAGCGACTTGTCCATTCACTTAGGTTACTAGGGAGGGAAATAAGCCCTTTTTTATTCTAGCTATAGGAGCACAGGAAAGGAGTTGTGAAGTGAAAAGTAATACAGTGTAAACAGTCAAAGACAATGATGACAGCGGGAGAAGATGATTGTGCTGACCTTGTCGGGGGCAGTGACTTGTCCACTCATATGTATGTTAGTCAGGGGCAGATGAAGCCCATTTTCTATAGGACTCTCTCTTTTCTCTGTTACCCCTCGGATGTAAACACATAGAATAATATCTGACCAGGATTCAACCAAACAAGATGATTAGAGCAGCGACGGCAGCCATGGCGGCGCGGCTCGTAGCTTGATAACTAGACGCCCCTGTGCCTCCCAATTTGCAGGATTTTGCCTAGCGTCTGTGTGTTCAGTGTAATGAACTCACGAAAGCCAAGTGAATAGGCCAAAGAAAAGTGGCGTATACATCGCTCTAGTGCTGGCGGCTTATCAGCGTATCCCGGTAATAGCTGCATTTTTCCCAAGTCCACTTATTGCAGAAAACAAGCCACTTATTATGTTGACGTTCAAGCTGTTAAAATCTGCAATTACCCCACAATGCACTGGACAAGTTCCTCGCCCGCTTAGTAATTAGAAACTTGCTTTTCTGTTTAAGTGTAGGGTGAACGGTGACAGGCGGGCACGCAACGTCTCGACGGGCAAAGCTTCAGTAAACAAAGAAAAGCTTTAGCTCATGTGCAGGCATCCTTCCATGGGCAGGGAGGGGCGACCGGTACAGGCCAGGAGAGGGCGCTATAAAAACGTTGCTTTCTCTTAACAGGATCTGTACATTCCTATACGGTGATAGCAATGTAAGCCCTGTCCTTAGCAGAGCTCACGCGTCATGTATACAGCATATATTCTCACAGTGTCTGCCACGCCGTGCCCTCCATTAATAGGAATGGGAGACTATAACGGGTAGAATTTGTATTCTGAGCGCCCAAGGTGCATGTGGCCACTAGAGGGGGACTGGTAGACTTATAGAAGGACATGAAGAGAGAAAGAAAAGATAGAGTGCATGCTTATACAGTGTGTCTGGATGGGAAGACCCAACCATATGACTACAACATGGCTGACTATGGTTATAACACAATGGCATAACTCTGGTAGGCTTAGGACAGGGAAGGGGAAACTTCAGCCCTCCAGCTGTTGCAAAACAACAATTCCCATCATGCCTGCACAGTTTTCCCCATCCCTGGCTTAGGACAACATGTTGTGTTCTTCGAAGCAGAGAGGGGCACAAAGGCACTGTATGCTTAATGGTTGCAACCTCACAGGGTGGCACAGGAACTTGGACATGGACTTAAAGGGGTATTCCCATGTAACTTTGTAGTTAAAGGGGATCTGGCTTCTGTTGTGAGTGCACATTGCCGCTCCGCAGACACCCCTGAGTACAGTGTTCTGTGGATAGGCGATAACTCTGTGAGTCTTTCCCTCCTAGGAGTTACAGGTCCTGTGCTTCCGGTGGTCCTTGTGGCTACAAAGTCATTACCTGCTGCGGAATGACTCAAAAGGCACTGAGCCGCTCCTTCCAACTTAACAGAAAAAAACAACCTGACCTGACTATAGGCCGTCTCACTAGCCTCAGTTTAAAGGGGTTATCCAGGCTTAGAAAAACATGTCCGCTTTCTTTCATTGGTATTCCCCACTCTTGTCCCCAGTTTGGGTGCAGTTTTGCAGCTCAGCTGCACTGAAGTCAATGAAGCAGAGTTGTAATACCACACACAACCTGGGGACAGGGGTAGTGCTGATTTTAGAAGCAAGTCGATTTGTTTTTTCTAATCCTGGATAATCCCTTTAATTACACTTTGTGGCTTGCAGAGTACCACATGCACCCTCACAGTACGCAGGAAGAGGGCTTTTTTTTTTTCTTAACGTCTTCTACCCTTAAAGGGATTATCCAGGATTACAAAACACAGCTGCCTTCTTGCAAAAAATAGCATCAACCCCTTAGGTTGTGTATAGTATTAGAATTCAGATCAATTCACTTCATTGGAATTGAGCTGCACTACCGCACCCAAACTGAGTACAGGAGAGGTGCTGTTTCAGGAACAGAGCAGCCGTGTTTTTCTATGCCTGGAAACCCCTTTAAGGCAATCTTTCTCTCTTTTGTCCCAATGAACTTTCCCAGTCTAACTATTTACAGGCCTGCCGACTTCAACAACCTCACAAGTACCTTCCAAAGTCTATGGATTTTGGTTATTCATTTGGTACAAGACCTTATCTCCTCTACGGTATATTAAAGTATAGGAATAAATGGGAAATCTCTCCAAACTCCTCCTATTGACTGACTTTCCTACATACTTCTTGGGCCTTGCTGTGCTGCACTGGTTCTTCTTAAATTCACTCAATCTCAGGCCACTGCATACTCCCCTTCTTATGCCAAAACACTGCACTAAATAAGTTTCCTTCTAGCCCCTTAATACCAACATAGCGGCACTTTATTTTATGCCACTCAAGGTCCCTGACAGATTAGCATTCAACCCACACAGATACTGCTCAGGAACTTGCCACTTGCTTTAGGTATAAGCCCATAATCCTTACTCAGCAGCCAAGGCCGAGCCAGAGCGGGGACACTGCATACTCCCCTTCTGGTGCCAAAACACTGCACTAAATTAACCCACTATTATACCAAATGATTATCTGCCGTACTTGGCTGATTACCGGCCAATAATCGTTTGCTGTAATAGGTCACATTATATGGCTATTCGCTTATTGTTGTCTTTCAATGTGTTCAATGAAAACTATAACGATTGCTTCATGCAAATGCAGTGGCCACAGCAGACCGCCACTCTCTTCAATGTGCCTAAGGACGGATCTAAAGATCGTCCAAGCAGCCCCAACCACATCTTCCCACAGTCCTCTTGCTCCTCCCACTCGCTGTCTGTGTGTGTAATAGCACAGAGAGCGAGTGTGGAACGCGAAGGAAGTGAGCGATGACCTGACATGTCAGTGCTCGGTTCCTCCTCCTATTCTGCCATGTAATATGGCCCTAAGTCTCCTTCTAGCCGCCTCCCACCAGTGTAGCAACACTTTATTTCACATTTTTCATTTGCCTACAGGTATTTCTGTATATTTGAGTTTATTTTATACTTAGTTTTATTGTGCATTTTTTGTGTACTCCTTTGCATAGTTTGTTCATATTTAGTGGTGTTTCTGTGTATGTGGTTGTTTTTTTTTGTATTTTTCTATATTTTTTGTGTGTGGTACTTTACATAACCGGATGGCAGCTTAGTAATAAACAACTCCCCCAGTCCGTTGACTATTCTCCCTGCCTTTCTCTCGCTTTACTGGCACAGACATCGTGTCCTCTTATGGCAATCAGAATGTTCCCTGGAATTTACAATCGGAATTAAGAAGAAAGAAAAACACAATAGACTTTACAGGACGGTGACTAAGCAGCTGTGAGACCGCATCACATAAAACTGACTAGGACCGCACAAACAAATTAGAGCACTCTATTAGACCTTTCATTGGCTGCAATGTATGCCTGGCCGCAGAGCTCACCGGTGCCAGACATCAGACCTGGCGTAATGTTAAAGGATAATTGTGCCAATACTGCTGCTGTTATGCGTCTTGCTATGTGGAGGAGATGAGAGATGAAAAGTAGAAGGTACAGCTTGAAGTCTCCAGGAGTCCAACTTCTAAAATGTTCCAGCGTCAAGACAACACAGCAATCACAAATCACAAGCAGAAAATGAGGATATGGATAACAGCGGGTCTACCTGCTGTGACAAGACTGTCATCTAATATGTATGGAACACATGTAACACAGTATAATACATCATAATAACTGCATCCAAGCAGGGCAGGAGAAACGGATAAAGTAACACAAATGAAAAACTGCCACTGCCTGTAACAACAACAAGGTTCATAGGAGCAGTATTAAAGTAGTTATATTCTTGTATATAAGAGGCAGTATTATAGTAGTTATATTCTTGTATATAGGAGCAGTATTATAGTAGTTATATTCTTGTATATAAGAGGCAGTATTATAGTAGTTATATTCTTGTATATAGGAGCAGTATTACAGTAGGTATATTCCTGTATATAGGAGCAGTATTAAAGTAGTTATATTCTTGTATATAAGAGGCAGTATTATAGTAGTTATATTCTTGTATATAGGAGCAGTATTATAGTAGTTATATTCTTGTATATAAGAGGCAGTATTATAGTAGTTATATTCCTGTATATAGGAGGCAGTATTATAGTAGTTATATTCTTGTATATAGGAGCAGTATTGTAGTTATATTCTTGTACATAGGGACAGTATTATAGTAGGTATATTCTTGTATATAGGAGGCAGTATTATAGTAGTTATATTCTTGTATATAGGGAGCAGTATTATAGTAGTTATATTCTTGTATATATATGAGGCAGTATTATAGTAGTTATATTCTTGTATATAGGGAGCAGTATTATAGTAGTTATATTCTTGTATATAGGAGCAGTATTATAGTAGTTATATTCTTGTATATAGGGAGCAGTATTATAGTAGTTATAATCTTGTATATAGGAGCAGTATTATAGTTGTTATATTCTTGTATATAGGAGCAGTATTATAGTTGTTATATTCTTGTATATAGGAGCAGTATTATAGTAGTTATATTCTTGTATATAGGAGCAGTATTATAGTAGTTATATTCTTGTATATAGGAGCAGTATTATAGTAGTTTTATTCTTGTATATAGGGAGCAGTATTAGGCTATGTTCACACTACTTAAGTTTCGTAATAATCATGGCTGTTGTTGCCCATTTGCAACAACGGCCTTAAATACTACGGAACTTATGTAGTGCTGCCATCTATGGAACCACAGATGGCGTGTATACACATAGTATACACTCTGGCCGGGATCCCTAGCGGTGTCGCAAAAAACTGACATGTCAGTTTTCTGCATCCGCTATTCGTTGAATAGTGGCCACAGGAGTGGACACAATGGAGAGCGTGGCTACGGCTGCACACTCCAGTATGTGCAGCGGCGAATTGGGATGCGGGCGCCCACTGTTGCGTCCACACCTTAATTCTTCAGAAATAAACATCATCTGGGATTATCTTCTCTGACACCGGCTGTTCTGTGACCCAGCCGGTGGCTTACGTCATGTGAACATGGCCTTATAGTAGTTTTATTGCTGTACATAGGGAGCAGTGGTATAGTAACTATATTATTTTACAAAGGAGGATTATTATAGTTGAATGTAGTTTAAATGAAAGTGCTGCTTTAAAGTGATTGTGGGGATTAGGAAACATGGCTGCTTTCTTTCAGGAGCAGTGTCCCTGGTGTCCATGTTTGATATTGCAGCTTGCTCTTGCAGCCCCACAAAGCCCTTGGACAATAATGGTGCTATTTCTGAAAGAAAGCAGCCATGTTTCTCTAATCTTGTACAATCCCTTTAATCCAATTTCAAGACAAGTGAGAACACAAGGTAGTACGATCAGTGACACGCACAGTGAAATCCCCTTATTCCAGTGTCCAGGAGAGATCTACAACATGATAGCGCTGGGGAAGCTGGAATCCCCGTGGACATCATTTACTACTCACCCAGCCATGACGATAAAAAAATCCAGTCTGTTCCACGTGTCTCCCAGGTAACACTTCTGCCCAAAGATGCCCAATGCTATCATCTTAATGACCATTTCCACCGCAAAGAAAGCGAAGATGAAGCCATCAAATGCCTGAGGCAGAAGAAAAGACAAATCCTTATTACCATTGATTCAATTTACTTCTAGAAGACCAACCTCAGTTATTTCCTATGAGGCTGATACACCTGCACGGCCCAGCGCACCCATCACACTGCAGGCAGATCACACAGCTGTAAGCACATTACACATCCGCCTGTGTCTGGATCTCCTCATAGTTGGGGGTCTACAGCCATGGTCTGATGGGAAAGGCTCTACCAGGATGTGTATGACCTCTCTCCAACAGGGGTGCCCCCTACAGGCCTGAAGTATGTGAGTAGAAATTAGGTCATTGTAAATGGGCCCCTCTCTCTTTACTGGCCCCCATGGCCACTAACAAGAAGAGCATAGTGTAGATGTAATGTAGGTGCTCACATACTGTTGGCCATATGCTGTTCAAGCCTGTAGGGGGCACCCCTATTGGAGGGGGGTCAAACACATCCAGTTAGGGTGATGGGGTTCCTCTGGTGGGTGGCACCATATGCTGTTCAGGTCTGTAGGGGCCACCCCTGTTGGAGAGGGGCCCCACCACACCACCCACCATCCATCTATTTATCTACCTACCTATCTATCTGTCTCATATCTATCTATCTGCTGTATCTATCTATCTCCTATCTATCTATCTATCTATCTATCTATCTATCTATCTATCTATCTGTCTCATATCTATCTATCTGCTGTATCTATCTATCTATCTATCTATTTATCTATCTATCTATCTATCTCCTATCTATCTGTCTCCTATCTATCTATCTATCTCCTATCTATCTATCTCCTATCTATCTCCTATCTATCTTCTATCTATCTATCTATCTATCTATCTATCTATCTATCTATCTATTTATCTATCTATCTATCTATCTATCTATCTCCTATCTATCTATCTATCCATCTCCTATCTATCTATCTATCTATCTATTTATCTATCTATCTATCTATCTATCTATCTATCTATCTATCTATCTCCTATCTATCTATCTATCTATCTCCTATCTATCTATCTATCTATCTATCTATCTATCTATCTATCTCCTATCTATCTGTCTCCTATCTATCTATCTACATTTTTTTCTGCACTTTATAGATTTTCCTCAGTTTTTCAGAGACTCCTCTGATGTTTCCACCAATTCCGCTGTACAATTGAGTTCCTTGCCCATTGTAGTAATACAGTAATTCCCCGCATGGCCGCCGGCTAGTCAGCAGGATGAGGTGACATTGTTAGTGACTCGCTCTCTATAGACGGGGACTGGCGGCAGCCACAGAAGAAACTCACTGTGTCTTATAGACATAATGGAGACTCTGGATAATGAAGTCCATTCTGTGTAACTCTATGACCCTGTACCCTGGGGCCACAGATACTGTGCGCAGCCCCAGGATAGATACATTATAGGCAATCAATAGCTTATGGCTGGTTACAATAAATACATGTATTACGCCTGGGGGGAGCAGACCATGAATGCAGGTGACCTGGGATGTGTCCTAAAAATCTATATAAATGTATGGCGAAACCCCGGAGGACAGGGGGAGAGGGGTACAGAGGACAATGAGCCATGAGGACCCCCATTCTCCTATAGGTATTTACATATATATATATATATATATATATATATATATATAATACAGTCTACTTTAAATGTCATAAATTTTGCTTACTATGACGATCCCTAACCTGCGGCTCCCCAGCTGCTGTCAAAGCAGACGTGTTTGTGAAGTGCAGCAGAACTGACATGAGATAGGATTGTAAGCGACACTAGTGTATTGAAGGAGTAGAGCTGGGCATATCAGGTACAGCAAAAGAGAGTGCCATCATCATATACAACATATATAGTACTGTCAAACAAAGCAGACATGTTCATGAAGTGCAGCAGAACTGACATGATGTAAGCTATGATTGTCAGGGGTACCCGTGTATAGAAGGAGTAGTAGAGCAGGGGATATCAGGTACAGCAATAGTGAATTCCATCATCATACACAACATATATAGCATTACCAGACAAAGCAGACATGTTTGTGAAGTGCAGCAGAACTGACATGATGTGCGCTAGGATTGTCAGAGACGCTAGTATATAGAAGAAGTAGCAGAGCAGGGCATATCAGGTACAGCAATAGAGAGTTCCATCATCATACACAACATACTGTATAAAGTACTGTTAGACAAAGCAGACATGTGTTTGTGAAGTGCAGCAGAACTGACATGTGCTAGGATTGTCACGGACGCTGGTCTATAGAAGGAGTAGTGGAGCAGGGGATATCAGGTACAGCAATAGTGAGTTCCATCATCATACACAACATGTATAGCACTGTTAGACAAAGCAGAGGTGTTTTTATGAAGTGCAGCAGAACTGACATGATGTGAGATAGGATTGTCAGGGATGCCAGTGTATAGAAGGAGTGGTAGAATGGGGCATATCAGGTTGAGCAGAGTTAAATTTTGCAGACTGTTAGATGTAGCAGAGCTGAGATGATCAAGTGGTAAAAAGCCAGGTTTTTCACAGCAGACTTAAAATATTTAGTTGTCACATATGTTAGATTAGCAGAGCTGGGACTGTCACACAGGGTAGAGCTGGACTGTCATATGGGGCAGAAGTACAATTGCTGCTCTACCATACACATGATCGGAGTAGCAGTACCGACATTGTCAGATAAAGTAGTAGTTCGCAGCTGTCAGGGCATGCTGGGAGTTATAGTTTCACCACAGCTGCAGAGCTACAGGCTGGTGAGGCAAGATCAGACTCTTTGGAACGGCTCTGAGATAGTTCAGATCACTGAAATTGTGACACATAGTAAGCAAAGGTTTAGAAATCTCTGAGCAGTGCCAAAGGGCCCGATTTCTCTCTATAGCCCTATCATTCTGGATATTGGTGGTGCCCCCGGATCACACACTTCCCCACCGCCATCTTGGGCCCTTTGGTACTGCTCAGAGTCCCTTTATGTGACAGCCACCTACATGATATGCATGTTAGCGCTGTAAAGCGTACAGCGTATAAGAAGGCAGAGCAGGCCATCCAGGGCAATAACAATATTTCCCTGTTTTCTCCGCCATGATTACCGCTGTTTGCGTGAACTTTCAATCCTTCCTTATAAGCGGCTGCCAATAAACAGGCGGTGATGTCGAAGCGGCTGCCAGGAGTCCCGGCTCTCTTTGTCCTGCAATGGTTTTTTTTTTTATTTCCTTTAGAGAAGAAATATATTTAGCCCTGTCGTGCCGCGTGACGAAAGCCAAGAAGACGGCGAAAATGTGGACGTGTTAACAATCGGGAGAGGAGCGCAACGACAATATAATTGGCCCCCAAATACCAGTCAGTACACTGAGGCTGAACCCGCGAGACCCCCGCAATGGATTATACGGCTGATTTATAGATTTACAAGACCAGCAATTTGCTTGATTAGGAGAGAAAATAGGGCTGGTGTAGCAGAGCTGAGTTTGTCGCATGTAGCAGATCTGGGATTGGTAGAGGCAGGAACACTAAAGATGTCGGACTAGCACAGCTGGGGGGTTAAAGGGGAAAAAATTTAAATGAAACTGATATGGAAAGGTGAGAGTAGAATAGCTGAGTGTGTCAGATGTAGCAGAGCTGGGTTTGCCAGGAAAAGTAGAGGCAGCAGGATGGTATAACTGTGTTTTGCAGCAGTAGGATTGTTAGATGTAGCAGAGCTGAGATGATAAGGTAAAATAGAGCAGAGTTTTTTTTTTCAGCTGCAGCAGACATGAAATAATCGTATATAACAGCTGTTATAAAGAGCTGTCAGATATATGTCAGATGTAGCAGAACTACTGCTGCTAGATGGAACACATCTTGTGTCATCAGAATAGCAGAGTCGGCATTGCTGCATACACTAGAGTTGACTTTGTCAAACTCACCTGAAGCGAATTGACCTGAAATGATCAGATTAAGAAACTAGAATTATCATATGCAGCAGAAGTGAGTTTGTCAGGAGCAGCAGAGCACAGCATAGTAAGTTTATATCCTCAGCGAGTTACATGAACGTTTCAGCTCTGCTACATCTGTACCTTAGCTTAGGGGTGACAGACAGACAGGAACAGATGGCGGTATCCTTTTTCTTCCCTTTTTTATACCTGACCTAATATTTTAAAAAAGAACACAAATTAGTGTGAGGGGGAGGGGGGACGCCTGCGCCATCTAATCACTACATGGTGCCCCCCGCTATTCTGCTCTAAGCCCATTGCAGTTACAAGGGAATGATGTGATACCCCCCTTCCTTATATTTACACCACTGAGGGGGGAATAATGTCCACTGTGGGGCCAATCAGGGTTACTTAAAGGGCACTTCTGTAAAATTTACAGCTGTAAACGTCCTTAAAGGGAATCTGTCAGCTGTAATTCACGCTGCAAACTGCTGACACTGTTATAGTGGTTAGGTCAAGGAAACACATGCTACCTTTCCTATATCCTGCTTGGATAATGTTCAAAGAAGCCTTCCCAATCCCCTGCAGGCTGGATGCAGGATCAGGTATGGGAGGGGGAGAGAGGAGACATCACAGCTTGCTGCTTATCAGGAGCTTTTTTGACTCCTTGTACAAAAGAATAAAAGCTTTTTTTTTCTGTGTTCTGGAGGCACCGACAGATATATGAAAGGTACCATGTGCCTCCTTGTCCTGTCATCTATAGTGTCGCCAGTTTAGAATGGGAATTGCAACTGACAAATTCTCTTTAAAGGGTTATTCAAATCACCAAAAGTTACCCCCGACAGGATAGGAGATCTGATAGGGGTCTGACTGCCGGGACGCCCCACTGATCTAAGGAAGTGAGGTCAAATATCCTTTAAGTGAATTCACTGTGTTTTTTATGAAGATTTTTGCAAACTGTAGCATTCACTTTTGGCCACAAGATGTCGCCACTGCGTGTTGTAGTAGCAATGCCAGCACTTGAACTCAATGGGGTCAATGTATTTTGTTGTATTGGGGTTTGATTTCCAGCTTTTGTACACTTTCCCAGCCTATTATTGGTGACTTCTAGAAAGTTAGCACGTATGGGATGTCGAGTACCTCAATTCTTCCCCACCAGTACTTATCAGCTGCTGTATGTCCCACAGGAAGTGGTGTGTTCTGCTGCCACCTCTGTCTATGACAGGAACTGTCCAGAGCAGGAGAGGTTGTCTATGGGGATTTGTTGCTGTGATTTGTCTGGACAGTTCCTGACATGGACAGAGGTGGCAGCAAAGAGCACTGTGTCCCCCCTTCCTGCAAGACATACAGCAGCTCATAAGTACTGGAAGCCTCAAGATTTTATTAATTTCTCTACTGCATAGTTAAACCGCAAGACTTCCAAGATCTACCTGCTTACCACACCTCTGCTTGCTGTCAGTGAACGGGATCATTCTTGAAAACTGTTCTTGACTAGTTACAATTAAATCCAGTGTAGACAATCCTCTGTGAGCTAAAAGCATGAGCAGCACCAGACTCCTATTATGACACAATAAAACCTCTTAAAAAAGACCCCAGCCCCTAGATTCCCAGAATGCATTGCTTTCCATCGCAGTCCTTCCAGCTAACTACAGCCTGCCATTCTGCAAAAGCTGCTGCATTCGCTGCCAGCTCCTCTGCCTGAGGCATTGTCCAGTACAACACAGCATAATGTAAAGCTATCCAGACATCCCTTTCATGACATAGCCACCATGGAGAAGGTTCCATTAGATTCTATGACATGTCCTGCCTGTAAATGAAGACTTTGCCGTACCCTTAATTTATAAGTCCTCAGAGAACCACCATCTAGTGGGAGGATATGGTTTACGTCCATAAATATATCATCGTTCCGCAGTGACACTTTACGAGCTAGTAAAAAAGGAAAGCTGTACAGATGTAGCAGAGCTGAATGTGTCAGTGATGTCTGGGTTTACCTGCAGTCCCAAGGAGAACTACAGATAACACGGTACTCTAGTCAGTTGTGCTAAATGACAAATACAGCTCTACTACATCTGTACAAAGTCTCAGCCATGCAGGTGCACTGACCAGAAATTAGCAGGTTGAAGTTTTTTTTTTTTTTTAAATAGTTCCCCAGAGGTCTGGTTTGTGAACTCGCTGTTGCATGGGACTGCTTGTCATGTGGCTGGAGGATTGGTTGTTGTTAATAATTTATAATGCTATGTTCTATTTCTGTAAGGGATTTATATATAAGTCGTGATCCCAAAAGACTTGTGTCAGAGCGGAACATTCTACTGTGGTGACTATGACAGCGAATACACGTGTACATGAGGAGGATCCATGCGGAATAGATAGATAGATAGATAGATAGATAGATAGATAGATAGATAGATAGATAGATAGATGGATAGATGGATGGATGGATGGATGGATGGATGGATAGATAGATAGATAGATAGATAGATAGATAGATAGATAGATAGGAGATAGATAGGAGCAGGGCCGGCTCCAGGTTTTTGCAGGCCCTTAGGCGACAGAGCCTCAGCGGGCCCCTCATTTACACACTATTCACAATAACGTGAGATATCACTAACATGTACAAACATACATTATTGACATAGACACTGACTGACTGACACACTCAGACACTGACACACTGCAGTCACAGCTCAGTCTTCTCCCTCTTACTCTCTGTTAAGCTGCTCTCCACACTGTATGGTTGAGGACCTTTAGGTCATGTGATTAGGTCCTTATCCCTTTTCTCTCTCTGTGCAGGTCCTGCTCCGTCTTCTGATGTTCAGTTCTCACCCTGCACTACAGTTACCAGGCTGAATATCAGAAAACCAGGCCTATCTCCCTCTCTGGGCCCCTAGAGATGCTGTGGGCCCCGGCACTTGCCCAGGTTAGCCTTGTGCTGACGCCAGCCCTGGATAGGAGATAGATAGATAGATAGATAGATAGGAGATAGATAGATAGATAGATAGATAGATAGATAGGAGATAGATAGATAGATAGATAGATAGATAGATAGATAGATAGATAGGAGATAGATAGATAGATAGATAGATAGATAGATAGGTAGATAGATAGGAGATAGATAGATAGATAGATAGATAGATAGATAGATAGGAGATAGATAGGAGATAGATAGATAGATAGATAGATAGATAGATAGATAGATAGATAGGAGATAGATAGATAGATAGATAGATAGATAGATAGATAGATAGATAGATAGATAGGAGAAAGATAGATAGATAGACAGGATGTAACTAAGGATCAGTAATGTAATGTATGTACACAGTGACCCCACCAGCAGAATAGTGAGTGCAGCTCTGGAGTATAAGTAGCACAATGAAATATAACGTATATAACAGTATCTTACCTCAAGTATTGTGCATCTCTCCGACCTACACTCCACATCTTCACAGGGCTGGAACATCCCGAGGGTGACACAATTCAGCAAAATGACCAGCATGCTGACGTGCTCAAACCACGTAGGGAGAAGAGAGTTAAGGCAAATTGACAGAAATAGTGGAAATTTTACATATTATATAATAGAAACAGACATAGAGTATTTACTTTTATATTATATAGATACATAACTAGGCAGGATGGACAATCAGGAGCTGCAGTGGTGGCCATATTGATTGTTGTCACCTGGTTTTCCAGCTGATTATGGCTCCCACCACGATAACGTCTCATGTGACGGGCAGAGGCTGATAATTGGTGAAATTTTTACAAGAGACATGTCAGGACAAAGACTATGGAAAATACAGCTGGAAAAAGTAGTGGACACACGGGAGAGGGAAGATTACCTCAGGGTGATGGGGGTGAAGATTTATAAGTGATGTTACATCACAGGAATGTCATGGGACCTAAGATACAAGAGAGGATAGATAGATAGATAGATAGATAGATAGATAGATAGATAGATAGATAGATAGATATCAGGGGCAACTGTTTAGGGCAATTCACAGTAAACTTCCACGTGGGCAACAGTGTGGTGGCCATCACAGACGCAGACCCCAAAAACATCAACGCTTTCATAGTCACCCCAGACACAAACCTCTCAGACCATAACCAGATCCTGCTGTACATGAGATCCACCAAGAGACCGTCCACACAGCCCTGCCAGACGGGTCTCTACAACCTGCCACCATCCTTCAAGTGGCGCAGACAATCTGCCACTAAATATACCAACACGACCAAACGAGTGGAAATCAAAAAAATGCTCGAAAACTTTCACAGCAACCTCAATGAGCCAAACCAACAAGGTGTCACTCTGGCAGTGAAAGACTTTAACAAGATCCTGTACACAATGACAGAACTAGCAGACCTCGAACAAACCAGCGTCAAGAGACCCTCTGATAAAGCGTCCCAGAAATGGTTTGACAAGGAATGCAAGGCCCTACGTCACTCCTTAAGGACAGCCTCAAACAAAAAGCACAGAGACCCCAATGACAAGACTGCGAGGGAAGCCTATGATACCCTACAGAGGAAATACAAGTGCACCCCTCAGAGAGAAAAAACAAAGCTACCTCTCCCACAAGATCCACCAGCTGGAGGACTCCCTCCAGGACAACTCATTCTGGGAGACCTGCCATCGTATCGGCACAAAGCCCAAGAAAAACTCTCTCCATATCCAAAATGGCACCATTTGGCTCAACTACTTTAGGGACCTCTACAAAAACATCCCTAAAGAAGAGCAAACCCAGGAACAAAAAGAAATAACCACAAAACTGAGGCACATGGGAGAGGCAATCAATGACTTCCAACCCCCCCTGGACCGGCCGATCACCACACAGGAAATACAGGAGAACATCACTCTACCCAGATGCAGGAAGGCCAGTGGTGCTGACAGCATCCTGCCCGAGATGCTGAAATACAGCCCGCCAGACATCCACGCTGCAGATGAGTCCTCACCTTCCTCACACAGCATAAGGTCCTCTGTAAAAGTCAAGCCGGGTTCATGCCGAACCACTGCACCACCGACCACATCTACACCCTGCACAGCCTCATCAGGACCCACGTCCACAATACCAAACGGGGCAAGATCTTCTCCTGTTTTGTGGACTTTAGGAAGGCTTTTGTGGCACCTGGGCCTATTCCTGAAACTTGCAGAGTGGAATTGGAGGGAGGACGTATGATGTCATCAAGAGCTCATACACTGGGAACCAATGCAGCGTGCAGGTGAACGGCAAGAGGACAGCATATATCCAGCTGGGCCGAGGGGTCAGACAGGGCTGCAGCCTGAGCCCAACGCTCTTCAACATCTACATCAATGAACTGGCTGCAGCTCTGGAGGACTCCTCAGCCCCCGGCCTCCTCCTGCATGACCGTGAGGTGAAGTTCCTACTGTACGCTGATGACCTCCTGCTGCTGTCCCCCACAGAGAGCGGCCTCCAAGAAAGCCTATCAGTCCTGGAAAAATTCAGCAATACATGGGCACTACCCATCAACTCTAAGAGGACCAAGGTCATGGTGTTCCAGAGGAAGAGTCAGAAGAAAGCCTCCATCCCCTCCTTCACACTAAATGGGTCAGTACTGGAGAACACCAGCAGCTACACATACCTGGGCCTGGAGCTTAACCAATCAGGGAGCTTCAAGTTTGCAATAGAGGTCCTCAAAGGAAAAGCCAGCAGAACCTTCTATGCCATACGAAAGCAACTGTACCACCTCAAACCACCGGTGAGGGCCTGGCTAAAAATCTTTGATGACGTCATTGCCCCAATCCTGCTTTATGGCAGTGAGATTTGGGGTCCGGCCACCTACCCAGACCAGTCAAAATGGCATTCAAGCCCAACAGAGACCTTTTATCTGGAGTTCTGCAAGTACCTCCTCCAGTTCCATCGCAGCACCTCCAACATGGCGTGTCGGGCAGAGTTGGGCAGGTTCCCACTACGGTTCCAGGCCCTTTCATTCTGGGCGCACATACAGAGAAGCAGCCCAGACTACTATCACCACAAAGCCTCCCTGAGCCATGGAGCCCAATGTGCCCTTCAACAGGGCATCCACCACCAGTCCAGCCAAACCCCACAACATGCCCTGACAAAATCCCAAATAAAGGGGGCGATAGAGACATACCAGGGGGAATATACAGAGGAATGGAGGAGAGAAATAAGTAACTCCCAGAAACTCACCATCTACCAGTCACTGCAGAGAGGCTACACCATGGCGCCATACCTGGAGAGGCTGCACCACCCCAAACACAGGCAGACCCTAAGCCTCTATAGACTGAGCGCCCACAGCCTGGAGATAGAGACGGGGCAGCACAGACAAACATACAAGCCGCCGGAGAGCCGACTGTTCGGGCACTGTGAGCAGGGGGCCCTAGAGGATGAGGCCCACTTCTTGCTACACTGCAGCAAATACTCATCCACCAGGGTCACCTACTTCCAGAGACTCTCCACCATCATCCCGGACTTCACCTCCATAGATAAGGAGAGGAAACTCCACATTCTGATGGGGGAAGAGGAGGCCACCATGGAAGTAGCGGCCCAGTATGTCTCCACCTGCCACCAGCTGAGAGGATTATAAGATACCATGGACTGTTATACACCCTTATACCCCAATCCTGCCCCTAACCACATATTCACCCTGCTCCCCACATGACCCCCCTCTCCCCCACACCCCATCTATTATACTCTGTTGCTTTGGCAATGCTAAATGTTTATTTTGAACCTGCCAATAAAGCTTTTTTGAATTTGAATTTGATAGGAGATAGATAGATAGACAGACAGAAAGATGTATCGATAGATAGATAGGAGATAGATAGATAGATAGATAGATAGATAGATAGATAGATAGATAGATAGATAGATAGGAGGTAGATAGAGGATACAGAGGTTACGTTTATACCGAAAGAGTCTAGGTAAAGATTTAGAGGGGTGACGCTGGTGGTGGTGGGGGTTATTGTCACATGACTGCGGTGAGCGCCTCATTAAACAACACGAGGAGTCACAGCCCGTGTGTGTTTGTTTCCTAGCTCTGGCCCATAAAATCGTGTTTATAATTAAAATAGAGCCTGAGTTTAGATAAAACATAGATCAGAGGCCGGGCCGCCACGTCTGCCCCACAACACACTGTTGGGGAGCCCCGATCCACTGCTCCTGGACCCCATCCAAGCCCCCTCACTGCAACGCACAGAACCTTAAATCTATACTGTCCAGGAAGCTCAACTTTACACTGGCCCTCTCTATTTACAGGCATATATACTTATATATACCTACATCTGACACCCAGATAGAGGTACACTGCTAAAACCTGTCCCCTCTACCCCAATGACTGTCAGAGCATCTCACATCAATTACACAGCATCATAATTACCCAAACATCTGCTTCACCATAGCGCCCCCTTGTGTATATGAGTTACAGCAACCAGTTGCATTGCTCTTAGATGGCTCTATAGAATGCTCAGGCCACTGGTGTATTATTATTTTTATACCATGATCATGTTTTGTAATATTAGGCATATCATGCCACTGTCACTATATACTTTGATGGATAAGATTTTTGAACTTTGTCACTTTTTGAGGTTGCCAACGTGCAGTGTCCCACTACATGTTTTCTTTTCTTCTTACACCTTTGTAAAACTTTTATCTCTCTAGTGTTCTTAGGTTAGGACAGGAGGGCGCTGTCCCTTACTCCAACCACTAGATGTCGCACTCTCACAGCACAGCTGCAGGTAACACTAAGGTCTAGCTACACACACACTTCCCTTTATAGTAACTACTTCCCTTTAGCTGATAGTTAGTGTTGGCCGCAGGCCTGGTAGGACATGTACATAGTTTGCTCCTGCAGCTAGTTACCCAACCTTCATGGGTTGATAGACCAGACCCCTAGGGAAACCGGAGACAAGGTAATCTTTACCCCTTGCCTATATCGTGGACCATACAGCTAAAACAGGGCAGACGACCTTAGAAAAAAAACAGACAAACTTAATACTGGACCTGCAGTAGAGCACAGTGCCAGTAAGCCGCTCACTACTGACAAGACACTCAGCTCTGTAGGAAGGACACTACAAGTAAGCACCACCCAGAGCAGTGACCTGGGACTCGTACTACCCCATTAGGACGGAAACCCAACACTGTGGGGCAGAAGGCAGTGAGGTGAGATAACTAAGACTGATCCATACATGAGTACGAGGATTTCTTCAACACTTCACCACATCCCAGCAGAGTACACAGTAAATTAGACAAGGGCCCTCCTATAATCAATCTATCTATCTATTATCTGTCTCTCTCCTATCTATCTATCTATCTATCTATCTATCTATCTATCTATCTATCTATCTATCTAAGCTTGTGTTCCATGTTGATGTTTCTCTTCTATTCCAGGGTCTCTGGAGGCTTTTGATGGTTTCTGTATTATGGTGGTGGCGCTATAACCTATAATTTGGATACATGTTAGCGGTATTGTGATGTACAGCTGAATGCTCCTTAAAGGGGTTATCCAGCGAAAATCTTTTTTTTTTTTTTCTTAAATCAACTGGCATCAGAAAGTGATATAAATTTGTAATTTACTTATTAGCTGCTGTATGTCATGCAGGAAATGTTGCTTTATTTTCAGTCTGACACACTGCTCTCTGCTGACATCTCTGGCCGAGACAGGAACTGTCCAGAGCAGGAGAGGTTTTCTATGGGGAGTCATAGAAAACCGAGACAGAGTTCCTGTCTCGGCCAAAGATGGCAGCAGGGAGCACTGTGTCAGACTGAAAATAAAACATTTCCTGCATGACATACAGCAGCTGATAAGTATGGGAAGACAGATTTTTTAATAAAAGTAAATTACAAATCTATATAACTTTCTGACGTCAGTTGATTTCTAGGAAACTATCAGCAAGCAGCTGTTGCTGGATCTGAAGTAATTTGACTACAGTACATAATGGTCCCTACTACGATTAGGGTTTCCAGCCTCACAAGGTAATATCTACAAACTGAAATAAAACAGTAAAAAGTGAATGAATGGAGACATATAGAAGATTCTAATGATTATATAGACAGCATTAATCATAGGTGTAGCGTCATTTTAATTGTACTTTAATTCAGCTACAATGGCGTCCGCCATCCGCCAGCCGTGCATGTAGAATACAGAACACACAGATAACAATAGATTATTAGATAAATGAGTGTCTGTTTGACTCTCATCATCATCATCATCATCATCCACATCCGTTTTCCATCTGGTGAACAATCATTTACAAAAGAACAGCGGAAGGAAGGCTTGAGATGTGGCTGAGAGGATTCTGTGTAGAACAAATGCGGCTCGACACGAGTGAACATGGCCGGCTGGGTCAGAACGCAGAAAAATTTGACGTCCTACATGCTGACTGTTAATATGGTTCCACACATGAGACAGGAAGCCATATTGGTGATACTGATGTATACATATGTATATAGTGAGCTCTCCTATTGGTGTGTGCTGACAGCTAGAATTTTCTCTTTGATTTCTATGGGTGCAAGCAGGTGGTGGGCACTGTGCTGACACTGCTTATGGAGGGCTCTGTGCTGACACTACTTATGGAGGGCTCTGTGCTGACACTACTTATGGAGGGCGCTGTGCTGACACTGCTTATGAGGAGGCACTGTGCTGACACTGCTTATGGAGGGCTCTGTGCTGACACTACTTATGGAGGGCTCTGTGCTGACACTACTTATGGAGGGCGCTGTGCTGACACTACTTATGGAGGGCGCTGTGCTGACACTGCTTATGAGGAGGCACTGTGCTAACACTGCTTATGAGGAGGCACTGTGCTGACACTGCTTATGAGGGGGCACTGTTCTGACACTGCTTAGGAGGAAGCACTGTGCTGATACTGCTTGGGAGGGGACACTGTTCTGATACTACTTATGAGGGAGACCTGTGCTGACAGTGCTCGTGAGGGGCACTGTGCTGACACTGCTTATGGGGGGCACTGTGCTGACTCTGCTTATGGGGGGCACTGTGCTGACTCTGCTTATGAGAGGGCACTGTGCTCACACAGCTTGTGAGGGGGTACTGTGTGACACTGGTTATGGGGGCACTGTTCTGACACTGCTTGTGAGGGTGCACTGTGCTCACACTGCTTTGATGAGGTAAAAATGAATGGAGGAAAAAAAATCCTATTTAAAATGCTTACAAAAAGGCGGTTTTTAAAAGCCGAAGAAAAAAAATGGCAGAGGCCTAATGCTGCTGTTTTCAATCCATGCATATTGTGCCACATTTACTAAAAAACATCAAAAACATATGCAAAATGTCTATATTACTTCTTATATAAGTAAGCCTGTAAAAAAAAAAAAAAAAAAAAAAAAAAAGGAAACTAAAACATGAATTGTGCATTTTTTCCATTAAATTCAATAGTAAAAAAAAATTACGCTTGTCATTTTGAGGCGTAATATGGCAGTTTTGATACAACCTGAGGGTAAAAAACATTCAGGAGGAGTCCACAATAATAAAATCTGCTATTTTCTGGATTATGGGATGCCGGATTAAAGGAATTATATAGTGCAAGAGCATACAGCCCATGGGTGCTGATGTATCCATGAACTTGTAGTCCCGCCATGCTTGGCACAGGTTGTCTGACACTCAGCAGCCGTATACAGGTCACCCCCTTGTATATATGCCCAGGTCTACCCCACATACACATGGATCATCACAGTTCTGCTGCCTCGGCATGGCTCACATCTGTAGGTAATGTCAGGGAATTGATCATCTGCTGTTTCATCTTCCTCCATCTGTTTACTGTGTGTGTGGCTTCACGTCCTGCGCAGGCCTTGGTCGCCATGGTAACTGTGCGGTATCAATTAAAGTTCAGTTGCCGTGATCCTGCTTTCCTGCTCTGCGAAGGCCTTGATGATATTAACAGAAGCCTCTTTATTGTATAGGAGGACGGCTGTATTTTCCGTGAGATACAACATAAGCGCTCTCATTTAACCGTTTCGCCTGCAAAATTCACCTTAAATTACTTTTTTTTTAAATTTATTTATTTTTTGGGGGCTAAAGGAAGACGTTGTAAGAAAAAAGATCTAAGACTTGCAGAAATATTGGTGCTTGCAGAGCAATAATGGGGGTTGCTGTTTCTTATAACCAAAAGGGCTATGGAGTAGCAAGAGTTTTTGAGTGTCCATACGGGTTGGCATTTCTCGTTTCTCTGCTAGGATAGTCCTATAAATTTGGCTACATGAGGGGCAGGGTTTAGAACACTCCACCCCCTTTATGGCCCAATTAAAAAAGGACTGTTGGTGTTTTGTGGCTGGACATTTTGAAAGTGTTCCTCAGGGGCGGAGTTTAAATGTTCCAATATTGGCTTGTCAAATCTTGATAACTATGAAAGAAAGGCCTTGCTACCCCCAACTACCATAAGTCATTTCGTGTCTATGATTCATGTCTTCTCATGTGTCATAGAAACTTCCGACTGTCTTAGGTGCCAGGGAATGGGGGTCATTGCTACCTCATTGCCCTTCTAAAGTTAAGACCTTGAGGGGGGAACTAGACCAGGCCAAGAAAAAATTTTTAACTGCATTATCACCAAAGACAGTAACTGTGGTTTCCATTTTCAATGGCCGAATATGCATTTTTATGGCACCCAGTTACACCAGTAATAAAAGGGTAAAAGAAAACACCCCAAAAAAACAGTATGTACAAAACAATTGCACAATGTGTTAATACCTATGTTTATACACAACAGAACCAGTTGTAATATAGGTTAATTATAAATTCACGAATAATTTCCCTCAGGACCGATGATGAAGCTTGTTATTACTGACTTGGAGCTTCATTGTCATAGATATTACTTCATCCCTCAAAATGGCCGCTGCCAAAGTCTTTTTGGCACCACAAAGTCCTTACCACACAGGGATCATTACTAGCTAAAAACTGACCTATCCTTAAGTGGGTTTATGCTGCCCTATCCTAGGGTAGCATTAACTAGTGGTAGAGAAGGCGAACAAAATGATGTATCACTTACATTGTTCTGTGCAGCTGATTCAGAGATATCCACCTGATTAGCGAGGACTCTCTATTATGTGCGTGTGCTCAGTAGTCCTCAATATACATGAGCACCAGCTTCATCTGCCCAATAGCTGCTTATTGGCAGTTGTCTATAGCGTGTCTATATACTGTTTATAGGTAGACAGCCATCAATCAGCAGGCAGACGGTGGCGGGAATGGCACAGCACAAGCTCATTCTCCTGCATATTAGAAGAACGGCTAAACAGAGTGATATAATACACTGATCTGTTCAGCATTTCTGTCACTAGTTAAGGCAGCATAAACCTAGTGACAGATTCTCTTCAAAGGGAACCTGTCACCCCCCCCATGCCGGGGTGACAGGCTCCCGACCCCCGGCTACAGCCCCCTATACTCACCTGATCGTGTTGGGTCCCGCTTCTGGATCCGGTCGGGTCACGGAGATCTCAGCCGCTGCAGCCCGGCACGCGCGCTGAGAGATGAGTCCAACGCTCATAGAGAATGATGGAGCGCTGGACTCTCCGTCATTCTCTATGAGCGTTGGACTCATCTCTCAGCGCCTGCACCGGGCTGCAGCGGCTGAGATCTCCGTGACCTGACCAGAAGCGGGACCCGGCACGATCAGGTGAGTATAGGGGGCTGTAGCGGGGGGTCGGGAGCCTGTGACAGGTTTCCTTTAAAATCTTTGCTTAAAGTATAACTCCGTGTAGTATAACTAAGTATTTTTTTTATTTTATATATTCAAAATATTCAAAATTACTGGTTGCTCCAGCAAGACATGTGACCTAACGACTGAACTCTAAAATTCTCTGTAAACAGGAAGCCAGTTTAAGTCTATATTCGACTTTCGATGTGTATAGAGAAGAAAATATCAAGGGAGGATCAGCAAATTCACTTTTTCTGAATTTTAAGTAGTTTTTAACCATAAGTTAGCAGTGAGTCTCCAGCTTTCTACATAATGCTGTCCATCTTTCTTCCTACAAAGCAATCAGAACTTTGTTTTCCTGACACAGAGCTACGAAACCTCTGCATAGTCATAGAGTTACATGATAACATTCTGGTAGCATAAGGTAGCTTACTGCAGACAGTTTTATTACTGAGTTTAATGTATATACAGTCTGCAGTAAGCTCAGCAGTGCCCTCTAGTTGTGGCTGTAGGTGGCCATAAATTTAGCATGGAACTCTATGCATCATTTTTAAAATGAAATCTACAATTGAGTATTTATCACCAATGACAGAAAAGAATGAATCGATGATTTCTGTTCATAAAATAGATTGCAAGCTCTTGGAACTAGCAATTTCCAAGAGGTTTGCAGTGAATTTATCCCTTTATAATGTCTCAGTCACAAACAGTAAACAGCATCTGTCCTCCTATTACCAGAGGACATAAGAGTCAACGCTCTATTAAAAAAAAAAATTCACACGCAATTCAAAATCAACGCTTTCCTGCATTCGGCGTTGTGAAAATAAGAGATTTTTTTCTGCCTAAAATGTCAATAACACAATTATTGCAGATCTCGGCGCTGCCACCGCTCATCAACTCAATTACATGTTAATTAAACTTTATTGTTAGGATTAAGTACACAGTATTAGTACGCTCGCGGAAATTATTGGACGTTGTCAATGAAGCCTAGGAACGTGTTACATAAATATGGATGGATACTGCGCTGAAATATTCCGTGTTATAATTGTTTACTCCCACATCGAACAACACGTTACTAATCAAATCTACATAAAATATTCTCCATTCACTCCTGTGCTTAAAATCCTGTGGCTGCCCATTGAAACATATAGCAGTTTAGCTCCACCCCCTTCATACATCTCTACTTGTTTACCTCTCATGTCACCTCCCACAATGCACTTGTGAATTATTACTCTAGCTTTAAACCCGTATAGCGAAAGCAATGTAACTCAAAATTACAAAGATGACAAATACTGTATGTAGTCTCTCTTTAGGATGGGATATGTATTATAGAGGTAGCCCTTGTGGTTACTATCGGGCCCATAGAGAGAAAAGCCCCAGAATTTGGTCATTTGAACCTGCAATATCCACCGTCTACCAGTAGACAAACTATGGGACAGGCTTGGGGTTCACATTGCTTCATTCCAAGATATTGGAGGTTGATAGTGGAAAGAGTTTATGTACCTAGACAGGGGTTACAATGGTATGAACTATCACTGGTGGTTGGTCCCCATTCTACCTGCCCCCAGTGGTCCTTGATCTAGGTCCTAGATCAGCCAGTATTAGCGTCTAAGTGTATTGGAAGTGGGTTGAGTAGGGGGCGTGAGAAGAATCCAAAACAATAGTAGGTTTCCTCTTTGTAAATGGATAATTCCATATGTTCCATAAGGATGTCTGACCCATTAGGAGTCCCTAATAGTTTCATGATGTAGATTATGGAGAACTACCATTCTATTCTTATATATCTGCTGAACTATGAGTAGATATCACTGATAGTGGCCTATGAACTGGGTCAACACCAGTTCCTGAAACAGCCAAGGAGCTGGACCATCAAACCCCAACTATACTGAATCCAAGTGTTTAGAGGGTATGTCTGGCCAATTAAAAGTCACTACTGGCTTGACCAAGGAGACATTCCCCTATCATGATGAATTTCCATTGTTAGATATTTGCTGGCCTACAAGTAGATACCATTGGTGGTCTATGAACTGGGTCAACAGCAATCTCTCAAACAAAACAAACCAAGATGCCAACTAAACTCAATTCCATGTATTCCATAGAGCTCCCTGACCCCTTAGAAGTCCTTACTGGCTTGACCAAGTAGACAAACCCCATTACAGAGAATTTCTGTTCTTAGACATCAGATGTCATGAGTAAATACCATTGGGGGTGGTCTATAAGCTGGGTCAACACTAATCCCTTGAGCACGGTAGTCAAGAACCAACTTAACAGAATCCTATGTGTCTGATCTGGCCCAAAGTAGCAAATGGCCTGATAAAGTAGGTATATGAGATACTTCTATTATGGATTCATTCCACCATTAAATATCTACTACCTTTGATGGTGGGCCAGCCATCAGTTTCTGGAACAAAATAGCAATGTTGGTCAGTAGAAGACCTTAATGTCTTTGGTACTAGCCAGAGATTTCATGGACTAGTTTTTGGCTTAAAGAGGCCACCGGCCGTCAAGCAGGAACAGACATAGAACTTTGGTACATGGCCATTATATCACAGAAGGACAGTAAGTGTGGACTGAAAAAAACTTCCATTGAGACATTCTGTAAATGACCCATAAAAATTTTCACATCCATCCTTATTTTCAAAACCAGGAACGGGAGACGTTAATGACATTGTCCCTCCCAGGCCTCCATGTGCAGAGGCTCCACCATCCAGGGGGACGTGACCTAGAACTGAATCAATTTTAACTTCCATGAAAGTTTTCCAATCCGAACGTACGAAAAAAAAAAGCAATTAACACCATGCAAATATCATCGTCTGCAGATAACAACAAATCGCGTGTGAAGAGGGAAGAAAAGGAATTAGAAGAAACCGTTCCACTCCATTTGCCGCCCGCGACAGAAAATTCATTATCACCTAACAAAGGTAACTAAACGGCTCCCACCTCCGCGAGACACATCGACAGCCCCGGCCGCCACAGCAAGATGTAATCTGTACCGGCTCGAGAGCTTCTATGTGGCATTGAGATAATACTGCATCCAGCCATGAAATATAAAGTAGACTATCACCCGACATCATCATACATCATTACCATGCTTTTAGTAGGCCCTCTGTATGTCTGGGCCTGGACTTGCTTTCTTCAGAAATGAAAAGGCATGTGTATGCGTCCAGTGTGAAAGAGTCTATATAATGAGGTTACCCCTGCTGGTGGCTGCGGACGGATTACACCATTTGAATAATAAATCACATTGGTTGTAATAGGAAAAATGGTACAGGAAAAAAAACTCCTCCTCTCTGCACTTCTCTGGCCCCTCCTCTCTACTGTGCACTTTACTGACTCCTCCTCTCTGCAATTCCCTGGCCCCTCCTCTCTACTGTGCACTTTACTGACTCCTCCTCTCTACAATTCCCTGGCCCCTCCTCTCTACTGTGCACTTTACTGACTCCTCCTCTCTGCCATTCCCAGGCCCCTCCTCTCTACTGTGCACTTTACCAACTCCTCATCTCTGCACTTCCCTGGCTCCTGATCTCTGTACTGAGCAGACCCCCTAGCCTCATCTCTGGACTGATCACTCCCCTAGCACCTCCTCTCTGCACTAAGCACTTCCCTGGCTCTTCCCCTCTGTGTTGACCAGTCCCCTAGCGCCTCCTTTCTAAACTGAGGACTTCCCTGGTTTCTCCTCTTTACAATAAATGCTTCCTTGACTCCTCCCCTCGGTACTGTCCACTCTGCTAGCCCCTCCACACTGCACTGAGTACTTTCCTGGCTCCTCCTCTTTACAGTAAAGGCTTCCAGGCTCCTCCCCTCTGTACTGACCACTCTGCTAGTCTATCCTCTATGCCATGAGCAGTTCCCTGGCTCCTCCCCTCTGTACTGACCATTCTGCTAGCCCCTCCTCTCCGCACTGAGCACTTCCCTGGCTTCTCCTCTTTACACTAAGCGCTTGCCTGGCTCCTCCCTTTTGTACTGACCACTCTGCTAGCCCATCCTCTCTGCACTGAGCACTTCCCTGGCTCCTCCCCTCTAGACTGACCACTCTGCTAGCCCCTCTCTGTATTGAGTCCTTGGCTCCTCCTCTTTACAGTAAGCGCTTCCTGGCTCCTCCTTTCTGTACTGACCACTCCAGTAGCCCCTCCTCTCTGCACTGAGCACTTCCCTGGCTCCTCCTCTTTACAGTAAGCGCTTCCTGGCTCTTCCTTTCTGTACTGAACACTCCACTAGCTCCTCCTCTCTGCACTGAGCACTTCCCTGGCTCCTCCTCTTTACAGTAAGCGCTTCCTGGCTCCTCCTTTCTGTACTGAACACTCCACTAGCTCCTCCTCTCTGCACTGAGCACTTCCCTGGCTCCTCCTCTTTACAGTAAGCGCTTCCTTGCTCCTCCTTTCTGTACTGACCACTCCAGTAGCCCCTCCTCTCTGCACTGAGCACTTCTCTGGCTCCTCCTCTTTACACTAAGTGTTTCCCTGGCTCCTCCCCTCGGGATTGATCACGTTCCTGGCTCTTCCTATCTGCACTATGCTTTCCTGGCCCCTCTTCTCAGCTCTAAGTGATGACTCTAGTATCTAAAGCTGAGGAGCTGCCAGGGAACCAGAGCTGAAAGGCCCGCCTCCTGGGCACTTGCAATAGCAGCGTCCATGACATTAAAAAAAGTTTTTCTCAGTTATGCATCCTAAAGACTATCCCCCTAGGCATGTTTACACTGCTCTTCTCCTCCTCTGTATAGCATTGTACCCTCATCCCTGCTGACGGGCTCCCTGTAAGGTGTCAGCGGCTCCCCAATCTGCAGGTTTATCCTCTGTTACAATAGCGGATGTGTGGCTTCTCTGTGTGTCTGGGAAACAGATCGATGCAGCACAGCACCGAGGCGAGGCGTCCGCTCCTGACTCTAATGTAGCACAGATGTCTCTTCTCAGGATCCTCATCTCACGTTCAGCTCAATCTACATTTCTAATTTTGTTTCCCACAAAGTCGCCCGGAGGAGCTGGGCCTCATATTGTGTGTTCTCTGTACCGCTGCCGTCTACATTCACCGTACACATCAACACAGTATCCAGGGCTGAGAACCATCACGACTGTGAGAAGCAATGGAAATGCTGGAGCCAGAGACGATCGACAAATATTAACTAGAAGCATATACAAGACGAAATATAGCAGTTATTATTTATACAGTGTCCTCTGTGCTTTACAGTGAAGGCGTCTGCTATCTCTCACACTAATGGGGCTCAATCAATCCAGGTAATAGTAGAGATATTATATAAAGGGTTAAAGGAGAAGTCCGGCGAAAATTTTTATTAAAGTATTATATTGCCCCCCAAAAGTTATACAAATCACCAATATACACTTATCATGGGAAATGCTTTTTCCCTGCACTTTCTACTGCATCAAGGCCTCACTTCCTAGATAAAATGGTGATGTCACGACACAACGCTCAGAGCTGTGCGGGCTGTGGCTGCTGGAGAGGATGATGGCAGGGGTACACTGAGGGAGTCAGTCAGGTCATGACATGAAAATCACGTAGTCCACTGGGGGTCGCAAAGCCTGTCCTTCGACTCACCCTGGGTACAGGGAGAGGTATGTTTGTACCCCTGCTGGCTGCCGTATTTTAAAAATAGACACCATGCAAACCATGGCAGTGCCCACTGTTGCCCATCCACCTCAATGAATTACAAAAATCGAGAACACCCACCCGAGTCTATGCCGTGCTAATAGCCGGGCTGCGATGGTGAATTAGTGGTGACATTAGAACGTTTCATTGAAAAGTGTTCTGTGACCAATCTGGAGGAAATCTTAGGTTCTGTCTGTGTGGAGTAAAACCTCAGAGGAAGGAAGGAAGGAAACGCTTTACAGCCTACGATCTCTGCGGTTTGGAAGTGGAGCGCGTTCACATTTTATAGGATCTTCAATCGTTGCCGTCAATGCAAACACAAAGGGAAAAAAAATCTGGATGTGATAGAAAACAGTATGGTTCAATGGAAGAGGGGGATGGAGAAGAATTAAAGGGCACCACTCACTCCGCAGCACCTATGGGCTCAGATCATGTGGATATTACAGAAGAAAGCAATAACAAATAGGCAGCGAGAAATCCGCTGCGGATCCGGTACGCGTGAAAGTACTTAACACAGTTTTCTATGGGGATCTCCATAGAAAACCTTTTTCTGCTCTGCACAGTTCCTGTCTCGGCCAGAGGTGGCAGCAGACGGCTTTGTGTTAGACTGAAAATAAAACACCATTTCTTGCAGGACATACAGCAGCTAAAAAGTACTGGAAGACTAAAGATTTTTTTTTTATAGAAGTAAATTATAAATCTATAGAACTTTCTGACACCAGTTGATTTGAAAGAAAAAGATTTTTGCTGGACCACCCCTTAAACCCTTACTCTATATCACCACCGGAAGCTTCTAAAGTCATTTTTATACTAAAATCCCTGAATCCTATTAGCAGTACTTATTCTTCTGAATGTAACAAGGGCCGAGAGTTATCGCCTTCAGCTGCCATAAAGTGCCCGGGAAATTCTTATTTTTCCTCTAAAGAAAACATTAAATGGGAGATTTGTTGTGGCTTAGTTATTAATTCTCTCGTACAATCTGCGTCCGGGGTGTTTCCGGTGAAATACGGCAGCATCTTAAAATACATTCTTACTTTATGGGTACTTTTTCATGTTAATTGTATAAAAAAGGGGGAGATGCCTTCAAGAAATAAAAAAGTGAGACTTTTAGGTATGGCTGAGGCCCAGCTGTAAGATGTATAGGAATGTAATAGCCCTGATCTAGTGGCCACCTCAGCCACGAGACTGATGATAGCTTCTCCATCCCCTCTATAAGACATGTCTCACTATACAGCAAGGCCAAGAGCGGTGAGGTGCTGAGGCCACCAGGACAGAAGCAGCCTGCTCAATACAATACTGCTTCTTGGGGCAATAATGGGGCACTGGCTGCTGTGCCAATGGGTCCAGCCTGAGCATCTGGATGCTATATGGGCTGGTGACTGGTCCTCTTGTAGGAAGTGAGGAAGGAAGGAAGGGAGCGAAAGGGAGGAAGAAAGAAAGGGAGGGAAAGGCAGGGAGGGAAGGAAAAAGAAAGGAAGGGAGGAAGAGGAAGGAACAAGGGAGGAAGGAAAGGAAGTAAGAAGGGAGGAAGGAAGGGAAAGCGAAGAAGAAAGGAAGGTAGGAAGGAATAGAAAGGCAGGAAGGGAGGGAAGGAAGAAGAAAGGAAGGGAGGGAGAGAGAGGAAGGAAGGAAGGGAGGGAGGTTGGAAGGAAAGGAAGGAAGGGAAAGCAAAGAAGGAAGGAAGGGAGGGAAGGAAGAAGAAAGGAAGGGAGGGAGAGAGAGGAAGGAAGGAAGGGAGGGAGGTTGGAAGGAAAGGAAGGAAGGGAAAGCAAAGAAGGAAGGAAGGGAAAGGGAAGGAGGAAGAGAAGGAATGGAAAGTGAAGAAGGAAGGGAGGGAAAGGGAAGAAGGAAGGAAGGAAAATAGGGAGGAAGGAAGGAAGGAAGGAAGGAAGGAAGGAAGGAAGGAAGGAAGGAAGGAAGGAAGAGGATGGAGGAAGGTAAGGAAAGGAAATGATTCTCTTGTAAGATTAAAATTAAAAGAGAGAGGAAGGAAGGCAAAGAAGAAAGCAAGGGAAAAGAAATGAAGGAAGGGAAATAAGGGAGGAAGAAAAGAAGACAGGGAAGAAAAGAGAAAAAAGAAAGGAAGGAAAGAAGGCTGGTTTTCTTGTAAGGATTTAAATTTCAAGGGAGAGGGAGGAAGGGAGGGAGAAAGGAAGGGAAGAAAAATAAAGGAAAGGAGGAGGAAGGGAAAGAAGGAAAAAAGGCTGAATCTCTTGTAAGAATTACAATTACTAGAGAGAGAAAGGAAGGGAAAAAAAGAAAGGAAGGAAGTTAAATAAGGGAGGAAGAACAGAAGAGAGAGAGGGAAAGAGAGAAGGAAACGAAGAAAGAAAGGTAAGAAGGCTAATTCTCTTGTAAAGACTTAAATTACAAGGGAGAGGAAAGAGGGAAGAAAGAAAGGAGGGAAGGATGGAAGGCTGGTTCACTTGTAAGAATAAAAATTACAAGAGAGAGGAAGGAGGGAAAAAGGGAAGTAAGAGAGGGAATTGAAAGTACAAAAGAAGGAGGGAAGGAAGCAAGGAAAGAATGGAAAAGTAAAAGAAGTAAGAAAGAAAATGAAAGGGAAGAAAATAAAGGAATAAAGGGAAAATAAAGGAATGGAGGGAAATGACATGAGTTTCCTTAAAGGGTTTGTTTCATGAAGTAAAGTTGGTAAAACCAGATATGGAACCCATATGTATCTGTATAGAAGTACATATGCTTTTCTGAGTAAAGGACCTTGCATCGCTGTACTTTCCCACAATCTCCCTTTCCTTGCAAGCTTAGTAGAGACCGACTGCCAGTATTTCCAGGAGATTGTAGTTGTAATAAGCATGTGTGACCACCACCCTAGTGGGTCGGAGCCAAGGGCAACAGGTTATCAAAACAATAGTCACCTTGGGGATTTCTCAAACAATACGTGATCAGAAATGCTCGTACATGTAAAATATGTCTTATTTCACAAAACGCATCAGCTTAGGCCTAGTTTTCCTAATGACACAATCCCTTTAAATAAAGAGAAACGAATGATGAGATAATATAAGAGATAGACTGATATAGATACATAGAACAATGTACACTGTAAACTGTGATATACTGTATGAGACAAACTATAAGATGTTGTAGTAAGAGATCAGATGAGACTAAGTTCCCATGCGTTTCAGTCTGTCAGTCCCTCTCCCCACTTTATTTCAGTAATGCTAACCTAAACATATACCATACACTCCATATGTAAAAATAACACCCTCTATGATAAGTTAAACATGAGCGGACTATTATAAAGCTATATCCGCTGCGTACACATCTGGTGAAGTGGTTAATTCTGTACAATAATGCAATTTACGCAAGTCTGTGAAGACTTCCTGCTGTGTCTTCTGGAATCATCCACGGCCAATTCCGCTGTGAGATTCGTCCATTGTGAGCTAGGAAGAATTGAAGGGTAAGTGGCCTTTTCAGATTATATAAGCATCTATAAAGCGTACCTGAACTTTCCAAATATCTCTATAGACCTTTCTGGTTCTGTTTAATTAACCCTTCGGAGTTATTACAAGGTGATGTTAGTTCTCTCACTGCTGATAGCCCCCTCTCATTCTCTCCATTTGAAGGTGAGAGATCAGGGCTGTTCTTCGCCAGCAGTAGTACAGCAAGGACGGGGTTACACTAAGCAATAAACTGCTGCAGCTGTGGATGACAAGCCTGCAGACTAAAGAGGGGAGGGAGGAGAGATTACATTCAGGAGGCAGCACTGTGTACATATAGTAGTAGAAGCACAATTATTTACACAAGCCTGGAACTGTACATGTGTTGAGGGATGAGATGAAAGCCTTGATTTACCTTTCAGGCATAGTAAGCTCCACCCCACTCCCTGTGTTTTGCCTTGGTCTTTTTGTTACTAGAGATGGTGTTCCCCTAACAACAGGCAGTGAACAGTAGATCACAGTAAAGTAAGACACCAAGTGGCCAGGAAAACTGTTTCTGCTAAATTAACTGATGTCCAAATATGTTCGAAATCAAAGGAGGAAAGTTATCTGAAATTAAAAAGGAGAAGGTAAGGAAAGAAAGCAGGAAGGAAGGAAAGGGAAAGAAGGAAGGGAAAGCAAAAAAGGAAGGAATTAAAGAAAGGAAATGTAGGAAGGAAAGGAAAAAAGGAAGGGAGAGAGAAAAACTAAAGGAGAGAAGGAAATGAAGGAAGGCAGATAAAAGAGGGAAGGAAGAAAGGAAATGGAGAAAGGAGGGAATGAAGGGAAAGAAGGGAAGGAAGGGAAGGAAGGAAGGAATGAATGAGTAAAGTAGTAGGGAGGTAGGAAAGAATATTCCCCCTTTTAAATGATATGAGCATATTGCCAGAGCAATAAAAGAAAAAAAGAAAAGAGGAAGGAGGGATAATAGGAAGGAATAGTAAGACAGGAAGGAAGGAAGCAAGGAATGAAAGGAAGCAAAGAAGAAAGGAAGAAAAGAAAGGAGGAAGGAAGGTAGGAGGGAATAATAGGAAGGAAAGGAAAGACAGGAAGGAAGGAGTGAAGTAGTAGGGAGGTAGATTAGAATATTTCCCCTTTTAAATGATATGAGCATATTGCCAGAGCAATAAAAGAAGTAAGCAAGAGAGGAAGGAGGGATAATAGGAGGGAATGGTAAGACAGAAAGGCAGGAAGCAAGAAAAGAAAGGAAGCAAAGAAGGAAGGAAGAAAAGAAAGGAAGCAAAGAAGGAAGGAAGAAAGAAAGAAAAGAAAGGAGGTAGGAAGGTAGGAGGGAATGGTAGGAAGGAAAGGAAAGACAGGAAGGAAGGAGTGAAGTAGTAGGGAGGTAGATTAGAATATTTCCCCTTTTAAATTATATGAGCATATTGCCAGAGCAATAAAAGAAGGAAGGAAGAGAGGAAGGAGGGATAATAGGAGGGAATGGTAAGACAGGAAGGAAGGAAGCAAAGAAGGAAGGAAGAAAAGAAGGAAGGAAGAAAAGAAATAGGAAGGAAGGTAGGAGGGAATGGTAGGAAGGAAAGGAAATACAGGAAGGAAGGAAGGAAAAGGAAAGGTCGGGTAGGAAGGAAAGGGAGGAAGGAAGGAAAAAAATAAGGAAATAAAAGGTATGAAGGAAAGAAGGAAGAAAGGAGGGAAGTAGGGAGGAAAGAAAGAATATTTCCCTTTTTAAATAACATAAGCATATTGCTAAAGCAATAAGAGAAGAGGAAGGAAGTATAATCTCCCTTTTCAGATGGCATCCTGTCAGAAGTTTCCATTGGCGGTAATCCTTAACAAGCAACAAGTCTGAACGCACCACTGATCACCTTCATTTGTCCATTCAGTAAATTGTAGAGGGTCAGATCTTATGGCCATACTGATACAGACATGGGAGAAGATGGAATTGCCCTTTAAGCAGAATGAGACAACATGTGTCCTCCTGTAATGTAGATCTAATTATCTGGTGATACGTGTCGGGTCTGCAGCGCTGATAATTTTGTGCGTCTGTCAGGCAGGGACTCTCTCGGCCATTTTACATCATTATTATTCTGAGGAAAATTCAATCTCCTCATGTCAAATGTACAAAGTCTAAACAGCGTCTCATCCACCCAAATTCACATCAGAACATCATGTGCCTGGCGTACGGGGAGAGCGCCGCAGCCGTAACATTCATCTGTCCCCCCTAACAAGCCCTCTCCTCTGATGGACATGACACCGCCGAGCACTAAACACGATTCTTCTATGCATGAGAGATGATAAAAAGAGCAAAGCATAATGGGCCGTGTATTCTGCATATCTCCAGATTAATGCTACTCAATAAGTGGGGCTCATTGTGCTGTTCCGGCTAAAGTTGTGTCCAAGGTTGATTTCACCCTGGGGCAGCTATACAATATGGATTCGGGGGTAGATGATTTAAAAGTACATAGAGTGGTACCTTGGTTTAAGAGTAACTTGAATTGAGAGCGTTTTGCAAGAAGAGCTCACAGTTTTTTAAAATTGTAATTTGGTGTAAGAGCATTGCTTTGGTTTAAGAGCTCCCTGTACAAGGTGAGATGGGGAGTGGAGGAGGGGCCTGGTCTGCATAGCGGGGTCTACAGCCCTGTACTCTGACCCAGGAAGTCTCCCTCACCTTCCAAATCATAGCAGATTTTCTTCAGGCTGGGGCTTGCATCAGGGGACAGGACTGTGGAGGTAATCTGTTCATAGCTGTAACCCCTCTCTCCCCGGTCAGAGAGTGCTGCTATACTGTGCCAACATATGCCCTGCTCATTCCTACATGCTCCCTGCAGTCTGTCAGCCCTTGTGTTACCCATCCTCTCCATTTCTGCTATAATGTGCCTGTGCTTACACTGAGCTATACACACTGCTGCTATTAAATGTACCTGCACTCACACTCAGCTATACACATTGCTGCTACATTGTGCCTGCTCTTACACTCAGCTATACACACTGTATAGCTGAGTGTAAGTACAGGCACATTATTGCAGTAGTGTGTATAGCTGATTGTAAGTGCAGGCAGATTATAGCAGCAATGTGTATAGCTGAGTGTGAGTGCTGCTATAATCTGCCTGCACTTACACTCAGCTATACACACTACTGCAATAATGTGCCTGTACTTACACTCAGCTATACACACTACTGCAATAATGTGCCTGTACTTACACTCAGCTATACACACTGTTGCTATAATGTGCCTGCACTCACACTCAGCTATACACACTACTGCAATAATGTGCCTGTACTTACACTCAGCTTTACACACTGCTGCTATAATCTGCCTGCACATATACTCAGCTATACACACTGCTACTATAATGTGTCTGCACTTACACTCAGCCATTCACACTGCTGTATAGAAAAGTTTCTCACTGTCCTCCTGCACAGCTCTATGATTCTCACTTCCTGATTGGTCCATGCTGAACCCCCCCCCACCTTCCCCATTGCTGTCATGTGACCACACAGACCTCTGACAGCAGCCCTGTTTCATTATTCAAGCCTGTTGTACTACATTAGTATACATTATACTCCACATGCTGATTGCTATACTGTACAGTATCTTATAATATCACATATTCTGATGTTTCTAAATGTTTTTTTAATTTTTTTCACATGTTATTCAGAATCAAAAGTCACTATTTTGGGGCTATGGAACCAATTTTCTGCATTTCAATTATTTCTTATGGGAAAATTTGCTTTGGTGTAAGAAGTGCGGTCCTGGAACCAATTATGCTCGTAATCCAAGGCGCCAGTGTATATTAGACTCAGGAAGGATAGTTGAGGAAGCAGTGATAAAGGGACTGTTTGTTGGAGGCCATAGTCGAGGATAGAAAATACCCATGTTACTGACAGAAGCTCTAAAGCGTGAGTACTTCATCAAATAGTCCCCATATTACACCCTCCTGAACCCTTAAAAATGTAACATGGAGACAAAATGGGTGTCAGAGACCTTCTTCGACTCTATATTCAAATTTGTGGCTCATCAGGGGCCCCATACCACAACTAGAGATGAGCGCAGCTCAAGCATTTGAATACCGGTGTCTGACTACTGTATTTTCCCGCGTATAAGGCGACTGGGTGTATAAGACGACCCTTGACTTTTAAGCAGATTGTCAGGGGTCCGCCTTATACGCCGGAAAATGTTAACCCCTGCCTGACCTCAGCCCTGTTGCAGTCAGGCTGGGGTTATCTGCAGCTAAATAAAAAAAAAACCTTTAAAGGGGTACTCCAGCGGGGGGGGGGCACTTTTGTGCTGGGACCGGGGAGGAGGTGGCCAAGGGAAAAGACGTCCACTCACCCCCCCGATTCCAGCAGCGGGTCCCGCATCGCGGTGCTCCGATGCCCAGTTCCCGGCCGCTTCCGGGTGTCTGACGCCAGCCCGAGACGTGACGTCTCAGGTCCGCTCAGCCACTCAGTGAAGAAGGCGGGATCTGAGCGGACTTGAAATGGATCCCGCCTCCTTCACTGAGTGGCTGAGCGGACCTGAGACGTCACGTCTGGAACCGGGGAGGTGAGTGGACGTCTTTTCCCTCGGCCACCTCCTCCCCAGTCCCAGCACAAAAGTGCCCCCCCCCCCCCCGCTGGAGTACCCCTTTAACTCACCTAGGGCCCGTTCCCGGCGTCCGCGCACCTCCCGTGTGACACTACCTGCGCCGGGATCACCAGACCTCTCCTGGGCAGCCGAGCATCTCATCGGAGAGGCTCGGAGACACTCGGCTGCCAAGAGAGCTTCGGGAGAATGAGAGAGGCTTCGGGAACTTCCGGCGCCTCTCATTCACCCAGCAGCAAAACGTCTCCGTCAAGTCACGCTGATCCCTAATCACGACCAGTCTTGGAGTGAAGTTGAGTATAAGAACCACAGATGAAGGCTAGGAAGAAAGGCCAGCTATAGTGGATAGGTTAGCTGGCAAGTAGAGATGAGGGAAATTCCCTAAATTTGTTTAGGGTCTGATTTGTTAGAAAGGGCTCAAATCGAATTTAGACTGAATCCATGAATTCATCTCTACTGGCAAGTATGGATGATTGGTCACCTTCTGGATCGACTTTGGACTGTTTCAGCGCCCAAATATGTATGACCCATTAAAATGTTGGGGGCTACCCGGCCCTGAAGATGGTCATGTTCTCTACTTTACTGTTACAATAAACTGTTATTATGATCAATTTTTGAAGAATTGTAACTTTTTAGAGATGTTTCTGAATGTTAGGTCCTCCTCTCGTCACCCTTCAGACAGAACATACATTAGAATTCTCCATACGTGCTGCCAGCTATGACTAATCCACTTAAATCCGCCCCATACTGAACCAAAAAAATATACAAAATGCAATTAAATCTCAATTTTCTGAATTTTTTTTGCTTTTGTCTAGGGGATGTGAGGGTTAATGATGCCCATTGTTTCAGGTCATCACAGAAGGTTCTGCCATGAGGGTAACATCCATGTCCTACACATCTCCATAATGTCTAATTTATACAGAGCTAATTAAGTCCTGGGGACTGTGTGCAAATGGAAGGGCTCGGGCCCCCGCCTTCCTGGGCCACGTTATGAAATGTGTAAATCAATTATAATAATATCTCGGATATCACCCTGGTCCGGATAAAATTAGGAACATGAATGTTTTAACACCTCAGATTAAAAATCAATCATCCAAATGATCATCTTGTCTCTGAAGGGGGAAAATGAAGAGCGGGCTCCGGGGCCTAATCCGTGACTTTGGTTGAAGACTTTAAAAAAATCTAATAAAAATCCCATTAAATTCAGTGTATTATACAACCTAATTATAAAGTTATGGAAATTAGAGGGAAAAAATGATAAAAAGGCACCAATGATGGCGGCCATTTTGTAGACTTGAGAAAACATGGATCAAATTAGTCCCCATGGTAACATGTCCTTATTGCCTCTTGCAAACAATCACAGTCCTAGTTTCATTTCTGCATGAACTCTGATTGGTTTGTCTGCTGTCAACCAATGATAATTCCTGTTTCATTTCTGCAGGGTTGTTAAACAGACGAAAGATAAACTCTCATTGGTTGCTATGGACAACAAGTTTTGTTCCTTTATTTTTGGAGGGTGTGGCCTACAGATTTATTTAAAAGGGACAACCCAATACTCAATGTCCTTTTGGCTGTCAAACTGATGTTAAAGCTAATCTATGGGCAAGAACCGCTGGTACCATTGAATTGCCATCGGCAATCCACGTCCAGTTCAGGGGTCTCCTTCTCTCCCGGGCCTAGAGTATCCATGCCGTACAGAAATATCTGCACCAGGAGAGAACCAGACCCCGGAACCAGACAGGGATCGCTGCTGGCAATGCCAAAGTATCAGGCATGATGGGAATTGTAGTTTTGCAACAACTGGAGGGCCGCAGGCTTGTCACCTGTGCTCCAGGTCATCCACATTCATTTTGTGAAACCTTCATTTTACCAGTTTGTGAAAACCAATATGGTGACCACTACAACTCTTTTAGTGCTTACTTACCTTTTCCAGACCCCAGGCTATCAAATCTTTCTAGTTACATAGTAAAATGTCTTCTTTTAACCTACAGTCACATTACATGAAAGGCCTGTCATTCAGGTATCTACGGAAGATGGCTGACTGCACCATCTAGGCCTCATTCACATTGAAGCCTAACGGCAGCCATGTTGGTTATCATCGTTGTATCTCAGAAACAGATATTATCTGACTAGAATTTTTACGACGTGGAGGAAGAGGTCCACCCAAAGGCTTAGATTTATGAACAACTTTAGCACTTTTTGTGGGGAATCGGATCCATGAGAAACACCGAAGGGGATCGTTCTGCAGACTTCATTATCCCATAATAAAATAGACTTGTAGCACAATAACAATGTCAGGCAACAACACGCCGCAATCCCGGTATTCCCTGAACAGGTTAACCCCGCGCCGAAACAGATGCGATTGTGCAAAATACATTTAGATTGGCCAGGCTTGTACGGCGAATTGTTTCCATAGCTTAATGCTCCCAGGGGCCCCCCTTTAATAGCATTTTCAGAGAACCTGTTCTCATACCATGCTTGAAGAAGCTGCGGGCCCCGTCTTCGGCAGAGAATGGCCGGGAAATTTGGCTTAATTCACTCAGAAGCTGATAAAAGAGTTCTCTAGTGGAGCCGAATACCGTTACAATAATAACCCCTCCATCTATTTGCCCGGGGAGGCGCATTTATCAATGACAGAAAATAAAAAAAATTGTACTCTCTCCGGTTTATCATGATTGATTGACCAGCGTTGCCAGCGGGACAGAGGTTAACCCTTTCCTCTGGCTTAAAGGTTTACCAACTGCTTTAAACAGGGCTGTACGGGGTTAATGTAAGGGCTGCTGGACCACTGATGGATTATGGAGTGCAGCATCGGGATCTCTTTATAGGTCTGCCCCATACAGGTCTATAATAGCCATTAAAGGGGAACTCCAGCAATCTCACAAAAAAAATGAAAAGCACAAAAGCATATAGGTGCACTAACCGATCCCCCATTGATTGTGTGACACCTTTCACACTTGTCTATGCTGATCTTAGCCCCATATTCAAATGTTTACAAATGAGTCCAGTTTTACATCATAGCACTCGTCCGGGAAACGACATCTTCCAGCATGCATTGCACCACAGAGCCAACTGTCAGGTACCAACCCCTGCCTTTTAGTATCTGCCCACGGCTGCTTCCACCTGCTTCTGCTTAGCACAGTAAACACAGTATCTATCTATCCATCTTCTCATTTACATAGATAGATCAGAGATAGATGAAACAACAGTGTCTCCTTTCCCCTATACTGCTCAGGACAGGCTTTTGTTTCCTTGCCCTTGGCCAGGTGATTACTGTGTGTGATGTCAGTGGTAGGCAGGGTTACAGATGAGGTGTTACAGCTTGTCTGACAACAGAAGAGACAAAAATCATGTGACTTCTGTCTCAGAAGGAAGCATGTCAAGGTTTAAAGGGGTTATCCAGTGCTACAAAAACATGGCCACTTTTCCCCCTCTCTTGTCTCCAGATTGGGTGGGGTTTGGAACTCAGTTTCATTGAAGTAAATGGAGCTTAATTGCAAACCACACCTGAACTGGAGACAAGAGAGGGGGAAAATTGGCCATGTTTTTGTAGCGCTGGATAACCCATTTAAAGTGTATCTGTAATTTACAATTTTTTGCAGAAAAGGTGATTTTAAGAAACTCTGTAATAGGTTTTATTAGGCAAAAAGGCATCTTTCTGTACTCAAAAAGGTGCTTAGCGGCTTCCCACCCTCGACTTCTTATCTGCTCATAATCAGGCCAAGCTGTCTTCATTACAGAGGAGCAAAGTGAAGAGGGGTTTGCTGAGCCCATTATGACCTATGGAGGGGGGGGGGTCTGAGAGGGATGAGTGAGCAGGGAGAGCAGAGAAGCAACTATACAGTTTGCAGACTGTGTGGGCACATAAAATGCTGGATTCACAGGTCAGAAAGGTCACTGCATATCTGGGAGCTTGGTGAGAGAAGATTGCAGGATGTTGTGTTTTCCAAGGCTGCCTTTTCTCCCCTCCGTGTTCACTCACCCCCGTAGCCCCTCCTCCTTCCATAGAGCATAATGGACAGAGAAATTCTACTTCTTTAGAAGTGAGAGGGGTAGGATAACTTTTTGAGTACAGAAGGAATCTCTTTTGCTTAATAAAACCTATTAGGGTACATGCACACCTACAGGATCCACAGCAGATTTGATGGTGCAGATTTGATGCTGTGTTCAGTTATTTAAATGAAATCTCCTGCGGATCCGCTGCGGATCCGCAGCAGAAAATACGCTGCGGATCCGGTAAGTGTAAACGTACCCTGACAGAGTTTCTTAAAATTGCTTGTACTATTGATACTTATTATTTTCTGAAAAGTGACATTTAAATGACAGTTACACTTTAAGTTTCCCTAACCGACAAATGTATTAATGTGTCTGATCTTTCAGGGTTTTCACATAACAAAGCTAAACACTGGTGAAATAAATCCAGATCTGGCATAATAATAACCTGTTCCTTTTGGTGTCTATCTTCACATATTGTAGCAGAGCTGACTCAGGCGGTTGAAGTACATCTCTGTTTGTTGATAGTAAAAACCCTTATAGACATTACATAATCATCGGATCCAGTCAAAGACATATATTAATTGATCATCTGAGCTCTGCTACATCTGGGCTGTGTACTGTGGTACATACAGTATTTTACATAAGGCTTCAGTACAGGTAATAGGGGTGGGTGTTTTCTTCTCGGTGCGGTTACATAACCCCGCTAATAACTGTGCTGTGCCGCTAAATGTCCACTTTTTCCAATAACACAAGAAGCCTCTGCTGCGCGTCCTCATTTGACTGCTGTGAGCGACAGCGGCGTATAATTCAGGAGGGAGCGTAACACCAACAACAGCTACAAACATACAGGCTGTACAATAACACTCAGCACTCAGAAGCTTTTATCTACAATGCTTTCACCTTGTTAGCGCAGAAAAAAAAGAAGGGGAAAAAAAACTATTTCCATGACTTGTACAAAGGATCAGGATTAGTCACCATCTTACGAAATAAACTTACACGAGTTTATGTATGTTTGTACCGCAGTGGGCTGGCCTAGCTGTACAATGATATATTGGTGGAGGATGACTGATATATACTCTAATGATGGAATTATCCAGCCATTATCCAAATGGACAGCATAAAAATATACTTAACTACTATAAGGATCCTGCCATCTATCTAAAACACTATAACTACTATAATACTGCCCCTTATGTTCAAGAATATTACTACTATAATACTGCTCCTGTATACAAGAATATAACTACTATAATACTGCTCCTATATACAGGAATATAACTACTATAATACTGCTCCTATATACAGGAATATAACTAGTATAATACTGCTCCTATATACAGGAATATAACTACTATAATACTGCTCCTATATACAAGAATATAACTACTATAATGTGTGCAGGGAGAAGCAAGAAGTAGCACTCACCCGTAGTTGACAGCTAAGCGGTTATATTGTTCCACAGAGAGCGAGGAGGTGAAGAGGTTAGGTGTGGACGCGCTCTGGGACGGCCGTTTCGGGGACACACCCACTTTGTCAACCAGGGAGCACCCGTAGCTGTCAACTACGGGTGAGTACTACTTCTTGCTTCTCCCTGCACACATTGGCATATCTCCTCTCCATTGTCTGCACCCCCGCACAGCAGCCATATCAACGGACAGTCAGCTGCAGAGTTCAGTAACAGAGCCTTGGTCCGTGCAGTGCATGTGGTGCGGGTCTCTACATCTCACTCTAGCAATAACTACTATAATACTGCGCCTATATACAAGAATATAACTACTATAATACTGCCCATATATACAAGAATATAACTACTAGAATACTGCTCCTATATACAAGAATATAACTACTATAATACTGCTCCTATATACAAGAATATAACTACTATAATACTGCTCCCTATATACAAGAATATAACTACTATAATACTGCCCCCTATATACAGGAATATAACTACTATAATACTGCTCCTATATACAAGAATATAACTACTATAATACTGCCCCTATATACAGGAATATAACTGCTATAATACTGCTCCTATATACAAGAATATATCTACTATACTACTGCTCCTATATACAGGAATATAAATACTATAATACTGCTCCTATATACAGGAATATAACTACTATAATACTGCTCCTATATACAGGAATATAACTACTATAATACTGCTCCTATATACAAGAATATAACTACTATAATACTGCCCCCTATATACAGGAATATAACTACTATAATACTGCCCCCTATATACAGGAATATAACTACTATAATATTGCTCCTATATACAGGAATATAACTACTATACTACTGCTCCTATATACAAGAATATAACTACTATAATACTGCTCCTATATACAAGAATATAACCACTATAATGCTGCTATAACACTATCCCTCCTCCCTTATCTATATACAGGACATTGTTACAGATGGGCTCCAGTATATGAAGGTCACAGGACTCATTGCGGTATAATTGTGACTACACTGTACATTTCACCTCTTCTCTATGTGAACTGTATTTCATCTGACTTTGCAGGGGAAAAAAATTGGAAGCATAGAATTTTATGACGTACGGAGCTGCCAAGTCTGGGAGTAATAATCCTGCGCAGTAACTGTGTGGAATCAGGCTGAAATGATCCCGATCATTAGGAACAGATACAATATTTACATGGCCGATGGCCGAGGTGAGATACGGGGTTAATGGGCTGGGTAAATGCGATGGTCGGGATATTAAGTCAGAGCTGGATGGGGACGTACGATAGATAGATGGGAGGGGGTCTCATAGCAAGAACCAGATAGACACCATGGAGGAGATTTATCAAACATGGTGTAAAGTGAAATTGGCTCAGTTGCCCCTAGCAACCAATCAGATTCCAACTTTCATTTTCCAAACAGTCTGTGAGGAATGAAAAGTGGAATCTGATTGGTTGCTAGGGGCAACTGAGCCAGTTTCACTTTACACCAAATCCTTGTGTTCCCAGCATTCCATTGGATGTGATTCACTTTATTCACTTTAAGCCCTTCCCATTATATTTACTCTAAGTTTCTCCCACTATACACAAAATCTTAAATCCGTGTCCCAGCCATGATGGGAGATACATTTACATTACAAATAATGGAGATTTACAGGTCCTGTTTTTAGGACGTAAGTGGGCAATGTCTAATATATCTATACTGTGGCTATGAGTCCAGACTGGAGTTGCCCTTTAAATCTCGCCCCTTTGTGGTCCATTTTCTGTGATCATTTCTTGTAGCGTCTTTATTCCCTCGTAGCTGTTTCCTACCTGTCGTCCTCTCCCCTACATCCTCCGGGGAAACCACCAGCAGCACTGCCATGCCTCTAAAAACAACTGCGCTGCACATCTGGTCCCCGCGACTGTAATAAAACGGCAAAGTTATGATTAAATCCCTACAGGTCATGAGGGGGTTGGGGGAGGGGACCCCTGGAGCCAGATCCGTCAGGTCTATAGGATCCCTCTAATTGTCACATGGAGGCAGCGGTTTTCTCGTCATCATGTGACTCAGTTGACCTGACGTGACCTTTCATAAAGCACGCTTGTAACCAATACACAATACAATGCAGTAATGGCCCCGGGCTGGTGGCTGTGGGGCCACATGGGGTCAATATCTGGGAGATATAGAAATACAAGACCACCTTAATTCATTTAGGAAAGTAATATGGATGTTCATCCAGCGTATCCAATGTATAAGCCCAAGCAACTTATACAGATACAGCATGGCGCGGTATCACCCTGTAAGGACTACTCCGAAAGATAGGAAATGTGCTGATCCTGTAATAGCTGAGGGGCTCCATTACTTGTCTGGGCCAGAACATGGCTGCTTGTTCCTATAATCTACTCTGAGTGACAGATCACTGGCTGATCAATATTCATTATAGCATTATAACAGTTCACTAGGAAGCAGCGGAGCGGTGTATGTCTCTGTATTACTGTCCAATACCCCAGTATGGATGGCTGCCAGGAATGTGCCGCCTGTCCGTCTATCTATCTACATACTAGAAGATTACCGCAGCTCACCTATTGGGTTAGTGTGAAAATACTTTTATATTCCATCAAAAACGTCGCTGTTAAGAGACGACATCTCAGCTGCCGCTCACACACTAGAAGTCACTTTAAGCAGCGGGATGCAGGGTCTATCTATCCTCTCTCTATTTATCTCCTATCTATCTATCTATCTATCTATCTATCTATCTATCTCCTATCTATCTATCTATCTATTATCTATCTCCTATCTATCTATCTATCTCCTATCTATCTATACTCTATCTATTTATCTCCTATCTATCTATCTATCTATCTCCTATCTATCTGTCTATCTATCTATCTATCTATCTATCTATCTCCTATCTATCTATCTATCTATCTATCTATCTATCTATCTATCTATCTATCTATTATCTATCTCCTATCTATCTATCTATCTATCTATCTATCTCCTATCTATCTATCTATCTATCTATCTATCTATCTATCTATCTCCTATCTATCTATCTATCTATCTATCTATCTATCTATCTATCTATCTATTATCTATCTCCTATCTATCTATTATCTATCTCCTATCTATCTATCTATCTATCTATCTATCTATCTATCTATCTATCCTCTATCTATCCATCTATCTCCTATCTATCTATCTATCTATCTATCTATCTATCTATTATCTATCTCCTATCTATCTATTATCTATCTCCTATTTATCTATCTATCTATCTATCTATCTATCTATCTATCTATCTATCTATCTATCTATCTCCTATCTATCTATCCATCTCCTATCTATCTATCTCCTATCTATCTATCTATCTATCTATCTATCTATCTATCTATCTATCTATCCTCTATCTATCCATCTATCTACCTTCTATCTGTTAGTATCACATCTGGACGGCTCATTCTTGGCCTTGTTCCTCTTAGTGCTCCACTTCTCCCATGATGCTGTACATTATATATTCTATTAATGAGACGTCTGGCAGGGAACATATTGCAGAATTCATTGGGCCCCAGACAGCTGAGGGATAGGCAGAGTATAATGCAGCGGTCTGGCCCTCAGCCCTCGTCTCTCATCTATTCCGTGTAGACCTTGGTGCACCAGGAGGCATCAGAGCGGATTTCCCGGGTGACATTGATGTGGGCCCTTGGTTATTGACAGCCCATGATTATCGGAAGTGCTCTGTCCGCTCCAACAATCCCCAGCCATCCAACATAATGAAGTCTGATCATCGCCTCGGAAGTCATTAAGCTAGAGCCCACAGCGTTCACCACAAGGTCCGAGTCCTGGGTTATAGAAGCAATAAATTCTAGTGGGTGCCAGCTGTGGCGTGAACCCTGGGCACCACTCTAATGGGCAACCAGTGTGGCGGAGAAATTATAATATATTACTTACTATATATACACCACAGAGCAATGATCACCAGCCTGCCTCTCTCCAGCTGTTGCAGAACTACAACTCCCACCATGAGATACAGGGGCAGACACAGACTGCATAGGGCCCCTGTGCAAAAAATTAGCTTGGGCCCCCCATAAGCAAACCAGCAGGGGGAGCAATATATGTAGAAGTATAGAAGTAGAAGTCTATACAGAAGTATATGTAGTGCAATCATCCCCATCCCCCAGCCCGCGCCCATGCAGCAGGTCAACTCTTAAGTTACCATCTATCCCGTTCCCATCTGCCTTCCTCCCTCCCCATGCTGCCCG